>NC_081825.1:224849487-225197705 GCF_030867095.1 Alligator mississippiensis | reverse complement strand
GGCTCTATACAGCTTTTACAGCCTAAGGGAGACTGTTCTCATCAGGACTCAAGGCAGTATTGTGAATCACAAGCTGGCTGTATGTTTCACTTGGGAGCTGATTGTAGGGCCTGTGTACTGTCTTTCAGGAAGAGGGAGTAAGGTGACATTTTAAAAGCTTGTACTGTTCTGCCTTCCTTTCCCTTCCCCCGCTCATCTTGCATATTGAAGTTTTATGTTCTGTAGCATTTCTGTTCTCTACTAAATTATACAGTGCATTGCTCCATAAGTTGATGAGATGGCTTAGCTTTATATATATCTATGCTAATGCAAAGAGAGACCACTGTGATTATGGGAGTTCAGTGCAAAGCTGTCTGCTGAATACATGTTGTTGCCTGTTTAACTTAATTCAGAAAGCAGCTCTCAGTAAAATATAAAGCAAAGATTGAGAACTAGGAGAAAACTCCTAACACTTCCATCTCATCCCTGCAAGAGAATGGCACCTCCTGCCTGTTGAATCTCCTTTTGGTCTGCTCAAACCAAGTCCCCAAAACATCTTTGAGTATGGAAGCCCTGTTTACAACCTCCGAGCCTGAATGTCAAGAAATGCTGAGCACCTGCAATTCACCTTAGGGCAAGTATTGAAACTCCTCCATGAGTTGGGTCTACTTCAGAGGGGGGTGAACCAAGAGCAGGAGGACTGTTAAGCTCTTGCAGGCACAAAGTTGATCTCAGCTGACCAGGGTTCTCTGGTCTTCTATCACTATATTGCCTCCCTAGATAATTTCTATTTATATCAGTGGCATTTGTACCAATAACATCACTTCAACACTACTGTTTTTACCTAAAATAACAACTCCCTGTAGCATGGAAATTACAGCTGGGAAAGATCATATGTCTCAATGTAACCATCCCACCCAGGGCCACTGCAGGGTTGCCATCTCTCATCTGTTCCCCCAGGCTTTGTGTAGCATACTTTTAGAAACTATATTGTTTGTGAGGATGTGAGGAAACAAGAAATCTTAAAAGAAACAACAGAATAATGCAGATGATGGTAGGAGTTGGGACAGAAAGCTGTACATAGCTATTACTTCACACAATCCAACATGCATACTTAACTGGTGCAGGAAGAGGAACACCTCTATAGCCAGGACTTGAGGTAAATGAGGCTCCTAACCTAGGAGTGAGGGTTTCTGTGCCTAGCTGGATGAGACAAAAGTCAGTGGGGAGTGGAGCACAGAATATTTATTTGCAAACACTTTGCAAAATATGGAGTTGAGGCTGGAACGTCTCAAGCAAAAAAGACAAGATTCCATCAGGCTGAAACAATTCCTCCTAACAATGGCTTCAGCTCATGTAAACAGGGTTATTAATAGAAACCTATCCTTCAAGTGGCCCTCAAAGTCTGCTTCCTCTTATTTTTCTGCCGTTTAAATTCAAGGCGGAGAAGTCCTGGCTTGAAAAAGCCTCGATTGCTCCCATTTTGTTTTTATCTCCCCCTTCACTACATTTCCTGTCATGACTGGAGGTCAGAAAAGCCGGAAACTTCTTTGTGCCTTTGTGATTGCCAAACGACTGACCAAAAAACACAGCTCAGACAGAGACCGGTAGCCACTGCATTCCAATGTATGTCGATGTGGGGGAGAGACACAGGGCTTGAAGCATGTATGGTACTGTGCGGCTGAGAACTGAAGCTAAAGCTGAGTATTCTTAAGTGGGTTTCCTCTTGCTAAGATTCCCAATGAGTTTAAAAACACTTTATATATTCCAGCAGAGACAGCTCAAAGGCATTGTGTTTTAATTTTAGTTTTGTAAATCTTAGACACTGCCTTTGGGATTTTACAAGGAAAAGGCAGACCTTTATGCAGCCCTGTTTATGGACTGACAGCCTATGGGAACTTGGAGTGTTTTATATTTTCCAACTTTCTCCAGTTCTTTTGTGACTCAGACTGCAACAATCTCATTTTTCTCTTCGAAACGTCTTGTGCTCTGCTTCAAAATTGCAAGGAGGCTGGGGAATAACATGAAAAATAGATATCAGCCCAAGATTAACGCATGACCTCAGCAAATGTAGTTCTAGGTCAGCCAGCATCAGTGTAGCAAACTCAGCAAAGGATGTGAACTCCCATCATCAACACTACAAAACAATGTGGCAAAGACCATTGTCTCTACCTGGGGTTGTCTTTTTATTTGGAGACACAGCGGCCCTCTGCTCTGTGCTGTGTGCACCCCAGAATCCATCCTTTAAGATCAACTTAACTGTTACTTTTCCTACCCATTCCCAAGCCATATAACCTACCATTCACAGAACCTCAATCAGGCCGCCAAGATTTGACCTACCCACTGTGGTTCCTAACCATGTCAATACCTCATCATCTGTGCCCCTCTCCTCTCAAAAAGTCTTCACCCACATACACCCCTAACCCAGAAATACAACAGTGAAGTTGCTCTGAAAGATATAATGCACCTTGGAGACAGAGATCTTGAAAATGGTTGGGGAAAGCACTCCCAGAGTTCCTTCCCCACTGCGTTTTCAGATTGGGAGCTGGAGCGGGTAGGCAGGGCATGCTTGAAGTTACTCCCCCTCTCCCTCCCCACTCACTCTCAAGGGGCAGGAGTCTTGCCAGGCCCAAGCCTCCAGCTAGCACTCTGAGGCAAAGGGGTGGGGTGGGAGGATTGCTTAGATTGTGGTTGTGTACATTGCATGCATCTGTTGATGATACCGAGATTTCAATCTCCCTCTCCCTGCTTCTTCATATTGTCTGCAGGAAACTGGCAAACAATGCATTCATTGCAAAGCAGGTCATTTCTCACACCTCTCTCTGTCCCCTCTTGAACACTGACAGCAAGCCAGCAGCCAGCAAGGAGCTTATCAGAACATAAAGTTTATCAGCCCATCAAGAAAACAAATCTGCTCTCTCATTAGTTCAAGCTCTTCTTAAACAGCATTTTGTAAAGCATTTTTAAGGAAGAATAGAGGAGCATTACCAGCTGACCTTTTGATTAGCTCCAAAAAGCCTTAAGTGGACACTGTTCTGTCTGCCTGTTCCAGTGAAACTGGAGACACACACACACACAGACACCTCTCAGCTTTAGCTAGTATTGGTGTAGCAGGACCTTGACCAGGTACTGGCTGGGGTCTGTATCGTGGGAGATGAGGGAACCCTGCTTGAGCAATGAGCGACACGGCAAAGGGGGTGGGGGGGGGGGCAGTAAGGGGAAGGCAGGCAGACTCTGCTGTGCCTGAAGTCTCTACCTCCTTCTCAGCCAGCCAGAGTTCCAGCTAGGGAGGGCTGAAAAGCATGCGTGAATGCTGGGGGACTCCAATTTAACTTAAACCAGGAAGGGGTCTGGGACAATAGTTCCATAAACTGATTTGACCCAAATCAGTTAAGTCATTACTGCATTCAACCAGATTTATTTTAAACCAGTTTCAGCCATTTTGAAACTAGTTTGTGTGCACTGAACTTATGTTTTGTTACAGGTTAAAACCAGTTTCTGGTCACTTAAGCTGGTTTATAAGCAACTTTCTTTAGAACTTAGCCCTAATGGGAGGACTGCTGGACCAGCGTGAGCGTCCTCCATTAAGCTGTGTCCACCAGTATCAAAGCCTTGCTCTTGAGAAATCAACTCCAATGGACAGGCCACTGTATCCTGATGTCCGAAAACAGCCTCCCTCACCAGATTCTCTTCTCCCAGCTCTCCATTGGCCAACGCTTAAAGGGCAGCCAAAGGAAATGGTACAAAGACACGCTCAAGGTCTCCCTCAAGCATGAAGGCATCGACACCAATGGCTGGAAGGAGCAAGCTACTGACCGATAGGCATGGTACCACCTTGTCCACCAAGGCACATGCCACTTCGAGGTCCAACGACTCGATACTGAGGCAGAACAGCGGCAGCAGAGGAAGGAGAAAGAGACCAACCTGGAGCTGTGAATCCCACTCTCCTGTGCAACAACACGCCCCCAATGCCAAAGTACATGTGCATCCAGAATCAGGCTCCTCAGTCACCTGAGGACCCATCAAGCCTGATGGACATCATCCTCGACTTTGAGGGACTGTTGCTGTCGCTGAATGGTGCTAACATTGTGTGGCATGCTGTGGCACCCTTGAAAGGATGTCAAGGCCTATAGCCCAGGCCTATAGCCTCCTGCCCAGGATATATCTTTGGTAACCCTTTTCTTTTTCTAAAGCCAAGAGAATCATATTTAGCAACACTTTAGCATGCTAGGCCCTCACTATTATTATTATATAGTATAGTATACACTGCTCTCAACTGATAAGGATACTATTTCTGCTTTCCTGGGTGTGTTCATACTTCTCTAGTGGCTGCTGTTCACTGAATGAAAGTCTTGCTGCTGAGTAAAAACATTACTTATTGCTAATAGAGATTTCCTTTTGCCCAAGGGGATGATAGTTGGGTTTACAGAACTAGTAGTCTGCCATCAGCTATGAAGTCCTGACAAGTGAAGAGGAAAACAAATACCAGTGAGGAAAACGAATGGAATGTGAAGGCAAAAGATTTAACATGAGAAGAATAAATCTATTCAAGTACCACATAATTTACCTGTAAAATTCACCACTATGGATCTCTCTGAGGCAGAAATTATCAGCATTTGAAAGACTATTGGACAATAAATGGATAAAGAGAACCTGCAGGATGACTTTCAATAAGATAAAGCCTGGAAGGAGTATATAATTCCAAAAACCAGACACTTACTAGTAGGAAGAAACTTACTCCGTGACAGGGCATAAGGGACATGAACCTCTCAGATGCCTGCCAGAGATGAGATACCATCCTAAATGGATACTGCTGGCCTGATCCAACATTGCAAATTAACTGCCTGCATAGGGGAATAGAGGGAAGGAAAGACTGGTCACAATAAAGAGGGAGGACTGCCCAAGACTGATTTTTTTAAGTACTTAGAAAATGTGGTCCCTGGAGTCTTCTTTTATCTGCTATTTTCTGTATTGGAGCTGGAATATGGGAAAAGTGATGGAGCAAGTAGGTCAAGGCAGATTGCAGCCTCTGTGGTTACTAAGAAATGATCTGCAATCACAGACTGCCCCGGTGAACAGCAGGTGATGAGATACTCAGCTTAATGAGCATACCAGTACATCCTCGATGTTAAATGTTCACAAGTCAAAGGAATAGTCTCCATGCACAACTAATGAGAAATCACAAAGGAACTGGGGAAGTGTTGAGCTCCCCATGAATTTCCAATGACAGTGCTACAAAAGTGGTATCACTTACGGCAACAAACACCAACAACAGTCTTGCTAATGGCTCCGTTCCAGCAAACTGTTGTCAACAACTCTCCTCCTGCACACAGCTAATTACACCATACCCAGATGCCAGAGGGAAATGGCTGCTGCACCAGAAAAGTCACAAAAGCATATGCTAACTTATTGAGAAGATTGCCTGCACTGGTCCCACTTCTGCCAGAGAACAAATCATCTCCCCCAATCACATTCCACTACTGTCAATAAACCAGGTACCTGGAAGGTTAAGAGAGGACAGGATAAGAGAAATGTTGAAGGTTTCAGTGGGAATCCTGACATAAGATCACTGGGGAACTACAGATGAGGCCAAAAAGAGGAGCTAAAGATGAGATGATAAAGTTTGGTGTATATGTGGCAGAACCCTGTTCCATAAGAAACATACATCTTAACTGTTATGGTTAAAAGCAGAGAGATCTGCTTGCTAAGTAAGATTCACCCCACTGCAGAGGCCTTATACAATACCTGTGCAGTACTTCAATTCCACTTAAAAATATAATTCCCTGGATACATGGGAAAAATGCTGAATGTGTTGTTTGACTTAGTTTCTTTGCAATAGTGAATTCCACAGATTAATCATATGTTGCTGAAAGAGGAATATTTTTATCTGGTTGGTTTGGTTCCCCTTTCCTGTGTGCTGTCATTCTAGCTATGTTGTTCTTGTGGTTACCTTGTGGACAAAAGTTAATAAAAAAAAGAAAAAGAAAATATATGATGTTTACTTTGTATGGCTCAAGCCAAACCATTTTCTTGTTCAGGCTAAACAGTTGTAGATCCTCCAACCTTTGATCATAAATTCCAAGTCTTTTTCTAGATTTCCCTTTAAATACTCTTGCAAATTGAGGCACTTGTCATCAAAATTCAACACAGTGCCGGATGGGCTAGAGTGGGATATTAGTTTTACTGTTATATTCTAGAGCCTCTTTACTAAGTCAGCAAGTATTTACTCCTCATCACTAGGATCAGAACCTGGCCTAAATAATTGTTCTCCACATTATTCATATCTTTCTGGGAAGGCTCCAAAACCATGAGCCTGACAGCAGAATAACACCACAAGCAGCATAACACTCATAGTTATAGTATCACCTTTAGAGGTGGAACAAAGCAGAGAACCAGTTACCACAGCTCAGACTTGCCATGCCATGGAAACTGCCTTTAACTTGCTGTGAGGAATGTTTTGATCATGAGGAAAAAGAGGAAAAATAGCATTCAGCAGGAACTGTAGCCATTCAGGACAACCAGGCACCTCTGAACTAGGTCATGGGACTGGTAACTGGGGGTGCAGACAAAAGTGCACTTCCCAGCTGTAACTCAGAACCATTTTTGCAAAGTGTTCTGAGTTACAGTGTTACCCCAGACCAAACAGAAGTTCACTGCTGGTTCCAGGGGAGAGGGAAATCTAGCTGCTACTGGGAGCCTACAGCCAAATTACTGTAGGATTGGCTATGGCTCATTGCCAGTGCTCCCTGTTTTCAGAATGGGCAGGAGGAAAGGCAGCATTCTTGGGGCTCCCCAGCTTGTACTGAAGGATGGGGTGGGTGAATTGGAGTCCCCCCCGCCCCCACATCTTGAGAGGGCTCCAACACACCTGCTCCACCCTCCAGGGAGAGGGCTGAAAACCCCCCAGACTGAACTCCCTCTGCTCCCTTTCCCCACTCTGGTTCTGAAAACAGCAACAGGCTGGGAGCTGATACATACAAGCTACAAAAAACAGTACATTTTGTAACATTTTATCTGATATCTCATGGGGGGGGGGGGTGTCAAATTTTTTAAGCTGTTTGTAGCCATGCACTTGTGTTTGGTCACAGCTATAAACTGCATTCTGTGGCCAGATCAGGCAAAAATTGGCAGTTCTGACTGCACCCAGGGATGCTGAGCCTTTCACCTCTGGGTCACTGGCTCCACTCCATCATAGATCGGTAGAAGCCACTATAAGGTCTCACCTAAAATAACAATATTTAAGCTAAGTGATCATGCCAGTTCTCTGAACTCCAAACTTTGTAGCCTTGTCTACCTGCCCCAATGGAAAAGAATTCTTATAATGTGATAGCTGGTTTCATCAGTCTTCCAATTTCACCAATCACTGGTCTGATTCTCAGTTGCCCTGTACCTTGCAAAGTCATTTACAAAGGTGTAAAAGGAGTAAAAGGTGCTACCAAATTAGAATGGGAGTATTTTGCATCTACACGTTCATAAATTACATACAAGATACCTTGTAACAAAAGAGCAAGATCCATTTGCATCTTTATTGGGTGACCTAAACTAAGGCTAAAAATCTTGCCAGTTAAGATTCAGACAGTCAAGTTATTTCTTCAGCTCATGAGGCTGGAGCTTGTGCTTTCAACACTGGGTTTCCTCCTGCATATGTGCAGGTGTGCAGATATCAAAATAATGGGTGCAGCATAAAACCAAAGTGGATTTGATTTCATTGCACAGACAAGACATTTAATTGAGGACCTTTTAATAAATCTTCCTCCCTACCCCCCAGCCCCTTCCCGTGCAAGCCTTTTCTTCAGCTGCAACTCTCAAACAATCCAGAAAAAATGTGAGAATGGATTAAGAAAACTCACAAACAAATTGTAATCTGGAAAGCAGAAGTTGCCAGCAAGAAGCACTTAAATCAGCCAGTGATAAAGGAAGTGCTGAGTGAGATCTCCACGGGGGCTACACGCTCCTTCTCTCATGCTTCCAAGTCAAACAACAGAGTCTGGACACAAAAAGAAAGAGTAGGTGAATCAGCATGTGCCAAGCATGAGCCAATTCCGCTTGCTGATAAAAAGGAAAGAGTTGTCTATGAACAGAGATGGGGTCAGGTGAGAGAAACAACCAGAGGAGCAGATGATGCAAGGTAATTGGGCTGGCAGGCATGAGATAAATGAGGCATTACATCATTACATAAGAGAGACTAGAAAGGACCATTTATGAAAAGCAGTAACACAAAGCATCTTGATTAGCACTGAGAGAGGCCCAGGAAGCACCCAGGAAAGAAAGAGTGCAGGTGCCCCAGTGCCATTCAACACTCCTAATGAAATAAAGGACAGTGGTCTCCATGGGCACCAATGCATTGCAGCAACCTCCATCTCTCTCACAATCCTGAAAAACAAGTGAAAAAAATAACAGTCTAGTAGTCAGCATGCTGCACAAAGCAAAGGAGTCTGATACAAGTCTACTTCAGGCAGTGTCTAAGTTCTATCTGAGTATATTGTGTTACATGAGTCCCTGCACAACTGGGTCTTGGGAGAGCATCTTAAAGGTACTCCTAACATCTTCCCTTCCATCCAAACATAACACCATCAACAATCATCAAAATTAGCCTAATACAGAATTTCAAACACACCTAAATAACGTGTTATCAATGTTCAATTGGCCTTGGACTTATCGCCTGGATCTATAGGCCCCCATGAGATATCAGCACCACCGTTGTTAGGTGCCTGTCAGTTCTTTAATTCTGGTAGTGTCAACCTGGGACTCAGCCTTCTCAGCCCCCTGTGATTGTTGCCTGTCCAAGACCTCCTCAGGCAAAACTGTCCTAATTTCCTTCCTCCTGGGATCTGGATAAGATGTCTCTTATTCTTTCACAGTAGGGCACTCCAGATGGACACGACTTTGTGCAACCAAGGGACCATCTTGTGTAATACACTGGTCTTTGTGACCCTTGACATTGTGCATCTCTGTAATGGGAAACATTGCCAGGAAGTGTCGGCAGCTCCCAGGACCTCAAATCATGATGAATTTTTTGTTCTGACTCATCTAACTCTTTATACATCTAAAAATCCCCAGTGACTCTGACATCAGCTTCCAATAGATTCAGTCCAGCAACTCTGGCTCTTTCCAAAGCTGCTTAAAGCCTCTGCTTATAGTTTTCTATTGTTTTTCCCCAGATCCAAATGTCATCTATAGACATTAGAACCCTCTATAATCATCCAAATATGTTCTGTTTTCCAGTGAAACCCCTCAGGTCCCAGTGGGCAGTCTGCAGAAATAATCTCCCCCATAAAGGATGTCAAATGTGCACGTATGCACACTGTTTTTCACAAAGGACACTTGCCACAGTTGTATGGATCCATTAAGCATAGAAAAATACTAAGCATCAGTCATAGGTCCCAAAATTCCCCCCCTTATATGTAGGTGAAAATGTTACCTTTTTACATAGTTACTTTGTTTGGGACAGTGTTCCATTTTTTTTCCAGTTGTGGCCAGCAATTGTACCCACTCTGCTGGGTCTTTTACTCAGTCTTTGATTCCCAGACCAAGTAGCTTCTCTTTCAGCCTCTCACTTAGGTGAGAGAAACTTAATTAGGGGCATAAATTCTGCAACAACTGGCCTCTTTCAGCTCAAATCTGTTCTCAGTTAAGATCTTCTTTGTCATCTTGATGGCACCCTCAAACTTTTCTAATTGTTTGCATACCCTACCCCTCCAATAAGTGAAGCCCTTTGATAAGACCAAGGGCTCAACTACATTTTTGACCCAATAATTGGTACTTTTTCCCTTGGCGCTATGACCAATTATATCTTTTCTAATGTGTTTTGTGCCCAAACTTGAAATTTAATTACTCTCATGAAGTTAAGCTTAATGCTGTGATCCATGCATTTTACCCATCTTCCTTTCTACTGTGTCTGGTTTTCTTTCAGTGCAACTGTTACTCTTCTTGCACCACCTTGACTTGTGCACCTGTACCAAATTAAAATTAGTAAATGGCCCATTTTCTTTCAGGGCAACAGTCCATTAATCTTTGCTGAAACATTTTCTATTATGTCCACAGAACCTGAGCTAGGTATACTGTCCACAAGCTTCACTCTGGGCTGAGTGACTTCCTTTCATTGACAAATTGTAATTGCTTTGTCAAGAATTATTTCTGGATCTTTCATTTGTCTCTAAGTGTTTTGTCCCAGATCCCACTCTGGATCTGGTTTCTTATCAGGGCCTTGGGCCCCACAACACTGCAACATTGTGAATTATCAAAGGCTGAAGAATCAAACTCTATTAGGTTTTCATCTGCTTTGGGGACCCTGTTCAACTCCTCACATTTCTGTAACGCAGTTTCATAGTTATCCTCCATTGCCTGAATTAACAAAATGTCAAGTGCTTCAGAAACAAGCATTGTCAGAAATAAGATTACCTTCTAAATAGCTTCTTTTTACTAGCACCCATTGCTTACTGAACCAGAGGGAAGTTACTGCTTAAATCTGCTCCTTTGTATCTCTAGAGTATTTCAAGTCCTAGTGGATCTATTGACTGCTCTCTTCTTTCACTACGTGTACTTTCTTAAGTTCATCCTAGTCCTGCTGCCATGTAAATGTTCAGCAATCACGCAGAGCCCAAAAATGCGAAAGTAGTTTGTTGCTTTAAATGTCTCAGTCCTAACAGATCAGCCCTGCTCAATTCAAGTTTCTGCAAAACACAACTGCTCTTTTGTGAGAGTTTCTTTAAGGAATAGTTCCCCACAATTAAATCAGAGGGCTAGGAATCAGGACCCCAGGCTCTTTTCCCAGTTTGGTCGCTGGCTTACTGCACAGCCATGTCATTTCATCTCTTTGTGCCTCTGTGTATCCACTGTGATATCCTTAGCTTAGAGGGGTCTTGTGAGAGTTAATTATCTGTATAAAACCTTGGAGTCATCAGGTGGAACATGCTACATTGACATACAGTATTGCATTATTGTATGCTCAGTTCTCCTTGTGGGAGGGAGATGTGCATTTAAATTATCATGGAGGCCAGTCTCCACCCTCCCCCACTTCTGTCTGTGGATGGATGCACTATCAAATAGAAATGGACATAAATTTTCCATTTGAAATGCTAATTTGACAAAATAGAAACACTGCACACGACCAAGTCAATTTCAGTGAATTTCCTGGCAGAGATCAGATGGGTTTCTTAGGGAAACTTGCCTGTTCCCCACCAGCTCTCCTGCCCTCTTAGCATAGCACCAGGAGCCTGGTAGCCCTCCTGTTCAGCCTGGGGACTCTCCAAGCTTCTAAGTTGCCTACTTTGTGGCAGAGGCTTTGAAAGGCTCAGCTTCAACAGGGTCTTCCAGAGCTTCTAGATTTCTGTTTGTAGGGCAGGAAACCTGAAGGCAGGGCTGCTGGGTCTCCAAGAAGCTCAAGGTGCCTTTGTTTTATTTAGAAAAGTCAAAACATTCTGCAATGGTTATTCTGAAGGAAATGGTGAGGTTTTGTTTCCATATCTCAAAATGGAATAGGAGTTCTGGGTTCCAACCTATCCTAATGCTAAGTCTATCTTCTTGATTTTCCATGTTGGTTTCACATTCATACCTCATACCTGGCACTGTGGAGCAAGAAGCAGGTCAGTGTAATTCAGCACTAACACACAAAATGCTTTTGAAGATGATTCTGCTGATTGCAGCCCATCTGGGCCTTCTTTGAGGACAGGTGGCAAGAAAGGGTCATGCTGACCTTCTGAGGGGTTTTGATCTCTCAGTCTGCCCAGAGGTGATATATTAGGTGAAGGACCAAAGCCTGAAGGTCAAAGGCCGCCAATTAGTTTGAAAAATACTGAAGTGATAGGCAGTAAACTGCCAGGCTGCACAGTGTACACAATCAATAGCAATGTGTTAGACAGCCAGCGTAACATAGCCAAGCCCTCTAGTGACCTTCTCAGGGAATCAAGAGGGTGGCAGATGGGTTTCTGTGGGAGCATCACTGCCCTTTCCTGTGCGCCAACAGATAGTTCAGACAGAGATCAGACTGAGCTACTGTGCTCTTTCCATGTTGACTCTTGTTTCCTAACCATGATGCCTGCTAGATACCAGAGCCAGATCCTCAGCTGGTATGAATCAGCATAGCTCCTCTGAATGTGTATATTCGCTCTCTCCTCCTGAGAATCAGGGAGATCATTTAAATCATAATTACAAGGATAGTGCAGATTTAAAAAATAAACAGCACAAGAAAATGTTCTGCTTATGAAAATGTTCTGTGTTCTTAGCACAGAACATGCCGACACTGAATGCCTCCACCAAGAATGTCAGAGGCTGAACAGGCTGGGAAGCTAGAGCTTTCCTTCTCTCCCTGAAAGATCATTCCTTTCTACAAAGTACTTGGCAGACAGAGGTACAGGGCAGCCATGCAGATCTGCAGATCAAGTGAGGCTGTGAATCTCCAGGGTTGTTAATCCAGCTGCTTTGATGAGCAGTAGTCATGTAAAACAAATAAGAAGAGAAAGCAATGGGAGGCGAAGAGCCTGAGTTCAGGGAGTCAGGGGGATGGAGCTGCTCAGGAAGGAGCCTGCACAAATCAATTTCTGATAATGAAAAATGCAGGCCAATAAATAACTCAGAAGGCTGCACTTCCAGGAGATGGTGTCTCATCTTGGTTCTCCAGCTCTGCAGCCAACATTGTCTTTGTATTGTTAGATAACCAGGAATTCAAAACACCGCTTATTCAATTACTTCTTTTGGGGAGCAAACTTTCAGATTACAGCTTCAATGAGCAACCCTTGAAAATGCACAGCTTCCTGCCAGAGAAGCTGAACACCCAACAGGAATGTGGAGAAGTTAGTACAGTGAAAGTTTAAAGTAACATAAATTCATGTTCAACCAACAATGGAGTTAATGTTATGTTTGCAAATAAGCATGTTTTGGACATGTGCAAAACTGGATGGAAAGGGCACTGGAAAGGATGGATGAGGTAGTATGCATGTTTTTCATATGTTGAGACCTAGATTCAAATCCTGATGGGATAACAACTGCTAATGATCAGCTTTTGTTGAACAAGTTAAAATTGGATGACGGAACTGTTTCCCCCTCTTTTTTGGGGGGGTGGGGAGGGGCAGGAATCAACCTGCTAATAGAAAAAAGTAGAGGGGTGCATTTTTCCCTGATTTTTCTTTGAAGTATAAAGATTTTGCCCCCAAACTTTGAAATTATATAATGCTGTAGCCCAGGGGTCAGCAACCCCCAACATGTGTGCTGAGCACGGCGCGCAAGGTCATTTTGCTCAGCATGCCACCGCCAGCCTGGGCTCTAGGCAGCTGCTGCCAGCCACGAAGCCTGGGCTGCTTTCAGCAGGTGGCTGGGTGGCTGCAAGCCCTGCTGCAAGCAGACCGGGCTCCATGGTTGGCAGCAGCTACCCAGAACTTGGGCTGGTTGCAGCCAGGAGGCTGCAAACATCTGCTCCGGGCTCCAGCATTAGCTGCATGCTAGCAGGTGCACGTGCACCTCAGAGCGGACAGTGGGGAGGGGGAGGGCCTGAGGCAGCGCAACCCTGGCCTCTCCCATGCTGCTGGCACAGAGCTGATGACTGTGCTCTGGAGCCTGGCGCAGCTGTTTGTAGCCACCCTGGGCTCTGGGCAGCAAGCAGGCTGCAAACAGCTGCACCGGGCTTCACAGCCCCGGCATCAGCTCCATGCGGGCAGCGACTGCATGTGGACCTCAGAGTGGTTAGTGGGTGGGCTGTGCTGCCTCAGGCCCTATCCCCACCGTTCACTCCGAGGCACCCATGTGCCCACCGGTATGGAGCTGGTGCCGGAGCCTGAAGCAAATGGTTGCAGCCTCCTGGCTGTAACCATCCCAGGCTCTGGGTAGCTGCTGCCAACCATGGAGCCTTGTCTGCTTGCAGCAGGGCTTGCAGCCATCCAGCTGCCTGCTGGGAGCAGCCCAGGCTTCATGGCTGGCAGCAGCTGAGTCCACCTGCTCTCACTCCAAACCCAGCATCTGGTTGTGTGTGTTTGTCTGCCTCTGTCTGGTTCTGTGTGTCTGTATGTGCACACATGTGTCTGGCTGCGGGTGTTTGTGTGCATGTGTCTATTCTGGGTGTGTTCTGGTTCTGTGCATTTGTACACATGGTTCGCTGTGTGCGTGTGCCTGGTTCTCTCTCTGCTCTCCTTTTTCTTTCTCTGTCTCTCTCTCTTTCCTCTTTCTCTTATTTGTCTCTTTTTTCTCTCTCATTGCAACATGCTCAACAAAAAGGAACACAGAACAACAAAAGCAACATTTATGATTATTAAATATACTAATATGCAGTGCATCCTGCCATGTACACCCCTCCCCCCCTTTTGTTTTTCTGGCATGCCAGCACTCCAGCACCTCCCAAGGTAGACATTGTGGGTTTTTTGGCACTCCGGCCAAAAAACGTTGCCTACTGCTCTAGCCTCTGGTATACATTTGTGTACATCAGTAAATATGACCATGCTAGGTGCTAGGTACTGCTGATCAGAGTTGTACTGGCAAAACTGTGCCAGGGGTTCTTGGACTGTAATAACAGGTAATACGGTGGGGCAGGATTAAAGTACATTGACAGAGTTGTAGGGGGTGCCACAGATTGAGATGCAGGAGCACCTGCAAAGTTTGGAGGGTAGAGAGGTGAAAAGTCAAAGACTGGAATTACAGTAGGGAAGAAGACTGAGAGGAGCCTGAACTGCCTCCTTACAGCAGGCTCACCCCTAACCAGTTATCAGTCCCTATCACCATCAGTTCTTTTCATGAGGCTTAAAAATCAGAACAAAAAAATTAGAAGTGAAAACTTTACAAGAATTTGGGAGCATCAGTCAGAACTCAGAGGTGAACCCTGTCTGGGAAGGAAAATGTGAAAGTGGGCAGATACTTGTATGTGAGGAATGCTAAAGTTGGCAGCATCAAATCTTCACCTGTGATAGATCTCAGCTCATCCCAGACCTGCACTTTTGCTGAGCAAAAAGCATAATGCCTTGTTAATAATGAATAGCTCTGTGTCTGCCTTACTTAACACTGGAGCTCAGAGCAGATCTACAGCACTTTATAAATTATCTATCACAGTCAATTCGAAGCCCATTGGGAGGGTTCCTGCAGCCAGCGTCTTACTCAGCTGTAATGGAATCATACCATTAATGCAATTTCAATTAGGCATACTCTATAGCACACAGGTGCATAAGCAGACAACAGTGCTGTGAGCCTCCCTAGGGAGTCATTTCCTGGGGAAAAGGTGGACAACAGGGAGGCTCTCCAATGGGTCCTACAGTCTCAGCCAAGAGGGGAAGAAAGAAACAAACCGTATTGTTCCTGAGGAAGGGGAATAATGCTGAGAAAGATAAACTACACTCAGGGCTACACTTGCTGGTGAAGCCAACCTCTCACCCCTTCCTTTGCCCCAAGGAAGAAAGCCTTCCTATGCATTGTACAGGAATCACTCCAAAACAAACCAAAACTCCCAGCTCCAGCACCTCACTCAGCTTGGAGCTCAGGTTTACAGCCAGTCATCTCCCTGATTGAGACACATAGTCCATACTAACCTCCTCTGTAGTCCCTTCTGGGATGGCAATCCTTTCCTCCAGTCAGAGGAGAGCTGGCAGCAGGAAGGCAGGTCAGGACCTCCAAAGGCAGGGTAATCTTTGTAGCATTGTTGCTGATCTGTGAAATCGTACAGTTCACAAAGCAGAGTTTTACAACAAGGCAACCCTTCCCCTGCCAGTATATACCAACTGGCACCTGCAGAGACTATGTCTAGAGGCAGCATTACTTTAAGGTCAAGATGGGAGTGATGTTTCCAAGCTCCATCAGTTTTTTTGCCTTTCTGCTGACACTGCCAACAAGGTCTCTAATTAGTGCCAATCGTGGTTGTTGTTCTGTGAGATGGAACTGAACTAATAAACCTGCCAATTTATTTCATGCAGGGCCTACCAAGAAATATCAGACTGTAACAACTATCAGTCACTGCTGAGCTGAACTTGATTTGAAATGGCAAACTACAGATAAAAGACTTCCAATCCTGCAGCTGTTCCACCTCCCACTGAGCACCCCTCATTAATAAATTCTTATAATATTGGTGGTGAAAACATGAATCAGGCTGATCTCATGGGCTGTTAATGTTAGCCTGAAAGAAATTCTTTCCAGATTTCCATATGTTATTCAGCCAGACGCAAATCTTTTCCCTCTTCACCCAAGGTACAAGACCCACCAACCAAGTCTTCTACTTGTACCACACACTATATTTCTATGATAATGACCATTTTGGCCAATACATCAAGGGATCTCCAGAGCTAAAAGCATGAACAGCTACATTTTGGGCTAAAAGAGCCAGGTATCTTTATCTGTGGATTATAATTGTAACAGACTGCCAATGTGGGCTCACTGGATTGGCTTGAGATACTTACCCTGGGCTAGAAACAGTGCCAGTTAACTCTGAGTGACCCCAAGGGTGGAGCAGGGGAGCTCTGCTCTGTGGAAAAGGAGAAGCCAATTGAAAGAAAGCGTTTTCAATCCCCTCATTCGCATGGAAGGGGAATGGCCACAGTTGTGGGCCAGCCACCCTGAGCCCTGGCTGGCCGGTTTGCAAGCCAGGGGGGGACAGCCAGACAGGATAAAAGCAGCAGCCGAACTAGCATGTGGGGCTGCTGACAGTGACTCCAGGGAACAATGCAGGAGGCCTAAGAAGAGCTGGGGGAGCTGACCCAGCAGAGGGAGCAGAGAGGCCCCTCTGAAGAGCCTCAAAGGCCTGGGAGAAGAAGGCAGCAGCAGTTGGCCGTGCCTCCAGCCCTGCAGCAGAGAGGGAGCAGCAGACAGGGCTTGGGGCAGAGAGCTGGTGCCCCAAGGACCCATCGCAGTGTGCTGGATGTGTCGGGCGTCCCGGAAGCTAGGGGTGGCAGTCGGCCCCCCACTCCACTGCAGAGAAGAAGCAGTGGCCAGGAGTGTAGGTGACATCCTTATCCGGAGCAGGGAACTGGGCCGGTGAGTTGAGGAAACCTCTTACCTTCCCCGGGGAAGCGGGACAGCAGCAGGCCAAGGCATTGGGATCCTAGGAGTGGCAGAGCGCCAGGACAAGAGTCCCTGGGAACTAGGAGTGCAGGCTGGCGCTCCGAGTGGGATTGGTGAGCCACGAGGTGTGTGGGATGCCCAGCCAGTCATCTGGAGCAGGGGTTTAGAGCAACGACCCCAGGGAGCTGCCTGTGCTGCTGACCCTCTACCACTGACTGCCCCAGAGGGGACTCAGTCCTGTCCCTTATTCTGCAGCTGACTGTCATCACATGGAGTCCCTGAGCTTTGTGCTTGGGTCATGCCGATTGCTGCAGGAGCCTACTCTGTTGCTTGTTGCTTGGCTTTTTGGTTGCCACAGAGGGTCACCCTTCAGCCTCTTTGGGGGAGGGGGGGGGGCACGTTGATACAATTTGATTGCTGCAGACCAGAAGAGCTTACACTGTTGCAGTCTGTTGCTTATTGGGAAGCCTGTTGGAGCTGCTAGGAACAAGCACCCTGCTTCCTTGTTGTAGCATCTCAGCAGTGGCTGAATACTGCCAGTTATCCTACCTGTGGTTCTTGAGCCAAGGGTTGCCTAATGCATTCTGGTTTGTTTTGCCACTTAAGTTCACTTGTAAATAACCTTTCCTATTATTCTTGTTTTGTAAATAAAGTGTAAATAGTTAAATCAGTTAAGTGTTAGACCTTGGGACCATGGGCTGCTCTGTAGGGAGCAGGGGCTGGCTGGAAAGTAAATTGGTGCTGGCCAGAAGCCCTGCCCCACTCTCACCACACCATCCCTGATATTTTGGCAGAGGTGGCAACTATTGGGCCACCACCCGGGTTACATAACAATTCATGTTCTCTGTGAATTGGCACAGAGGAGGATTTGCAACGTATTTAGTTGTGCATTGGCACTTCCACAATGAACGTGGGTTTGAACAGATTTCATCTTAGGAACTCCCAGCACTACTCTGCTGTGTGGGCACAAACCAAACACATTAAATAAATGGTGCTCAACAATCACTGATGAGCATGTTTGTGGTTCTAGTGGTTTGGTGTAGTAGCACTGATAGACCACAGTCACTATCACCAGGGATCCAGGTTTTCTGTTTGTGACAGAAAAATGCAGTAAAACCCGTATTTTCTCTTTTTAAAGAGAAAAACCTGGATCTCCCTTTGCAGGCTGGCAGAGTTGCAGCCTGCAAGGGGCTGGGGGGAACAGGAGGGTACCATGTGCATGTGTGCACATACACATCTGCACATGACCTCCAGGCCGCCTGGAGAGCAGTTCCCATAGCTAAGTCTGGTGGGGAGGTGGGGGAATTGAGGCCCTCAATACTGAAGAAGGGAGGAAGCTGGGCAGGGCTGGAGCTGCTGCCCAGCCTGGGTGGTATATGGGGCTTGGGGCCCAGGGCCAGAATGCGCAGCCATAGGGCCCGGCCGGGGAGCGGGATGGGGCTGCGGGCAGCTCATCCAGTGGCTTGAGGGGGCTGGTTCCCCGCTGCTGCATGCACTCCCAAGGGGACATGGGGAGCATGTGCCCTCCAGATCTGTGCTCAGGGTAGGGGTAGGCTGTCTGTTGTGGGTTCGGCTTCCCTGCCCTGCTGCTGAGTGGGGAAACTCGGTGCTGCTGCTGAGAGCCCTGTGTCACCATGACAAGGGTCCCCCTGCCCGCCCAGCAGCAGCAAGTTGTACAACTCCACACTGCCACCCCCACAGTTGCTGAGTGGGCAGGGGGTGCCTCACCAGGGCGGTGCTTCTCCACCCTACTCTGCTCTGTTGTGCCGGGTCCTGCCCACTGGGCTGCGAAGGCTCTGGGGGGAGGGTAGTACGGTGGGGAGCCCTGAGCCCATGGCAGGCAGCTCACATCTACCCCTCGCCCCAAGGGCTCTGCTCTGGCCATGCTGCCCATGGTGGATGGGGAACTGGCCTCTGGCTCCACTCTGCTGCATGCAGCCACCACCTCCCACATGTGGCAGCTGGGGCTCAGGCACAGTTGCAGGAGAGCAAAAATCAGGGCTTGGTGTCCAATGGAAATTTAGAGGGATCTTTTTAAAAATTGTTTCTGCTAAAATCAGAGACCGCCACTTAAGTCTGCCTCCCATGAGAACCAGCCATTTCTAGTATCCTCCCATCTATGGCAGATCCACAAACAAGCCAGGCAAGGTCCCTGTGTGAGTTTCCCTTAGATATGGCCAAAACATGCTGGACCCAAGAAGTTTCAAATGAAACATGGGGCCCAGACAACCAACATTTCTCAATGAAACTTTGTCATAAAATGGCCTACTGAATTCAGTGGTATAACTAAAGACAAAACTGAATGGTATAACTGAAGAAATAATTTGGCCTAAACCTGCTCTTGTTTGATGCATGCCTATTTCTGCAATTTAGCTACTATGGGCTGTGGTATAGTGAATCCCAGATGACTATGACTACTTTGTTTACATTGTTATCAAAGCTGCATTTGCCTTGCCAACAGCTGGTTAAAAAAGCATGCTTGAATAAGTACAAGAAAATTGGTGATTTGGATATAGCAAAAGCATGAATAATGTCACTGAACTCTTCCCACACCTGTAGAAGAGGAATGAAACCACAGACAGTCTTGATTTCATTCATTCCATTTGTTGATTTTGGGTACTGTTCCAGTGCTAGGACAAACATTCAAAAAGCCTGAGCCTGAATTGATTCAATCTTTGCAGGTTAGTCTAACTTGCAAAGCTTGAACTGAATTGGAATGGATTTCCTTTACATTCAAAAAATGCAGGCAAATGTCTGCAGTGGCTTAGGCTAGAAGGCAGGGGCACTACAGCAGCCCTCCCTTCCCTCCTGTAGTGCTGAACTGAGGAGGTTGGGCATGGCCAGGCCCCATCAGGACCCCCTGATTAGGGAGGGGTGTAAACCCCGACCCTGCCTGCACTGCCCCAGGCTTTTCCCTGCTTGCCACTCAAGGGGTGGGAGTATTGCCAGACCCCAGCCCCAGGCTAGCACTCTGAGGCAAAGGGATGTGTGTGCAGTGTATGCATCTGTTGATGATACTGAACTTTTCAATCTCCCTCTCCTGGTCTGCAAACCTGACAGGGCTGCAAACCATCAGGGGCTGATAAAACCACAGTGTTATCAGCCCATCAGCAAAACAAAAGCCTCTCTCATTAGTTCAAGCTCTTCTTAAATAGCTTTTTGCAAGGAAGGCATGGAGGGACATTACCAGCTGACCTGTTGATTAGCTCCAAAAAGTCCTAAGCGAACACTGTTCTGTCTGCCTGTCCCAGTGAAATTGGAGAGACACACACTTCTCAGCATTAGCTAGCATACCACATGCCTAGGGTCCATGGGGCTAGGACTTGTGCTGTGGGAGATGAGAGGGAGGGGGGAATCCCTGCTTGAGCAGTGAGCAATGAGGGAAGCCAGGCAGACCCTGCTGTGTCTGCAGTGTGCCCTAGAGCTCTGGTGAGGGAGAAGAGGGGCATGGCCAGCCTGTTTTCTCGAGCAGAGAGCACAGCCTAGCCCAGCTCAGTCTAGCCCAAGGCTGAAAAGCATGCTGGGATGCTGGAGACCTCTGATTTAACTTAAACCAGGAAGGACCCTGGGACAGACCGCATAAACTAGTTGGACCCAAATCAGTTAAGTCTGATACTTTATTCAACCAACTTTATCTTAAACCAGTTTCAGCCATTTGGAAACTGGTTTATGTGCACTGAACTTATGTTCTGTTACAGAATTGAACCAGTTTCTGATCACTTAAACCAGTTTCTGTATAATGTCTGTCCCTAACCCACCCAGAATTTTAGTATGGAAGACTCAGTGAATCACTGTTAATCAAAGGTGAAAGCTCATGCATCCCATTCATACTTTTTCTATAACTCAAAGACCAACTATACCAGGTTGACTAAAGTGAAGGAGCTATTTCTATATACCTGAACAAAAGCTAACTACTTCACTACTACAATAACCTTATGCTCCAAAGGAAATAAAGTCCTTGTGACTAGTGGAAAAGCTGCTACCAGAGACAACATTCCAAAAGTTTGAGGACAAAAGGATATAGCATAGTTGGCAGACCTATTTAATGCCATACATTCTATAGGGAATATCTAAAAAAACTGGTTTACCTCAATATAATCTGTGCCCTCCTCAGACACAGGAAATCATTAAATGTTACCACTGGCCATTGTCGAAATAGTCTTCTTCACAGTTTGGAAGTTAATGGAAAGGATTGTACTATCCCATCTCATCTGTGTCTTCAAGGCCTTCCTACCATGGAATAGCATTA
Organism: Alligator mississippiensis; assembly: GCF_030867095.1. NCBI lineage: Eukaryota > Metazoa > Chordata > Crocodylia > Alligatoridae > Alligator > Alligator mississippiensis. The sequence continues at coordinate 225,176,512 of NC_081825.1, read as the reverse complement.
CTTTCGGACCCAGATGAAGTACTGTGACAAGACTCCCACTATTATTAGTCTCATGGAAGCTTGCCTCCAAGCAGTTTTAAAATCTGGATCAGTATCAATATGTTTATCTACTGCTTCTGACCTCGTATGACAGGGTGTGGCAGAAGAGAATTAGAAGTTCTTACTATGACTCTAGACTGTTCTATTGTTTGAATGCAGAGCCACACTACACTTGTGGCAAAAATATGTGGTCATTCAGCCTGGAGACTCAAAGTTGGCTGGATATAATGCTAAGTCAGTTCACTTCTTCATGTGCTATTGGCTATAGAAATTGGCATGCTTAACTAGGGTAAGCTCCAATGGACCTTTGGATCCAATGGACCAATGGATCTTCAATGCAAGGTGGCTGGAAGTTTGGCTATTGCTAAAGACAGCAAGAATCATTAAAAGTTTTCTTCAAAAGAGTCTTGAGGAGTCCCTATGCCAAGTCACAGTAAACAGAAGGGAGGATGGCTCAAGAATCATCATCCAAGCTTGCCACCGTTTGGTAGTCTCAACAGAAATGCAAAGATTAAATAAACTGTAGAGACTGAATTTACCCCTTATCTCTAAAGAGAGCCTCTCCAGTTCATGGGTATGTTGGCAGAGAAAGCTTGCTTTGCTGTTGCCTGCTCTAGGGATAAATAGTTGAGTCTATTATGTCTAAGAGCGCTAGATTCATGTTGAAAGCCCATCACTACAAGAGCACTTATGTCTCCTGCCCATGCCCTCTGGAAAGTAGAATACTTACTTTCAGAGACAGCCTACCTCTACGCTGGCTTCTTAACAATTCAACATCTTCAAAAGTGACTTACCTGACGTAATTTGCCTAAATCCATTTATGTTGACAATCTTCTTCTGACACAAAGTGAAGACCTTCCTGCAACTATAGATCAGCTTCTCCACTAACTTTGAGATAATGAATACTTTCAGTACTGAGAGCTGAAATAGAGGGCAGCGAGAATTGCCGCCCCCTACCCCCTGCTACCAGACAGGAACCAGTGAGCCCGGGGTTTTATTTTTTTGGTTTTTTTCTCTTAAAGGGCTGGGAGCTGGGCTAGGTGGGGCAGCCATGTTGGGGGATGGGACAATGGGGGGGGCAGGGGGCTCATAGCAGAGCCCCCCATGCAGCGTGTGGCAGTGCAGGGCAGCAGGGATCACCTCCACCAGGAAGCACCCAGTGAGTTGGGGCTTTTTTTTTTTCAAAGTGCCGGGATCTGAGGCAGCCAGGGCAGCCATGCTGGGGCTGGGAGAGTGGATGGGGGATGGGGCCCATGTGATTCAGAGATTCAGCAGCAGCCGAATCGTCAAATGAGATTTGGCTGAATCAATTTGGGACAGTGATTCGAATCGCATCGCTGTCTCCCAAATTGGCCGAAGCTGAATCTGAAGCAAATACTAGCTGCTTCACACAGGCCTAATTGAATGGTTGAGGCTCTTACCAAGATTTTGGAGCATACATCCTCCCACCTGTAGACCCTGCAACAGAGCTCATGAGTCCAATAAAACAATGGTCAACCTGAATTATCAATTCATGAGGAGCTTCTGGAGATGCACCTAACAGCTCACAAACCATGCTAGAAAGAATTCTGTAATGATGCTGATGTTCCCCAAAACCCACCTGACCACCAGCCCCACAACAGAACTCCCAGACTTCAACCTGCTCTAAAAATGGAAACTGTGGTCCATATCGAACATCTTCAGATCACTACATGGGAGATGTGGTCACCTTTTACACCTCTACAAGATGAGACAATGCACAATGTGACCAATGCACAACATAACCACAGGGTCAGTTGCAAGCTATGTATCCTGCTGTAAAGCTGTACCCACACTGAGTGTCAGAGTCACCTTAGATTTACACCAAACCTCTTCAAAAACAATCTACTGGCTCATTAATCTGGACTGGATTATTTGAACATTCCTGATGATCAGTTTTGCCATAAGAAAGGCAGCAGTCACAGTAAAAAGACAAATTTTAAAGCAGGGTTAGTGAACACCTTCTGCTCAGTGTCTTTCTTAATGCCTGTGGATCCAATGCATGCTAATTCTTCCCACCTGGTGTTTCCTTCTTGAATACAACAGGGAAGTCTGCCTCTTTCATCCTGCACATCTTGCACTTCACATAGCTCTACAAATCTTGTAACTAGGACAAAGTTCTGAATGTCATCCATAGGGGGCACTCTGAAGTAAATGTCCAATCACTAACCCCAGGTGCTGAGCATGTCTTTACAGTGTTTCCCACTAGCCTCCAGGCAACTTCCTGTCTATAATTCAAGCTTTAATTAGACTACTTCCAGTTTCAATGCTGCCAAAGTAGTAAAATAATTGAAAAAAAGCAGGCAAATCATGTGCCCTTTAGGCATGACAAACAGCACTGGGAAAGCGAGAGGGAGACAGCACAAAGAAGATGGAAAATTCTACTGGCTCTGAACCACTCAGTGTTTAACCTCAAACATTTTGCAGGCTGTGAATTAATCTGTGTCCCTCCTGCACTAACCTCAAGGCTCAAGAAGGGCTGAGGTTATCACCTCATTTCCGAAGCTGCTTGTCGAGGGAAACAGCTGGAATTGTCCAGCTGTTCCCAAAAATAAAGGGAGGGGAAAAAAAGACAATTAAAAGGAAGTCCAGTGGAGGAGGATTTACAAGGTCTGGGCTGGGAAGGAGGGTAATTGGAAAAGGGGTGGGGCCCTTTAAAGGAAGCGTCTTTAAATGAATGTTTGTTTTAATGGGAACTGGAGTGAAATAGGTTTGGAAGGGGTGAGACTGCCTATTGTGCTTGATGGAGAGAGGCAGCAGGGGGCTGGGGAACTGAACCAAGAGAAGATAGCAGTAGCTGTGCAGACTGTGCTCACAGATGGGACACTGCAAGGCTTGCAAGAGCCTGCCCATTAAGTACTTAAATGACAAAGATTAGCAGCCAAAGAATGTGCCTGGTTTGCTGGGCTAGAATGCTCTGAGTTGGGCACAGCATGGAGCCAGCAGCTGCCACCAGAGAGTTTGAGCTCAGGCCCATTTGACTTTTGTTTAAAAAACTTTTCATTACAACTACTCTTACTGTGATACCCAAGAGCCTAGTCATAGACTGGAACCTTATTGTGCTAGGTGCTGTACAGACACAGGATAAAGAGGGAGCTGAACGTAGTACTCGAAAAAACAAGAGACTGGCAATACTGGTGCGCATAGCCACCCTCCTCCAGTTCAGCTGATCGCCTTCAGCCTGGCTGCAGACCATCACACCCTACTTTTCTAGTCTGGAGGATTCTCCTGCCTAAGGCACTTCAGGCCTACCCTACAAACTCTCTGCTACTCTAATTTTGACTTGTCTCCCCTTGCAATTCAGTCCCTCTGGCCCAACAATCCCATATGACTGTTTCAAGAAGCTACCTCCCCTAAGGAGAAACTGCCAGTTGTGTCATAGTGTGGGAATAGGTCTATGATGGAATAACATCCAAATGCAGTCATTTTAAAGGATCAAGAAAACTTCTCTGCAGATGTAATGGTGTCAAAACTGACACTCAAGGCTCCAGAGGTAAAAAGCTAGTGCATTCATCTGCTGCCTTCTCCCTGCCATCTGAATGCTTGGAGATGGTTTTTGATTTGACAGCACTTGGTTTGCACCTTCTTACAACTGGTTAACACAAACTATGCTTCAGGCGACATCATTTCATTTGCAACTGAAACAAGGAGGGGGAGGAAAGGGACACAGCACTCCCTTACACCATGCAACCAGTAATGCCCCTTCATGTAACACATCACATCAGACTGCCATATAAGTACCAATACACCCAGATAGAATGTGACAGTAAAGAAAGCCCAGATCATTTGCTAAAGGAACCTCTGCAGATCCACAGGACAGCAATGATCTCCCCCAGCATAAGCCATCAAATTACCCATTGCAAGAGCTAACTAATCTTTTTTCCTTCAATCCCAGAGAGTCCCAATAAATATTGGGCACACACAAAGGGGGGAGGGGGGGCTGCAGTAGTGCAGTTGTTCTCCCCTACCTCTTTGATTCCTGCTCCACCCACATTTTAAAACCAGGCAGCAGCATTTCTATTCAGGTAGTGCTGAGAGAGTCAATTGACTTCATGGCTCATCATCTCCAATTCCTATTAATCTCCCTTCTCCCCACAGGTGTTAACTCAACTCTCTATCCTTTTTAATGGCCTTGATGTTGCACTATTCAAACTATCCTTTTTTCTGCAATTTTGCTCTCTGTTAGCCATTCCTGGTAATGTCTCTTCTTTATTTTACAGCCAGCCCTGCAGGCTGTTTTTAGCTCTAGCTACAAACTTTAAGGTGGGTATGATAATGTTAACTCACGTGCCAAAATGACTGACAGTGAAGTACTGGAGGCACTGTCAAAATGCTCAGGAAGGCTAGATTTTGTTTTATGAATCTGAGTAAGAGATGTACATATAACTATAATGACTCCAGGACTAATGATACAACATCCTTTGACTATTTTCTGTCCAGTTTGTTGTGCCTTTTAAAACGTTATATTTATTCTAGGCAGACAAGGTTCTTTGGGTGAATCTGAATCTGGGTCCAGAACACACTGAATGGATCCAGACCATGCCATGACAAAAAATACAAAACCTGCCAAGACATCTCCACCACCCCACAATTACTACACCCTACAACAGAGCCATCAGCATTCCTGGATCTTACAGCACCTCCAGAAATGTAATATCTCTCATCCAATGCACAAAATGCCCTGATGATGGAAAATACATAGGAGAGACCAAACAACAACTGTGCACCAGAATGAATGCACACTGGAAATCTATTAAAGACAAGAATACTCAATTACCTGTGGGGGCACATTTCTCACAAGAAAACCGCTCTCTCTCCAATCTCTCAGTTCTAATCCTCAAAGGGAATTTACAAAACACTTCTCGGAGATGAGCCTATGAACTCCACTTCATCAACCTCCTGGATACAAAAAATCATGGACTACATCTAGACATTGGATTTATGACACATTACAGCCTGCCTGTCTTTACTAGTCATTCCATCCAGGAAAAGCACACACCACCTGCAGATGCTTCCTCAGTCTGACGAAGGGTTTTTAAATCCGAAAGCTTGCTAAGAAATTTTTTCCCCAACTATTTAAGTTGGTCTAATAAAAGATATCAGATTCACCCAAAGAACCTTGTCTGCCTATGCCCTTAGACCAACATGGCTACAACCTACACCCCTATATTTATTCTAGCAAATTAGTGCACATTCCAATAGTTATATTTGGTTTTTTGCTTTGATTTTAAACTGAACGATATAATGCTAGCCCTCTAACATATTAGTAAAGCTTCCAGGTTCTCTTTAACTGGAGAAAAATGTGTTGTATGTGATGATGTGCACACCATCTGCACCCACCCCCCACTTCTTTCAAAATCCTAGATCCATCCATGGGTGCACATATCATGATTCTTTTGGATTCAGCTTTACAAATCAGAAACTCAGCTTTACAAACGTTGAAATGATAAAAGCCTGAGTTACAACTCGGGGTATTTGTGAGCAGACCCATGTCTAATGGGGCTGGATTGCTTGAGGAGTTGAAAATGGGATAGGCGCTATAGCTGTCTATATTGAGAGCTCCAGTCAGCAGGCAGATGGGAGTAGTAGTGACTGATTAGGCCCATTAGCCTGACTTCTATCCCGGGGAAGATCTTAGAAAAGTTTATTAAAGAGGCCATCCTTAATGGACTGGCCGACGACAACATCTTAAGGGATAGCCAGCACGGATTTGTTGCGGGTAGGTCTTGCTTGACCAATCTCATTTCCTTCTACGACCAGGTGACCTATCACCTGGACAAGGGAGAAGAGATTGATGTCATATACCTTGACTTCAAAAAAGCCTTCGATCTGGTATCCCATGATCACCTCTTGGAGAAACTGGCCAATTATTGCCTTGGGTCCTTCACGATCCACTGGCTGGAAAATTGGCTCTGTGGTCGGACCCAGAGGGTAGTAACTGATGGAACTCACTCATCATGGCGTCCTGTGATCAGTGGGGTCCCCCAAGGCTCTGTCCTTGGACCCATACTGTTCAACATCTTCATTAATGATGTGGACACTAGAGTCAGAAGCGGACTGGCCAAGTTCGCCGATGACACCAAACTTTGGGGCAAAGCATCCACACCAGAAGACAGGCGGGTGATCCAGGCTGACTTGGACAGGCTCAGCAAGTGGGCGGACAAGAATCTGATGGTGTTCAACGCCGAAAAATGCAAGGTTCTCCACCTTGGGAAGAAAAACCCACAGCATCCTTGTAGGCTCGGCAGTGCTATGTTGGCTAGCACTATGGAAGAAAGAGACTTGGGGGTCATCATTGACCACAAGATGAACATGAGCCTGCAATGCGATGCTGCGGCTAGTAAAGCGACCAAAACGCTGGCTTGCATCCATAGATGCTTCTCAAGCAAATCCCGGGACGTCATTCTCCCCTTGTACTCAGCCTTGGTGAGGCCGCAGCTGGAGTACTGCGTCCAGTTTTGGGCTCCACAATTCAAAAAGGATGTGGAGAAGCTTGAGAGAGTCCAGAGAAGAGCCACACGCATGATTTCATAGATTTCATAGACATTAGGGCTGGAAGGGACCTCGGAAGATCATCGAGTCCAGCCCCCTGCCCAAAGGGCAGGAAGTCAGCTGGGGTCATAGGATCCCAGTAAGATAAGCATCCAGTTTCATCTTGAAGGTGTTCAATGAAGGCGCTTGAACCACCTCCGGTGGCAGGCTGTTCCAGACCTTGGGGGCTCGGGCAGTAAAGAAATTCTTCCTTATGTCCAGCCTGAAACGATCTTGTAGTAGTTTGTGACCATTCATCCTCGTCTTCCCTTGGGGCGCTCTGGTGAACAAACGTTCCCCCAGATACTGGTGGTCACCCCTGATAAACTTGTAGGTGGCCATCAGATCACCCCTGAGCCTGCGCTTTTCCAGGCTAAAGAGCCCCAGGGCTCTCAGCCTGTCATCGTAGGGTCTGCTTCCCTGACCTCTGATCATGCGCGTGGCTCTTCTCTGGACTCTCAAGCTTCTCCACATCCTTTTTGAATTGTGGAGCCCAAAACTGGACACAGTACTCCAGCTGCGGCCTCACTAAGGCCGAGTACAGGGGGAGAATGACGTCCCAGGATTTGCTTGAGAAGCATCTATGGATGAAAGCCAGCGTTTTGGTCGCTTTACTAGCAGCAGCATGTAGCCGCAGCATCGCATTGCAGGCTCATGTTCATCTTGTGGTCAATGATGACCCCCAAGTCCCTTTCTTCCATAGTGCTAGCCAACATAGCACTGCCGAGCCTATAAGGATGCTGCGGGTTTTTCTTCCCAAGGTGGAGAACCTTGCATTTATCGGCGTTGAACACCATCAGATTCCTGTCCGCCCACTTGCTGAGCCTGTCCAGGTCAGCCTGGATCACCCGCCTGTTTTCTGGTGTGGATGCTTTGCCCCAAAGTTTGGTGTCATTGGCGAACTTGGCCAGTCCGCTTCTGACTCCAGTGTCCACATCATTAATGAAGATGTTGAACAGTATGGGTCCAAGGACAGAGCCCTGGGGGACCCCACTGGTCACAGGACACCACGATGAGTGACTTCCATCAATTACTACCCTCTGGGTCCGACCCCAGAGCCAATTTTCCAGCCAGTGGATCGTGGAGGACCCAAGGCGACAATTGGCCAGTTTCTCCAAGAGGCGATCATGGGACACCAGATCGAAGGCATTTTTGAAGTCAAGATATATGACATCAATCTCTTCTCCCTTGTCCAGGTGATAGGTCACCTGGTCATAGAAGGAAATGAGATTGGTCAAGCAAGACCTACCCGCAACAAACCCGTGCTGGCTATCCCTTAAGATGTTGGCGTCAGCCAGTCCATTAAGGATGGCCTCTTTAATAAACTTTTCTAAGATCTTCCCCAGGATAGAAGTCAGGCTGATGGGCCTATAGTTAGCCGGATCCACTTTCCTCCCTTTCTTGAAGATAGGCACCACATTGGCCTTCTTCCAGTCTTCGGGCACTACACCAGAGCGCCAAGAGTTTTCAAAGATCCGTGCTAGAGGCTGGGCTATGATGCTCGCCAGCTCCTTGAGTACCCTGGGGTGAAGACTGTCAGGGCCGGCTGACTTGAAGGTATCCAGCTTCTCAAGATGTTCCTTCAGAAAGTCAGCATTAATGGAGGGCAGGGGATCACCCTCACCCGGACTTCCCGGCCCTGTAGCGGGCATGGGCGTCCCATGGGGCTGATGAAAGACTGACACAAAGTACCTATTTAATAGGTTGGCTTTTTCCTGGGCGTCAGTTGTCAGTTGCCCCATCTGGTTCAGCAGGGGTCCAACGTTGCCCCTGCTTTTCCTCCGGCTCCCCACATATCTGAAAAAGGACTTTTTATTGTCCTTGATGCTCAAAGCTAGCTGGAGTTCAGTTGCAGCCTTGGCTTTCCTGGTCTGCTCCCTACAGGACCGGACCAGTGCAGAATAATCCTCCTTGGAGGTGACTCCCATCCTCCATCCTTTGTAGGCCTTCCTTTTTAGCCTCAGGAGGTCTGCTAGGTCCCTGGAGAGCCAGGGGGGCTGCTGTGCCCTCTTGCTGCCTTTCCTCCGAGATGGAATAGACTTAGTTTGTGCTTTGAGGATCGCTCCCTTGAGGAGCAACCACTCTTCTTGAACTCCCCTCTCCCTGTGGTCACGGTCCCTTAGGGCCTCACTGACAAGCCTCCTGAGCTTGTCAAAGTCAGCTTTCCTGAAGTCAAGGACTTGCGTGTTGCTGACTGACTTGCCAGCTTTTTGGCAGATGGTGAAGGTGATCAGCTCATGGTTGCTGTCACCCAGCTTCCCATCGATCACTAGGTCGCCGACTAGGTCATCCCCAATAGCCAGTACCAGGTCGAGCAGCGCTTTGCCTCTCGTTGGCCCATAGACTTCTTGAGTCAGGTAGAGGTCATCCACGCACGAGAGGAAGCTCTGCGACCGCTCAGATTTTGCTGAGCGATCCTCCCATGAGATGTCCGGGTAATTGAAGTCACCCATGACAACCATGGTCCTGGAGCAAGCTGCCTCAGCCAGTTCCTGGGCAAACTCCTGGTAAAGCTCAGGACTTTGGGTGGGAGGTCTGTAATTGACTCCCACCATTGTGTCCCCTGTGCCGTGTTCCCCACGGATTTTAACCCAGAGGGTCTCCAGCTGTCCACCCTGGTCGCCAATATCGGCTTGCAGGGACGCGTAGCTTTCCTTAACATAGGGAGCTACACCTCTGCCCCTTTTCTCTACACGATCCCTCCTGTACAGGGTATAGCCATCTACACCCGTGGTCCAGTCATGGGTGGAGTCCCACCAGGTCTCCATTATCCCTATGACATCGTAATTGTTTGCACTGAGCAGGAGGATGAGCTCCTCCTGCTTATTCCCCAAGCTCCTGGCATTAGTGTACAGGCAGGCAAGTGCCCCCTGGGGGCTCCTTCCTTGCCCACAGGTTTTACCAGGGCTGGGGCAGGGGTGAGCTCCCTGAAGCGCCGTGATCCGCTGGCTTTGCAAGGATTGCTCAGTGGGCCAGCAGTGGCGGTAGTCCCCCCATCCCCCAGCGGGCTTAGTATAAAGCCCGGTGGAGCAGGTCAGCCAGTCTGGCTGAGAAGAGCCTCCTCCCTAGGGGAGAGAGATGGAGGCCATCTCTTCCCAGCAGCTCCCTGCCTCTCTCGCCAAAGAGCGGGCTGTGGTCATGAAAGCCAAAGCCGTCCTGATGACACCAGCGCCGCAGTCTTTGGTTGACCACATAGATCCTCCTGTCCCTTCTCAGCCCATAGCCTGAGACTGGGAGGATCGACGAGAACACCACCTGTGCCCCCAGACCCTTAAGCCCCGCTCCCAAATCCCTGTAGCACCTCATGACCTGGCTGGGAGTGCTCCGAGCCGTGTCATTGGTGCCCACATGAATAAGGAGCATGGGATAGTGGTCTGTGGGTTTAAGGAGCTTTGGGATCCTCTCCGCAATGTCCCGGATGCGGACCCTGGGAAGCAGCAGACTTGCTGGTCTAAGGGGTCGGGGTGGCAGATTGGCCCCTCAGTCCCCCTCAGGAGGGAGTTTCCCACAACAAACACCTTATGTTTTGTCTTGGGGAGAGCAGGGGTGGGAGCTGCAGTTAGGCCCATGTTGCCTGTGGGGGCCAGCAACTCAACAGGCTCTGCTGGGGCAGCAAGAGGTGCATACCTGTTGCTCAGTTCTGGTGGGGGAGGGGCCTTGGTGCGGCGGGCCTTAGGGCCCTTGACCACCTTGGTCCATGCCCCTGGCTGGACACAGCAGGAGGTCCCAGAGTCCTCCTTTGGCGTGGAGGGAGACTGTGATCTACCCTCCGCCTCCTGGGGTCAGGGAAGTCAGGGAAGGAGACCCTACGATGACAAGCTGAGAGCCCTGGGGCTCTTTAGCCTGGAAAAGCCCAGGCTCAGGGGTGATCTGATGGCCACCTATAAGTTTATCAGGGGTGACCACCAGTATCTGGGGGAACGTTTGTTCACCAGAGCGCCCCAAGGGACGACAACTAGGTCAAATGGTCATAAACTACTACAAGACCGTTTCAGGCTGGACATAAGGAAGAATTTCTTTACTGTCCGAGCCCCCAAGGTCTGGAACAGCCTGCCGCCGGAGGTGGTTCAAGCGCCTACATTGAACACCTTCAAGAGCAAACTGGATGCTTATCTTACTGGGATCCTATGACCCCAGCTGACTTCCTGCCCTTTGGGCAGGGGGCTGGACTCGATGATCTTCCGAGGTCCCTTCCAGCCCTAATGTCTATGAAATCTATGAAATTAGAAAGGGCAGGCTCTTTTTCAAAAGAGTCTTAAAGAGCTCCTAAGCCAAGTCCCAGTAAACAGAAGGGAGTGTGGCTCAAGAATCATTACCCAAACTTGCCACCTTTTGGTAGTCTCAACAGGAAAGCAAAGCCTGAATGAACTGCAGAGACTGAACTTACCTCTTACAGTATCTCTGAAGAGGGTCACTCCAGATCATGGGTATATTGGCAGAAAAAGCCTGCTTTGCTGTTGCCTACTGTAGGGATACATAGTTGAGTCTGTCTAAGAGCACTACATTCATTTTGAAAGCCCACCACTAGAAGAACTCAATTGAAGCTGTAAGAGTGTGTATGTTGTGAAGTAGGTGTAACATTTTCCAGAGTGGATGACAACCTCACAGAGAACCTGGTACACTCCACTCTGGTATGTCCACAGGCACAAGAATCCATGATATTTGTGCTTTTAGGCAAAGATAGCCCTTAAGACACTCCTGTACCAGGGAACACTAGGCCAGACCGCAGTACCAGCCACCAAGGGAAATCAGGCAACACTGCCTGGCTGGAGCTCATCCAGTAACATGTCTAGGAAGTTATTGGACAAGGACTGAGCTTTCCCTGGGTAAGCTCATTGAGATCACAACAAGCCAACAGCATGGTGGAGGTTTCCTTTAAACACTGCAGAGCACCTACAGTAAGAATGGAAGACCAAACTTTGTGTGGACAGCTGAGAAAGAAAAAAGGCAGAGACCCCAAAATCAGGATAGTATGAGTGACAAGTAGACCTGACATCAACTTTCTGCCATTATCTGGCATTTGGCAGAAATTTCTTTAATGTGGTGGCTGAAACCTGAATCTGAACTCCCTGTCTCTGAAATTCTCAGTAGCAAACAAACCTGGACCAAAAAACAGAAATGTCTCAGCTGGGAGGCAGCCACAATGCTTTGGCTGCCAGAATTGTGGGTTGCAACAGAATCACTCACGGGCCATTTCACAGTGCTGACTAAACCAGAAGCAAACCCAGACTAACATACCACTCCCGACCAGGCAGCTTAGCTCAGTCTCTTTACTATCTCAGGGTTCCCTTTATAAATTCCCAAACAAGCTCATGTAATCTACCTGTTCTCCCTAGCTGATTTGCTAACAATTTCCAGGTGCTTTTCTGTTTATTCATAAAAGCTATAGCCATAAAACGACTCCAAATAATATAGTCAGAGATATCCTTATAAGTTCCTTTTACCAGCTACTGGTGGCTTATGCATACGTTAGCATGGATAAATCAGAAACAGTATAAATAGAATACATAATGGTGTATACTACAAGCAGATCTTCACTAGGCATCACAAGGCTACTAACTCTTAGTACTCTACAGCCAAAAAAACAGGTTTTGACCATTATCCATTAACTGACTAGATCAGATTGGGCTTTTTATTCAGATGCTTATATTTTACATTTAAAATGGCCTTTTTTCAAAAAAGAATTTTTAAATTAAAAACACTGAGCGTCAAATTTTCAACACCAGTTTTGGTTCTGTGTAACTGATTGGCATATCCAAATTGCCAGCATTTTCATTATTGCACATTTTTGCTTTAAACTACGTGATAATATTTCAAGGAAGTAACCCACCCAACCGCAGTGGAAGTGGGGGGATTAGAACCTACTCTGATTCCCAGTCTTCTAAACACTCCACCTTCTCTGAATAGTATTCCATAGTTTCATAGTTGATAGGGTAGGAAGGGACCTGAGCAGATCATCAAGTCTGACCCCCTGCCCCCCCGGTCCCCTGACTCCCCATGGCAGGAAAGAGTACTGGGGTCAAACGACCCCGGCAAGGTGTTCATCCAGCCTCCTTTTAAAGACCCCCCAGGGTAGGAGCCAGCACCACTTCTCTTGAAAGTTGGTTCCAGATCCTAGCCGCCCTGACAGTGAAGTAGCGCCTCCTGATATCTAGCCTGAATCTACCCTCTGCCAGCTTGTGACTGTTATTTCTAGTCACTCCTGGCACTGCTCAGGGGAACAGGCACTCTCCCAATGCCTGCTGGTCCCCTCTGACTAGTTTGTAAATGGCCACTAGATTCCCGCTCAGCCTTCTCTTGTGGAGGCTGAACAGGTTCAGGTCCCTCAGCCTCTCCTCGTAGGGCCTGCCCTGCTGACCCCTGATCATGCGCGTGGCCCTCCTCTGGACCCTGTCAATGCTGTCCACATCCCTCCTGAAGTGCAGCGCCCAGAACTGCATGCAGTACTCCAACTGCGGCCTGACCAGTGTCATATAGAGGGGGAGGATCACCTCCTTGGACCTGCTTGAGATGCATCTGTGGATGCACGACAAGGTATGGTTGGCCTTTCTGACCGCGCCCCCACACTGTTGGCCCATGTTCATTTTGGCATCAATAATGACTCCAAGATCCTTTTCTACCTCTGCACTGACAAGAAGGGAGTTCCCCAGCCTGTAGGTATGCTGCTGGTTCTTCCTCCCCAGGTGCAGCACCTTGCACTTGTCAGTGTTGAACCTCATCCTGTTCTCATCCGCCCACCCCTGTAACCTGTCCAGGTCTGATTGCAGCCTATTCCTCCCTTCTAGCATGCCCACTTCTCCCTATATCTTAGTGTCATCTGTGAATTTGAACAGGGTGCTCTTTACCCCCTCGTCCAAGTTGCTGATGAAGATGTTGAACAGTGCGGGTCTGAGGACCGAGCCCTGTGGAACCCCATTGCCCACATCCCTCCAGGTTGAATTAGACCCATCCACCACCACTCTCTGGGTGCAGCCCTCCAGCCAATTAGTGACCCATCTGACTGTGTAGGTGTCAACGCCACAGTCTCCTAGTTTTTTAATGAGAATGGGGTGAGAGACAGTGTCGAAGGCCTTCCTAAAGTCCAGAAAGACAATGTCCACCGCGACACCTGAGTCCAAGGATTTTGTGACCTTGTCATAGAAGGCAACCAGGTTGGTCTCACAGGACCTGCCTCTAATGAACCCATGTTGGTTGCTCCTAAGCATAATCTCCCCTGCTGGCCCCTCATGGACATGCGCCAGGCTAATTCTCTCAAAAAGCTTACCCAGGACCGAGATAAGACTAACTGGCCTATAGTTTCCTGGGTCCTCCTTCCTCCCTTTTTTGAATATGGGAACCACATTGGCCCTTTTCCAGTCCTCTGGCACCACACCAGAGCACCAAGAGTGCTTGTAAAGCCATGCCAGGGGTCCTGCAATGACCTCTGCTAATTCCCTCAGCACTCTGGGGTGGAGATCATCAGGACCAGCTGATTTAAATACGTCCAGCCCCTCCAGAAGTTTCCTGACTAGATCCTCTCTGACCCTAGGCCTGGTTGCACCTCCCCTGGGGTCTACGGGGGATGACCCGGTCCCTGCTCAGAAAAATGGAGGCAAAGAAATTGTTAAATAGGTTAGCTTTGTTGTCTGGTGCGACGACCAGATTTCCTAGCGTCTCCTGCAGAGGCCCCACGTTACCCAGTACCTTCTTTTTACCTCCTATGCATTTAAAAAAGGACTTCTTGTTGTCCTTGATCTGGGTAGCTAGTCCCAGTTCCATCTCTACTTTGGCCTTCCTGACCGCCCCCCTGCAGCCCTGAGCAACTGAGGTATAGTCCTCCCTGGTGATGGCCCCTTCCTTCCATTGGGTGTACGCCTCCTTTTTAGCTAGGAGACGTTCCTGGATGCTTTTGGTGAGCCATGGGGGATTTTGCGCCCTCTTGCCACCTTTGATCCTTGTTGGGATTACCTCCCTTTGGGCTTGGAGGATCATCTCCTTAAGGAACAACCACTCTTCTTGGACACCAAACTCCCCTCCCTTCCAGGACGGACCTCACAGTCTCCCTGGCTATTCTTCTTACCTCATTGAAATCCGCCCTCCTGAAGTCCAGGGCTGCTGCCTTGCTGCAGGCCTTTGCCACCTTGCGCTGGATGATGAATTCCAGCAGGCAATGATTGCTGTCGCCCAGGTGGTTGAGCACCCGCAGACCCCTCACCAGGTCATCACCCGTGGCCAGGACCAGATCCAACAAGGCATCTCCCCTGGTGGGGCTGTGCACCTCCTGGGTTAGATGGAGGTTCTGTATCTTGGCTAGGAACCTACGTGAGCAGTCAGACCTGGCTGACTGCTCTTCCCAACATATGTCTGGAAAGTTTAGGTCATCCTGCTCAAGTACAACCAAACACTCCGGTGTCTGCCATAAGTCAGAGTGAGTGCAGCAGTAATGTTCATGCTTCCCTTCCCCTGCTCTGACCTTGTAAACATGAAATGCACCTTCTGTCACTGCTTAGAAAGGGCAAGCTACATGGTAGGGACATTACTGGGGTCAGAACATTGTCAGTCTCAGCAGAACATGCCATGAAGAATGAACTTCATGTTCTCATAAAGAACTGAGGTAATTTACATTGAAACTTGTCCTGATGCTACCCAGGCTAAATCTCCTCTGAGATTCAGAGGATTTAGTACTCAGTTAGTTATTTAGCCAATACAGTGGTTTTCAACCAGGGTGCTGCTGGCACCCTGGTATGCTTTGAGATTCTTTAAATGGTGCTACGGGATACCATGTAATGTTATTGCTGTTAGATATGGAAACATGATTCACATGATAAAGCCAGAGATTTCAAATAGGAATTCATAGTGTTAAAGAAGTCTGCCATGTTGTGGTCTGAGTTCTTTGCAATAGAATTGCTTTATAATTTTTCTGTGATAAAAAAGTGAAAACTAAGAGCTGACATTTTCCAGGGGGGGGAGGTGAAGGGGTGTCTTGAGTCTAATAAGGTGTGACTTGAGTCTAAAAATGTTGAGAACCACTGAGCTATGGACTGATCAGTGTCACCTCTAATTCTAATATTCAATGTTGCCAGCACATTCAAACTGTAAGCACTTCAGAGAAGAAGCCTGATTTCTATCAGGTGCTCATCTTCCACTGTACATAGATTTCATAGACATTAGGGCTGGAAGGGAGCTTGGGAGATTGAGTCCAGCCCCCTGCTCCAGGAGCAAGAAGTCAGCTGGGGTCAAAGGATCCAGCAAGATAAGCGTCCAAATGCTTCTTAAAGGAGTCCAGAGTAGATCCTTGCACCACCTCTGGAGGGAGCTTATTCCAGGCCTTGGGGGCTTGGACAGTAAAGAAGTTTTTCCTTATGTCCAGCCTAAAATAGTCCTGAAAGAGTTTGTGACTGTTGGTCCTTGTCATCCCTTGGGGCACTCTGGGTGAACATACATTCCCCCAGATCCTGATGCACAACCCTGATGTACTTATAGGTACAGGGTCACCCCTGAGTCTGCGCTTTTCCAGGCTGAAGAGTCACATGGCTTTCAGCCTCTTTTCATAAGGCCTGTTCTCCTGCCCTCTGATCATGTGCATGGCTCTCCTCTGGACTCTCTCAAGCTTCTTCACATCCTTCTTGAATTGTGGAGCCCAGAATTGGATGCAGTACTCCAGCTGCGGCCTCACCAAGGCCGAGTACAGTGGGAGGATGACATCCTGGGATATACTTGAGAAGCATCTATGGATGCAAGCCAGAGTTTGGTTTGCTTTACCAGCTGCGATATCACATTGGTGGCTCATGTTCATCTTGTAGTCAATCATGACCGCCAAGTCTCTTTCGGCCTTGGTGCTAGCTAGCATAGCACTGCTGAGCCTATAAGCATGCTGTGGGTTTTGTTTCCCCAAGGTGGAGTACCTTACATTTGTTAGTATTGAATGTCATCAGGTTTGTATCTGCCCACTTTTTCAGCCTATCCAAGTCAGCCTGGATCACTACCCTATCCTCAGGTATGGGGCCACAAGCTAGCAGAGAGCAGATTTAGATTGGACATTAGGAAACACTTCTTCACAGTTCGAGTGGGCAGCGTCTGGAACGGGCTCCCAAGGGAGGTGGTGCTCTCCCCTACCCTGGGGGTCTTCAAGAGGAGGTTAGATGAGCATCTAGCTGGGGTCATCTAGACCCAGCACTCTTTCCTGCTTATGCAGGGGGTCGGACTCGATGATCTATTGAGGTCCCTTCTGACCCTAACGTCTATGAATCTATGGACATTCTACCCCAAAGTTTGGTGTCATCAGCAAACTTGGCCAATCCACTTCTGACACTAGTATCTCCGTTGTTGATAAGGACGTTAAAAAGAACAGGTCCAAGGACGGAATCTTGGGGGACACCACTGGTTACGAAGCACCACGATGATTCACTTCCGTCGACCACCACTCTCTGAGTCTGGCCTTGGAGCCAATTCCCCAGCCATCTGACTGATGTAGCTGAGGCCACAGTTGGTCAATTTTTCCAAGAGAACATTGTTGGACACCAAATCAAAGGCTTTTTTAAAGTCCAGAGATATATCATCAATCTCTTCAGTGGCAAGGCCAGCTGTTTCTTTAGAGAGTCAGGTACTTATATGGCCTCCTCCTCTACCATCATACTGAGCACCTTGCAATATTTAATAAGTGTACCTCACAGCGCCTTTTTGAGATTGGTGTAAAAGAGACTCACATCAGAGTCTAATGAACAATGGTGCACTTTTTTAGTTCTATATTTTGGTTTTTCCATTATCTAAACCTGGGCAGAAAGATCTCTTTTTATGGAGCACTCTTGTAACAGAGAGGGAAGCACTATTATCTCCCTTTTACAGATAGATACCAGGCAGGGAGAAAATAAATTATTTGTCTGAAGTCATGGAGGTTATACCTACACCATGGGAGCAGAGATTTTGCTGTGGCTACCAAGATAAGAAGCCTCACCCACCCACTCCTGGAAATGAGACAGTGAGGACACTCTGGCTGCGTCCACATATACAAGCATGTGTGCTTGCAGCAGCTCAAATAGAAGCGGTGCAAATTTGAGCTGGGGCTTTTTGCTTCATGCACATGCTTGGACATGCATTTTGTTGTGGAGCAAGTTGTGCCTTGGGGCAAAATAACCCTGCCTGGCTCCTCCTGGATCTGCAGCCAGGGGGAGCCAGAGCCTGGGGCGAGCACCTGTGCTGTCCCTAGCAGTATAAAAAGCTGCCCTGTCCTGGCCCCAGC
The DNA here is from genome assembly GCF_030867095.1 of Alligator mississippiensis. Lineage (NCBI taxonomy): Eukaryota > Metazoa > Chordata > Crocodylia > Alligatoridae > Alligator > Alligator mississippiensis. The sequence continues at coordinate 225,158,706 of NC_081825.1, read as the reverse complement.
AGTACAAAAAGCTGCCCTGTCAAGTAGCTCAGGGCTATTCACTCTCAGGAGCGTCCGGGGCCCAGCCAACTGGTACCTGGAGACGTTACACCTTGTGCCAGCTGGACTGCTGCAGCAGCCCTGAGAGTTCCCTGCACCCTCTACCCACTGCAGCAGTCTGGCAGTGCGAGCTGCTGCCTGGCTGTGACCTGCTGTGCACCTGATAGACCCGGATGGGGACTGCACAGCCAGTAGAGGCATCTGCCCCTCTGGGCCATCTGCCAGTGGGCTGTGGCTCCAGGGTTGGCCTCTGTGCAGCACTACTGCCATGTGTGTCCCCTGCTGGGCCAGCTGGGCAGCTGTCGCCCAGAAGATGTTCTGGGTGTGGTGGCCTGCTTTGAACTGTCAAAGCATGTCCATTTGGCCAGGAGGTCAGCCACAGCCAGCTGGGTCCAAGGTGCCAGCTCTGAGCAGTCAGCGTCCTGCCACTGGCCTCCCTAGCAGGAATTCTGGTGTTCCCTATTGGAAAACCGAAAAATCCCTGATAAAAAAAAAAAAAATCCCAAAGTCACTCTGTAGAATACCCCCAAATCCATGTTCTTCCACAAGTAAAACAAAAGACCACTATAAACAGAGAGAGTGAGACAGAGAGACAGCGATCAGTTAGGCAACGTTTTATTGATATATCTACATTGTTAAAACACTGGCTGTTGGGGGGCTATGGCAACACAGGGGTTACAGCCCCCCCAACAGGGGCTAAATGGCCCCTGCAGAGGCTACAGCCCCCCCAACATGGGCCAAATGGTCCCCACAGGGGCTACGGTCCCCTAACAGGGGCTACAGACCTGGCAGAGGGTACCACCCCCCTGCAAGGCCCACATGCAGGTGAGGCAGCCTCCCAATTGCTGCCTCACCTAGCCCCATCCCCCACCAGCTGCTGCAGCCCCCTGATGGCTGGCCCCCCATCCCCACCTCCCTGCTCCCCCAGCCCCCCCAATGGCTTCCCTGCCTGGCCCCACCCCCCACTTGCACCCCTGTGCCCCCATGGCTGCCCCACCAACCCTAGGCATGATCACTTAAAAAAAAACAAACCCACAAAACCCCCCTAGAAAAAAAGCAGGAAAAAAACCCAGAAAAAAACCCCTCTACTTACCCTAGAAGCAGGAGCTGGGGGTGCTCTGGGGCTTCCTGGCAGAGTGCCCCTGGGCAGCACAGGGCAGCAGGAGGCCCAGGCTGGAACTGCTGGGGCTGTCCCTCTGCCCTGCATTGTGTAGGTGGGGCCCCAGTGACACAGATGGCATCTACAACTGCCAGTAAGTGCACCGGGGCGGGGGGGGCGGGGGTGTTTCTTTGTAGTTTACTTTGCTGATGCCGGGATGGGGAGGGCAGGGAGTGGGAGCCTTGGGGGGCTGGGGCCCAGCACAACAGGGATTGGGGGGCTGGGGGGCAGGCAGGGGGTGGGGCTGGGCAGAGCAGGGGTCAGGGGGGCTTGGGGAGTGGGCAGGGCTGGTGGGGGTCCCCCCCCAGTCTCCTCCCCCCTCCTCCAGCCCCCTGGCCCCTTACTCAGGGCACACGCAGCTGTGTGTTCAGCACCAGGGCAAGGGGCCAACCATAGAGACACTCTGGCAGCCAGAACATCTCCGTGGAGGACCCAGCCTCTGGTTTCCTCAGGGCACAGTGCGGGACCATGCCCTGCCCTGCTTTTTTTAACTTCATTTTTTTTAGACCCCTGGATATCCAGGGTTTTAGTTTACTCCCCACACTGAAAGTTTGCAGCACAAGGCCCATACGTGGGCCTTTTTTGTTCCCACACGTGCCTCTTGCCCTGCCTCAAAGGGGTTTGAGACGGGGCAAGAGGCACGCTCATCTGGACAGACCCTCTGGGGGCACCTGAAGCCACTGCTCTTGAGTAAGTCAAAAACCCAAGTCATGAATAGAGTGCATCACTTCACACAGCAGGAGGGGGTGGGTGGGGTGTACTGCCTAGGCACCAAAACTGACCTCTCTGGTGCCACAGTGTAGAGCAGCGATTCCCAGATAGGGTACTGCAGCACACTGGGGTGCTTCCAGATCCTTTAAATTGTGCCACAAGATGTGAAGAGATAAGCAGATAAGCGCAGGCTCAGAGTAGTCCCTGCCTGGCTGATCCCACCCTTATTGCCCACTGTCTGATCCCTCCGCAGAGAGGTAAGCACTGTAATATATACATTTATTTTTGAAACTTCAGTTCACAGAAGTTATGGAGGGGTGCCTCAAACTGACTGAGGGGGGGCCTTGACTTCAGAAAGGTTGAGAACCACCAGTACAGACATATCCAAAGAGAGTCCGTGAAAGAGCAGAAGTTGTCTCCCATGTCCCTGGTGAGCACCCAAACTGCTTTACCAGTGATATTCATGCTGCAGATCCTAAGCCACAAATCAGCTTCATCTTATCACCTGTAGCGTTTTGCAGAAAATCTTATTCATGGTGTGCTTTTTGTTTATTTTGTTTACTGCATGCAGTGGGTACACTTCTTTCAATCACAAATAACTCAGTGCATTCAACTACACTAATACAACACATGCAACTATATGCTTCCGTTCTTTCTTTGAACTGGGGTGTGATTGTCACAATTCACTGAGAGGTTCAGATGTTGCTGTGGTTTTAACACAGACTGCTCATGTGGCACCTGAACTTGTTAGAACTGAGCATTTTTGCACTAGACCCTCTTACCCCTCCCTCCCCCACAAAATTAGTGGTGTGATAGACATTATTAGAAATTATTATTCTCCAGCAGAAATTCCCTTTCCCTTATTTCTTAAATGCTAATGGTAGAAAGAATTTTGTTTAAACTATCCAAAACCATTACACTTCAAACAGACGCCAAGCCTGAAGCATTTCAGCTAGAAAGGAAACATTTTCCAAGGTATTGCAAGCATATGAAAACAGAACTTAGAATGAAAGTCCTGAAGTAACTAGAACTACCTGTATAAAGCTAGCATGTTCAAAAGGGAATTAACATTATTAGAAAGGAAAGTCCACAGAGTAAAAATGACCTACAGTCCTGAAAATCAATTTTTGAAAGACTCAAAAAATGAGGCACTACATGCTGAATACATGAAATAATGAATGGCAAATGAATGAAATAATCTTTTGATGCTCTCAGAATTAATGAAGTCAATTCAGTTCCTCAGAGCTAAATTGTCACCAACTCATGCAGCCTCTGTATTACAGTCTCTTCATCCACTTGTCCATTCATCTGATGCCAGTGAAGAGAGGAAAGAAAAGTCACTATCTCTTGGTCACAGTAGGTTTTGGAAGAGTGTGTGTGTGTATGTGCATGGCAAAATGAGAGAAAGAGAGAGAGAATAATTGTGTAACGCATCATTTATCTTCTGCTCTTTTTGCCACCCTTTTCCTATCACACATACTGCATTGCAGACCTCAAATAACATGGTAATAGCTGGGTTTTGTCACATGGCTCTTGTTTATAATGACAACTGGCTCACCTACTTTCACTGTCCCTCTATTAAGAGGTAGTAGTAGCCACAGGATGCGACTGGGATCTGGGAATCCATATGTCAGGCAGTCATTGACCGGCTGCACGCCTGGAGGTGTGGGAAATGATAAATCTGTTTGTGCCTCCATTTCTTCCCCTGCACAAAGGGGTAGATCCCACCCACCTCATGGAAGTATGGTGCAGCTTAATTACTGCTGAGTGCTTTGAGATCTTCACAAATAAAGTATGGCAAAAAGTGTGTCTTATCATTACTAGGTTATTTGAGGGATGAATTCATAGAGAGGCCACAAAAAGGAAAACCTCACGATAACAATAGGTTTATAAAAATCTTTTTATGTGAAAAAAAGGCTGATTATATTTACTGATGCTTCACCTGTCAAATAATCTCAGCAACTGTAGCAAGCCCTCCACACTGGAGGGAGGAGAGAGAATTCTGTACCAGTTATAGGATTCATGAAAATGTTTTAGTGTATGCATTTGAAAGATGCTGTGTCTACAAAAATGCTCCCTAATGTATAAAAACCACTAGCTGCCGCTCTCAATTAAACCCAGTTAATGAGGTCTTCGTTCACCCTATAGAGATAAGTACTGCCTCACCATAGCTCATTGACAATGGAGTTAAAACTTGGCTGAGATTTTAATTGGTTATTGTGGATATCACCAGGACATGTCTCCTCTGGTTTCTCCAGTTCGTATGATGCTCATAAAATCCAATAAAGCACTTAAACAAAATCCAATAATTACCTAAGGCTCCATGCTCTGCTATCAGAACACATTGATCCAGGCCGGTTTATAGAAATGACAATGTGCAGGACCAGTCTGCACATGGCACTGGGGCAATAAAATAGTTTCTGTGCTTGTGTCTTGCCTCCCCTAGCTTTGCAGGGCTGTGCACATTACATTTCACATCACACAGGTGGCAAAAAGAGAAGTTGCAGCTGAGCTACCATGTCATCTGCCATTTGTGATCATTTGAGATCTGTCATCTGTGGAAGGGGGAAGACTGAGAACACCTCCTGCTCTCTTCTGAGTTGCAGGAGGACTGAAAAACCTAATTTACTCTCTCTCCTTTGCTTAGTGATGGGAGACAAGCCAATAACATGAGGGGCCAAGGCTAGGAGCAAAGCCTCGACGTTAGAGGTAGAAAAGAGCTATTGAGTTAGCAGATCCCCCTAGGGGTCAGGGCAAAACTATTTTCTGGGATCTACCTACCAAGGTGTTCTTAAGTCTAGTTTTAAATGACTCAGGCACTGGGGCTCCTACCCTTCCTTATACCATGATCTGACACAGCCTAGCGTACTAATTTTAAGTTCAGCCCGAATTTCCCATTGTTCAGCTCACCCCACCGCTCTTGATCATACCTCCGAGAAGACCCTAACTGAGCTCAACACAATGTGATCTTTCAGGATCTTGCAGTAAGTTTCCCTCCTTCCCCCGAGGGGTGCAGGGAGGGTGCAGAATGGCAGAGCCCCCTCTGACTTTGCTTGGAACTATCTTTTTCTTCTGGCTGCCAGCTACAAGAAAGGAAGGGGAGAGAAAAAAAAGCCATGCCAGCAAACTCAGCAAATTTCCCCCCCTCAGGAGCTAAAAATATTCTGGAATTATTGAGCTGGAAATCACAGTTATAATAAAGTGGAAATGATCCCATCGGGCGAGACAGGCCAGCTGTGTCATTACTGTGCCTGGGCTGAATCCTCTGAGAGACCATTACGCCATCAGTGGAGCAATTACATGGACTCTGTCTGCGCTCCCCATAATAACAATGCTTAACCGGGTATTGGCCTGACAGAACATGCTGCAGTCTTGCTGAACGTGCAGCTGAAGGGGTTGGGGGTGGGGGGTGGAAAAAGGACAGAGGAGAAACAGTGGCCTCGCTAGTAGTTACACACCAGGTTTCTGCTACTGTAGGTTAAATCACCAATGCTCACTCATCTGCCACTTTTATTGAATTTCCAGTTGTTCCTCATATTATTTTTTTCCTCCCCAAATACAACAGTCTTTCCACAAAATGCCTCCTCTAAGCTGCCCTCAAAATTTCTAAAGTCTCTCCTCTCCCCAGCTGCAACCAAAGTTTGAAGTGCCAAGGTGGAAGGTCAAAGTGCAGACATCCTGAGACCACGCAGGATCAGTAGGTTGTTGGCTGAACTAGGGCCAGCCATAAACTGAACCATGGGTTGGAGTTGGACATGGTATAGCCAGCTTTAGGCCCAGTGGCACATTGAACCTTGGTATAAGGAGTGTCATATCCACCACAGTCAGATGAGTTGAACCTGCTTACTTTATATCTGAATTTGGCCCTTTTGGGTGCTTGTACATGTGGTGGGGCTTTAGTCCTTAGGGTTGCATCATATGGCCCCCTAAATTGAAACGTTTTTTAACTGAAACCCACCATTTCAATTTAGGAGTTTACATCACTGTTCCATCACAGATCCTTCTTTTTTTTCCTTTTTTTCAGTGAAGCCTGCCTGTGGCTGCGGGATGAGCTGTCAGCGGGCTGAGCAGCCCGTGAGCTGCAGTGGCCCTCCCGGGGCTGCCAAGATAGGCTGCTAGCAGGCCGGGTGCTGCCCCAGCTCAGAGGCAGCACGCAGCCTGATCCAACTCATCCCCTATCCTGAACTGGGGCAGCACCTGGCCCACTAGCAGCCTCTCCAGGCAGCCCCGGGTGGGGGGGAAGGGGGTGCTGCTGCTGCAGAGGGAAGGACCGGGACCCACAACTCAGGGGCTGCTTGGCCTGCTGGCAGCTTGCTCCTCAACTGCAGGAGAGGCGGGCAGGCTCTGCCAAAAAAAAAAAAAAGGATCAGGCCCTTCACTTTTGCCTTTAGCAGGCATGGCAAGGGGCCTGATCCTTTTTTCTGCAGAGCCTGCCCACCTCTCCCGCAGCTGGGGGGTGACTAATAGGTGCAATCCAGCGTTGCAAATTAAAGTACATCAGGGTGTAGTTTAGTTTGCAGCAATGCAAACTCATTTAAAACCCCCATTAAGCCACGCAAAGTGACGTTTTGGTCACATGTACATAGTAATGATGTCACGTATACAAGCACCTTTTCTTTATCTCCCTCCTAACCCCCTATTTATGACATCTATGGCCCTGTACTGTTGGTATGAGAGCAATCTTTGCTGTTCCCCATCCTCTGGAGGCATCTCCTCAACTCTGCATCTCACCTGAAAACAACTTTCCTTCCTCCCCAGCTGGTGCCCTGGTCCATGCTTGCAGCAGAGTATGGCAGCATTGTGGTGAATTACACTTTTCTGGGACCATTTTGTTTTGCTTGGGGGGGCTGCTGTGTGGCAGAGGGAGGGGAAGGGAGTTGCTGATTCATTGCAGCTGTTTAAACAATCCAGTCACCTCACCCTCCTCTTTCCTTCCAAAAGCCCCACTCAGCACTTCAAGGCCAGCCTGGGCTTTTCCTTTCCTGCTTCCCAGGTTTATAGCAACAGCCACAGCAGCAACACAGTCTTTGGCAGCATTTTCTCCAGCAAGGATCTCCCACCCTGAGGCCCTCAAAGGTTTATGCTCAGCCCAGAGCACCCTTCTACCTCCCACATCATCAAGGGGGTCTGGGCACCACTCCAGGTGCAGAGATCAAAACAGACTCCATTCCAGCAGCAGGGGTTTTTAACATTACCAAGGCTTTTTCTGTCACAGTTCTAGTTACACTGATGGGGGGCAAGTGAATGACTGTCCTCTCAGTGCCTTCACCAGGGTTACAGGCTTTTAGGGCTGTTCTTAATAGCAGAAGAGGCTGGGGTTGTTTGGAGGGGACACATTAGCAGTAGCTCCTGGGACCAATCACACCATGCCAGGCACATTGCTTATTCTTGTTGTCTTTTTCTAAGTGATGCTTTGGCAGAACCCTGCCATTGCCCCTAGGGAAGGAAGGAAAAAATTACTATCAGGACCATCAAGGAAGGGAAATCATTCTGCCACAAATAATGGAAGGGGAATTCTAACTGCCAGAGGAGACAGAATGTGAATCCCTTAGCCAGCTCCTTCCCTCTGGGCCAGCAAAGAATCACAGCACATGCAGCATGTAGTAGACGGGGATGCATCCAAGCCCAGAAGTCCAAAGGAGGCAAACAACAGAACTTGTTTTCAGATGGAGCTTGAATATAGGGCACAGCTGCTTGCAACAGCAAGGGGATAGACCCAATACCCCACAAGGTCTCTTCCAGTCTCATGTTCCTGTCATGCAAAACACTAGATCCGGGATACAAATAGCCCCAAGGAATGTCCAAGACACACTGCGCCCAAGTGGATGGGAAATGGAGCAGAAGGTGTTCATTACATTGAACTATAAAGGATACACAAAGAAAAACACACATAAAGGACATGAAATCACACTTCACAGAGGAGCTTCATTAAAGCAAAAGCTGTAAAAGGCAGTATAGTCTAGGCATAGCACACTGGGCTGGCCTTCATAAGCCCTGGGTTCTAGTCCTGTCTTTTGTGACCTTGGGTAAGGCTCTTCACCTGTTTCCCTTCCTGCTTTTTTTCTGTCTTACTTCTTGGGTCAGGAGCTGCCTGTAATCATCTAGTACAATCAGGCCATGATCTCAGCTGAGGTCTCTAGGCACCATAGTAATACAAATAAAGATTGTTAAATGATAATGTAATCTGCTGTATAAATACCAGGGCGACTTTACTACAGACACACTCTGCCACTGCAATAGACAGGATGCAGAGCTAGACAGACCTATAGTCTGACCCAGTATGGCATGTCTTACGTTCTCAATAGAGATAAGATGCAGACATATGAGGAGCTAAAGATGTAAATAGATTATCCTGCCAATGCTTGCAGAGCTTTAAGTCTGTGACTGGCAGCTTGGCTTAGAGCTCTTGGGCTTCCCTCTGACTGAAGAACCCTATCATTTCTGGACCAAGAAAAGTGAACTAGACACAAACAGTGCTATCAAGTGAGGCTGCAAAGACTCTTACTGGACTGAGATCTGTCCTTGTGTCTGTAGTTTACAAGCTTCTCTCCAGAGAACTTGGCTTTTTTCCCAAAACAATGACATGAGAGGGAAAGCAAGTGGAAACAGAACCCTGGTGCACGGGAAGCCCATGTGCAGCCTCTCGGCCTAGAGGAAATGAGTTTATGTGATGGAATTGATTGTATATACATGTAGCCTGGGTGTACACGGGTTTGTACTTCCCTCTCCAATTGAGGGAATTATTGGCAGGGCAGTGTGCTGCAGAGGGACACAACAGCCCAGCGGCTGCCTCCATCCCCTATAGAGTCAGGTCCAGTCAATCAATTACAACAAAACCATTAAAGGGTAAAGACATTATATACATATATATATATACACACATATACATACATACACACATATATACACACACACACACACACACATATATAATCTTATATACACACACACATACACACACGTTATCATTTGAAAATACAGATGAACAATAGAACAAACCAGACCAAAGTATATATTGATTGGGCAACCTTATAACTCTATGAATATACAAACTATTACTTCAGATTATTCACATAAACTATAAGGCACAGTCCACAAATATAACCAGCAGTCCTTAGACTACCTGGATGCCCTCCAGGGCAGGGGCCCCACTCCTAAGGTACCACTACAGGAAAGGATGTGGGGGGAAAGAAAAAGGAAAGGAAGACCCCCAAAACTCCTAAGCTCCCCTGCTATCACCCAGGAGCGGCCCATGTAGTGCCCCTTCGCAACTCTTGTGGGGTCCCTCTCCTGTGGGGACCCTCTCTCCAGGGTAACTTACTATTCCACAGTCCCAGAGGGTTGCTTTCCATTCTCCAGGTCGAGGTCTGTTCCCCACCAGGTTTTCCGGCCACCCAACTCTGCTGCCGCCATCCTGGCTTAGGGCCACAGGCAGCGCCGTGTGTAGTGGATGCTTTGCTTTGTGCTAGGGGTTGGAGGCCTGGACAGCCCTGTGCAGCACCGGGGCTTGGTCTGCTCCTGGACCCTCTGGGCAGCATCGTCTGCACTGAGCTGCTGCCCTGTGCCACCAGCTGTGGACTTGAGCTACTTCAAGTGGCTCCCAGTGTCTCTCACCCTCCACGCAGCACCTCCTGCACCGAGCTCCCAGACTTGTTCTGGGAATTGAGGACCTGAGCTGCCCCAGGGGCTCTGAAGATCCTGCTCTGTGCACCGGCCTGTGCACCGTGCCTCTGGACACACACTAGAGGTTGCAGACCTAGGCCATCTCATGCAGCTCCCAGGGTCTGGACTGTGTGCTGTGCACCGAGAGCCTGACCGCTGGAGCCATCCGCTGCTCCCCGCTGATAGAAGTCTTCAGGGGCTCTTCCTGGGCTACTGCTTTGCCCTGCTGAGCAGCTGTCCTTAGCTCTTCTAAGCCCAGCTCTTCTCTCTCCCGGATGTGTCCCCTCATGCTGAGCATGCAGCTCCTTTTATACGCTCCAGGGTTCCGCCCCTGAAGTCTTCCAGACCTGACCGTTTGCAGTCTTCAACTGGGTCTGGGGGAGCCCTTCTCCCCCTCTCCTCAGGAAAGGAGCATGATGTTATTTCTCTTGCTGCCTCCTGATTGGTGGATGGGCTCCACCAATCAAAACATCAGGATCTCAAGCCTGGAACTCAACCCAAACTCTGAAAGGTAAGCCTGCTACATACAGAAGAACCCCCTGAAGGGGAACAGAAGCCAGGGAGCACCATAGATCTTCCCATTGCTAAAGTTGGCTCACCCCAGGCACTGGTGCCTGGACATGGAACAAGGTTTTCCCCCTTCCCCAACAAATAGCAAATTCACATAAAAAACATGTTTTTAGTCTGCCAAAAGTAGTTGCAGATTCCTTCCAAAATACCCTCATCTCAAAAGATGTTTACAGGGTTAGATTCTATGCAGTGGTGCCCCCTTTTATCCAATATTCCTGTAACCTGGGCAGTACTCCAAGACGTACCCCCTCTCCAGTTGAAGGGATCAGAGCAGGTGCACAAGTGCTGTGGGAGGTGTAGGGACCCTCCTTCCCCTATACAGCAGAGCCAGATCACCAATGGGGACTTAACCATATATCTTCTAATGAGAAAAACAGTAGTGGGAACATAACATATACAAACCAGGGGGTATAGGGGACACTACAATGCCTCAAGGGGACAGGATTCAATGAAGGTTAGGCATTTACATTTGTAGACATATTCATCCAGTTGACAAAAGACCATTTTAACAAAGTATAAAACACAAACAGCACAACAAACAATACTGGTTGGCTAAATATAAAATGCACAAAATAAAAAATGTCAAATAACAAGAGATATAGGGTATAGGCACCAGGGTGGGGGTGGGGAAGGGAAAACACCATGACCCCCTTCCACTGCAACAAGAATTTCTCCCTATCACTTCATTCACCCCTAATTGGCCCAGCTAGGACCTGAACTTGGATTTCCCATACGGTAAACAGAAACTACCACACAGCCACCAGCACTGGGACTGCTCCAAGCTCCTAGGGGTTTTGACCTTCCACGACCCCTTGTCTTATGTCAAGCTGCCTGCCTCTTGCTAGAGGAGCTGGAAGTAGAGCTGGTAACCTCTCGTGTCAGTGCTCAGCTTCTTGCTGGAACTGGGGATATTCTCCTGCTGGCTGCAGCCTCTCGTAGGGGGATCCTGGAGCCCAGCAGGGAGCCTCTCCTGCCAGCTGCACACCACACTGCTGAGGGTCCAACTGCTGCCCAGATCCCACTCCTTCAAGCTCTTCTTGGGCAACTGCTCCTGGCCCACTGGCCCAGCTCTTGCTAGCTCTTTGAGACTCCTTCCTCATGGTCCCTCATTGGTCTCCTCTGAGTCAGCTGTGCTGCCCCTTTTATCCCCCTCCGAGTGACCTGAGGGGCCAATCAGGGGACATGGAGGATGAGTCTCTGGGGCCTGATTGCTGAGGAAAAGGAATCCCAAGTCCTCCAACCATTTCTTACCCTTTCAAAACCCCTGGGCCAAATCATTACCAGATTGGTGAGGAAAGGAAATCCCAAGCCCTCCTATCATCTTTTGCCCTTTCGAAACCCCTGGGCCAAATCACCACCAGCTAGCCCATCACATTCCAATGGGCAGACCACTCAAAAAGAACATGGGAGACCCAACTTTAGTCCCTTTTTCTCTTTTGGGAGACCCATGGGGTCTGTCTTCTATGAAAGTGTGCTGCCTATCATGTTATAGGTATTCTTGACTTGAGTGTGGACTCTCAGTCTTTCCTACTGACACTATTCTACCTTCATACCAATGTTTGCTGAAGGAGCTTTCCTACCTGCTGAGTGATGGTTCAAGCCATGATGCTAAAGAGTCTCTTGCCCTTACACTGAATATTTTGGTGTTTCATACAAAATGGAATAGTCCATTCAGGGTAGACTGAGGGTACACACAGACATTAGATTTCTCCAAGGACTGAGTCTTATATTTTGGGACCCTACAGATGTACAAGCCCAATGTCCAACTTTAAGTACCTGTGAAATAAATAACTCTTTTTCCTTGGACAATCAGGCCTAATTCCAGTTAATTGCCAATCAAACTGCATGTATAAAGGGCTATGCCACTCCCAGGTTTTGACTTGGGTGGATCAAAACTGACTCAAATATGCGATCTGTTTTTACCCTGAGAGAGTCCAATCTCTAAATACACTGGAGTTGTGACTCTCCCGAGAAGAGGGAACCCACGTTCAATTTAGCGCTGCCTAATTCAGGCTAGGTATTTAAACAAAGTTTTCCCACCACTTAGATAATCACCAGGTATAATGAGAGGGTATCCTCAGTTCCTCCTCTTAGAGAATCCAGTTTTGTAAAAGTACTTTGAATATTCATTGAGACAGAGAGAGGAGTAAGAGAATGGCAGTCTAGCTTGCTAGTTAGGACACTCACCTGGGAGGTGAGAAATGTGAGTTCCAGTCCCTTTTTCTTCTTCTCATGGCCTTGTCATAAGCTAGATGTTTTTCCACAATTGTGCAAAAGTGATGGTTCTTTCCATTGGTGCAGTGAGGTCCTTCTTCGTACAGGACTCACCAAGGAGTTGACAAATGAGCAGGTGCTTCATAGTCTGCACTTCACTCACATATATTCATGCCATTAGAGTAACCCCATTTGATCATGTTTGGTGTTTTATCTTCCAGTTTGTGAGTGCATGTGATTTCGGGCCATATTCTAATGAGTATCCAGTTACACATACAAGGTGGAACAGGGTCAAGAGGAGCAACAGAGAACTAATCCACCTAGGATGCTCTAAAGCCTGGTGGTTATAGTGTTTCTATGGGAGGTAAAAGATATGCTTAGGGTCAGAACAGGGTATAGGACTCTGGTCGCTTGTATCTTGGATGAAAATTTGGGATAGAAAAGGGTATAGCATGACCCCTAGCCCCTGGTACCACCATCAGGAACAGAGTTCCATATTTCCTTTCCTTACAACTGCCCCAATTTCACCCTAATTCAACTTAATTTGGGGTTGAATGGAATGGTTGGTTTGACATGGGAAGGCTGTTACTTTTTCAATAAAGGTAGCAAAACAGAAAAAAATGTCAAGTCAGGTTGCTTCCCCCTCTCTGTGCCTTCCTTCAGCTCACCCTTCACCCTCTCCCTCAGACTTTAGCTTCAGTTGTTTAAAAATAAAAAGAGCACCACACTCACACTCCACCTATTATTTGCATAAACCTAGATGCAGATGCTTTGGATTAATCTTATCTGACACCTGGCCTTGTTTTGTAATGTCTTCTGAGGATTGGTGTATATGGCACATTGAAGCAGAGCATTGCTGTTTCCTTTTGGCTTTTAGACAAGTGACGAGTTTGAAGAGTGAAGATGCTAGAACTTCCTCAGGGGACTTATTTCCCCCCCTACCACAACATCGACAAGCACCAATATCACAGCTCCAACTATTCAATAGAAGTGCACAAGAAGCACATGGTTTTTGTCAATGGTGAAAAAAAAAGATTTTGGTGAAACCCAAATGAAAACCTATCAAAATATTTTGGTGAACCCAAAATTATTTCTGATGTTTCTGTTTTTTTCCCCCCAAAGTGCAGAGCAGTATCCAAGATCTTACAGTACTTTCAGTTTGTCAGCGTGGACCTTGTAGCTTTTATATTGGCGTTTATGTTGGTTTTGAAGAGCCATTTTCATCAAGGCCAGTTCTCTTGACCACAAGCCTGGGCATTTCTCCTGATAGCACTCTTATGCACACACAGTACATTTCCAGGGCAGCTACATAGCTGAAAATGGACACTGAGCTGGAACTGTTATCCCAGGAGTGGCTGATTTTCTATTATATTTTAACATAAAAACAGTTAATGCCAGAAGTGATCAAACCAGGGCCATATTTATAGGAATTAAAATGGTGCTGCTATTTTTAGAATAGACAAGTGGAAAGGTGCTCAGTAGCTGAACATGGGCTTTAACGTACTCACCCACCATGCAAGGAACTATGCCAATAGGGCTGTTCCTTGCAGGCAGCTACCTCATCCTTCTTGCCTGACTAGCCAAGGAAAGGGAATGAACACAGTGAAAAAGTCAGTGAAAGACTGTGGGAACCAGAAATCAAGTTCTCTGGCTTTGGACCTTTGGGATTCCATGTAGTATGAAAACATTTCTCTTTGGTACAATAAGCATTTTAGGGCTAAATTGTACAGTTCATTCCAGATCATTGACTTAAGTGGGATTTCCACAGATAGAGAAGAAAGCAGTATCTCCTTTATTAAAACTGGGGAGCTAGATAAATCATTTGATGTCTCCTCAGGGTCAGTTAGAAAACAAAGAGAGTCCATTACTAACTTCATCAACATTAAAAGACCATGTTGAATATACAATATGCAGTTACTAGGTATGGTGTGTTCATTGTTTTATCAGAATAAGCACAGAATTTTTTATGTTGTAGGGGTGATATAGGAAAGTCACTGTCAGTAGGTTACATTTTAGCTATATAGAATAATGTTGAGGGTGTGACTGGAAAGAACCATGGCCTTTTGCTACTTGTATAGCTCTGAATGCCTTAGGCACTTTCTACATTTTGAAGCACTGATGTAGATACAGTTAGGCTATTTACCTCGAGTACATGTTTAAATTAAGTGGTAGCTAAAAGCTAGGGGCACTGATCAAGCTGATTCAAGTACTTTTTCCACTGCTTTTTCTCTTTCCATATCTGCTGCTATAGTAAACACGTCTGCCATGTAACATACTCAGTTTTTACTCATAATCCCACTCTATACCGAGGAAGAAAACCATGACACTCAGCAGACAGGTACTCTTCAAGTGGATTAACCAGAGGTAGAATTGAAGCCCAGTTTCTCAACTCACCCTTAACCCCAGTTCCTCTTCCCTCACTTGCTAAAAAATAAGTAATAAACCCCAAGTTGCCTTTCTATACAGCCTAGCAGCTGGTCAAACCACAGCATTCTGACTCATAGCAAATCTGACACTTCTGATTATTTTGTTATTCTAATTAGGACTAAAAACAAATATCTTCTAAATATCCCCAAGAAATTAAAATTATTTTAAAACTGCATATGGAAAATATTTCATTTCAGAATTATGAAATTCTGTTTCAAATTTTATTTGGTGGTTGTTGTTTATACTGTTTTCACATTATTTCTTGAGAGGTCAGCAGACATGCACTAACTCTATAACATCATCCCCTGGTAGTAGAATGTTTAATTACATTTTATTTATGATTAAATCATTAAGGCACTTGGCACTTAGTACCAAATTGAAACAGTTTAGCTGTATTTCTAGACCAAGTGTCTCCAAGTTATTTTTAAGATGAAACAACAAAAAAAATTAGAGGCAAAAAAAAAATCAACCAAAATGCGGAAACATAAGAAGCATTCGTTTTGGTGCAAAAACTATTTTTTATAAAAAAATTTCTTTAAAAACAAAGAAATACTTTTCCACCAGCTATAGTCTGTGCATAGTTAGAGCCCTTTTTCAACTAAATCTATTCCAAAACTGAGTGTACCATAGTGAGAGTGCTCTTGTGGCGCATTAGGTGCATCTTGCTTCATTTTGCTCAAGTCAATTCAGTGTAGACCATTTGAATGTAAGAATGCTCTCACCCTAATGCTAGAACAATTTAACTTGTTTAGTAGGTAGAAACAATATTTATTTACACTGGACCTTAGACTGCTCTCTGGTTGAAGAATTGTGCTGCTGCCCAGTGTATTCACAGGTGATAGATAGTGGAATGACCTTTTGGGAAGTTTAGCTATGAAATAAGCAGGGGTAACTGATGGCAGCACAACCAGGATGTGGTGGGGACAGCACATGGCAATGTTTTCCCTCCTGATAAGGCACATATATCCTTTGATGGTGCTGTGACATGGCAAGCACAGGTCATCCCTGTAAAAAGCCTGTCCAGCTCCCAGCCTACAAGTCCTCAACAGCGGAGCAGATAGAAGATGTTAGCATCTCAATGGCTGTGAAGGCCAACAAAGGCTGCAGTAGAACAAGACCTCCAATTGTCTTGGCCTCCTTGCCATTGGATCAAGGTCCCGTTCTGTCAAGAACTCACCCACAAGGAAACGTGCTGGAGTGGCAATAGAACCCGTCAATCCCAGATTGGCTTTGTCAGCTACCTTCGGACCCATAGATAAGGCAATCATGGAAGACAATAGTCCTTGCCTGTGAGGGATTGCTGCTGTTGCTGAGACTGCAGTCAAATGCTGAAAACATCTGGTCATAGTTTCTAAAGGTAACTCCTATTAGGAGCCAGAAGCATCTTTAAACAACTGGGTTTATGCGCTTAGCAACTCTAGTTTTTCTTTTCCCCGTATGTCTTCCCTGGTCCCATTAGAAACACCTGTAAAAAGCAGTGGTTTCTTTTGGCCCCTGGGCTTCTCTGATTGCAGTCTTACTTCCTAGCCTCTGGCTCCCCTGAGGGTTATGATTATCCTATTCTTCTCAGCCCCACCTCATGCCTGCCCTTTCCTTTTACAACTTAATTTCCCTGACTTTGACCCTCTAATTGGCTATTTCCCACTTTAAACCATTAGTTTACTTCCCTGTGTGCTGGACTTCATCCTATGTCTATTCTAAATGTTGAAGAAAGGTCAGAGCATAGACAAAGAATGGCCCTCAAAAGCATGTAAAGTGTGTAATGAGATTAGAAGAACCAGGCAGACAAGGGGGGGGGGGGGATGAACAGTGCTCATAGAAGCAGTTACTTTGCCCCTTAGGAGGTTTGGGGGGGTTGGGGGAGGGGGGAGTTAAATGGGCTGGGCCTCAGTATATTAGACCACTCAGGTGCTTCCAACAAGCCAATTAGTGCTTCAGCTCTACAAAATCTGTTGCATGCAGTCTGGCATGGCAGTGGATGCTGCCATCCTACTAGTGTCATTTGTAAGAAACTATATCAGGTGCCTTGCTCTGTACTCCACTGAGATGCTAGCAAACCATACTGCAAGGGTCTGAGACAAGAACAAGGCTACTCCTTCGTGACATGATCACTTGCACGCCACTGGTAGTTAGAATAATGGAGTAACTAGGGCTCTCACCTGTGCCGTGAGAGTCAAGTCTCAGTTTCAAATCACTGTCCAACATCTCAGCTTAACCTCTAGGCTGTGGACTATTTAGGGGTTGCATCTACACATGTAATTAATACAAGGGCACCATGTTTACGTGTGCGCCCAGGACCCCAGCTCAGTAAGCTGGGTTGGAGCAGCCCTGGCTAGTAGGAGGTCCTGGAGGTCAGGCTGCCAGCCCAGGGCTGCTCTGACCTGACTCAACACGCTGCGAGGGTCTGGCAGTGGCATGAGGGTGCTTCAGTGTAGGGCTAGCTGGCAGACAGCCCCCACACTGAAGCACCTTCATGCCCTTGCCAGCCCCACTAACGTCTACACATGCGTTGCTGCAGAGTAAAAAACTCCACTGTTGGATAGTACTTGTATTTTTACTAGTACTAACTTATGGCAGGGTTAATGACTGCTTGTATACATGATGGGGGTTTAGTTCCCCCTAAATTGAAATGATGGGTTTTTAATTGTGATGATTAAAATACAATGGTTTGAATTTAGGGGCTTCCATCACTGTTATGTCAAGGGGACCGATAATTTTTTGTTTTGTTTTTGGCAGAGCCTTCCCGTGGCTGAGGGGTAAGCTGCCAGTGGGTCCTGAGCTGCTCGGAGCCAGCACCTAGCCCACTGGCAGCATGCCTGGAAAGTCTCAGGGTCACTGCTGCCACGGAGGGAAGGACCAGGACCCCCTGCAGCTCAGATGTTGCTGGCAGCTCTTCCCCCAAGCTGTAGATAGGCTGCACAGGGAAAAAAAAAAAAGGGATCCAGCCCCTTGCTGCTTTTTTTCTCCCTTGGGGAGCCTTCCCATAGCCAGGGGGCAAGCTGCCAGGGGGCAAAGAGACCGGTGAGCTGTGAGGGACCCCAGTTCTTCCCTCTGCAATGACAGCGCTCCCCCAGGGTTGCTCGGGCAGGCTGCTAGCATGCTAGGCTTTGGCTCTGAGCTGGGGCAGCACCCAACCCACTAGCAGCCTACCTGGGTGACCCCAGGGGGCGCTGCCACCCCAGAGGAAAGGACCAGGGTCCTCTGCTGCTTAGAAGCTGCTTGCAACTCACCCCCGCAGCCACAGGCAGGCTCCACCAAAAAAAAAAAAAAAAAAAAAGGATTGGGTCCCTTCCTGCTTTTTTTTTTCTGCCAGGGCTTCCAGTGGCCCACAAACCATCCCCACCGCCAGCACACCCAGATGCACTCCTGCTGCCTCCCTAAGCTGCCCCAGGGGCAGGTGGGGTGTGTTGGTGGCTGGAGCAAGCACCGAGGATGGTGCATGGGGCACTGAAAGCCCAGGGAGAGTCAGGGATAGATGTATTGCTGCAATTTGTTAGGTAGCAATCTAGAATACACCGGGATGTTTTAGTTTGTTAAGTATCAAAGTCATTTACATCACAATATGCTGCCACATGTGTACAGTGTGATGAAATTAAATTGCGTCTGGAGACGCAGACGGCAAAGTCCCACCGCTCACGCAGGTTTCTAACCTGTGTACAGGACCTCCACCTGACACAGGAGGTACATGATCCCACTAGGGGGAATGCCATACTGGATCTGGTATTGGCAACGGGGGATGACATGGTAGGGGACCTACAGATCAGTAGCCATTTGGGAGACAGTGATCACCTAATAACAGAATTCAACATAAGATGTCGAGTGGGTAAGGTAACTAGTAGGGTGAAAGTGCTAGACTTTAGGAAAGCTGATCTCAATGAACTCAGGCGATTAGTCAAGGACGCACTGCAGAGTAGGAGTTTTGAAGGGATGGGAGCCCAAGAAGGGTGGCTGTGTCTTAAGGAAACAATCCTTTGGGCACAAAGCAAGTTGATCCCCGAGCGAGGCAAAAGAGGGAAAGGGGCCAGGAGGATTCCATGGCTGACCAGAGACATCCAGGGCAGCCTAAGGGCCAAAAGGGGAGCACATAAAAAGTGGAAACAAGGTGAGATCACTAAAGATGAATATACCTCCTCTGCTCGTGCTTGTAGGGAGGCAGTTAGACAGGCCAAAGCTACCATGGAGCTGAAGATGGTAACCCAAGTAAAAGACAACAAGAAATTGTTTTTTAGATATATAGGGAGTAAAAGGAAGGCCCAGGGAGGAATAGGACCCCTGCTAAATGGGCAGAAACAATTGGTGACAGACAGGGGGGACAAGGCTGAACTCCTCAACGAGTTCTTTGCCTCAGTGTTCCTAAGCGAGGGGCACGACAAGTCTCTCACTGGGGTTGTAGAGAGGCAGCAGCAAGGTGCCAGACTTCCATGCGTAGATCCTGAGATGGTGCAGAGTCACTTGGAAGAACTGGATGCCTTTAAGTCGGCAGGCCCGGATGAGCTCCATCCGAGGGTGCTGAAGGCACTGGCCGACATCATTGCAGAGCCATTGGCGGGAATATTCGAATGCTCGTGGCGCACGGGCCAAGTCCCAGAGGACTGGAAAAGGGCTAACGTGGTCCCCATTTTCAAAAAGGGGAGGAAGGAGGACCCGGGCAACTATTGGCCAGTCAGTCTCACCTCCATCCTTGGTAAAGTCTTTGAAAAAATTATCAAGGCTCACATTTGTGAGAGCCCAGCAGGGCAAATTACGCTGAGGGGAAACCAGCATGGGTTTGTGGTGGGCAGATCGTGCCTGACCAATCTAGTCTCCTTCTATGACCAGGTTATGAAACGCCTGGACACAGGAGGAGGGGTGGATGTCATATACTTAGACTTCAGGAAGGCCTTCGATACGGTATCCCACCCCATACTGGTGAACAAGTTAAGAGGCTGTGATGTGGATGACTACACAGTCCGGTGGGTGGCGAATTGGCTAGAGGGCCGCACCCAGAGAGTCATGGTGGATGGGTTGGTCTCGAACTGGAAGGGTGTGGGCAGTGGGGTCCCGCAGGGCTCGGTCCTTGGACCGATACTCTTTAATGTCTTCATCAGTGACTTGGACGAGGGAGTGAAATGTACTCTGTCCAAGTTTGCAGATGACACAAAGCTATGGGGAGATGTGGACACGCCGGAGGGCAGGGAACAGCTACAGGCAGACCTGGATAGGTTGGACAAGTGGGCAGAAAACAACAGGATGCAGTTCAACAAGGAGAAATGCAAAGTGCTGCACCTAGGGAGGAAAAATGTCCAGCATACCTACAGCCTAGGGAATGACCTGCTGGGTGGCACAGAGGTGGAAAGGGATCTTGGAGTCCTAGTGGACTCCAAGATGAACATGAGCCGGCAGTGTGACGAAGCCATCAAAAAAGCCAATGGCACTTTATCATGCATCAGCAGATGCATGACGAATAGGTCCAAGGAGGTGATACTTCCCCTCTATCGGGCGCTGGTCAGACCGCAGTTGGAGTACTGCGTGTAATTCTGGGCGCCACACTTCAAGAAGGATGTGGATAACCTGGAGAGGGTCCAGAGAAGGGCAACTCGTATGGTCAAGGGCCTGCAGACCAAGCCCTACGAGGACAGACTAGAGAAACTGGACTTTTTCAGCCTCCGCAAGAGAAGGTTGAGAGGCGACCTTGTGGCTGCCTATAAGTTCATCATGGGGGCACAGAAGGGAACTGGTGAGTATTTATTCACCAAGGCGCCCCCGGGAGTTACAAGAAACAATGGCCACAAGCTAGCAGAGAGCAGATTTAGATTGGACATTAGGAAGAACTTCTTCACAGTTCGAGTGGCCAAGGTCTGGAACGGGCTCCCAAGGGAGGTGGTGCTCTCCCCTACCCTGGGGGTCTTCAAGAGGAGGTTAGATGAGCATCTAGCTGGGGTCATCTAGACCCAGCACTCTTTCCTGCTTATGCAGGGGGTCAGACTCGATGATCTATTGAGGTCCCTTCCGACCCTAACATCTACGAATCTATGCAATAGGCCACCACACATAACGTGCCACAATTAAAACACTATAAAAGGGCAATTAAACCACTAAAAAGGGCAATTTCATCATGTGTACAAGCACCCAATTAGTTTACTCAGTCCTATAGCACTGCACGTGTAGACGCCGAGATACTTACTGCAGATCTAAGAAGTCAGCTCTGCAGTAAATATCTCATGTGGATGTACCCGGGGTTTTCTTTCCCTTTTTTTGGACCAGAAATTCCACTGTAGACCCAAGAACCTGGTTGCTAACTAAAACTGTCACTGAACCCAGCATATTCTCAAAAAAGAAGTTTTCTTAACAAATAAATATTTGAAAAAATTCTGTGACAGCCAGCTCTCACAGGAACTATGAAATCACTGGGGAGAGAGGAAACTGGCTGTTGCACTTCTGATGTTATCATACTAGAAACTGAGGGACAGGGATCCGAATAGGAATGATTAATTTATTTCTGAGGTCACAGCCCTCCTTAAATAGATAACTTAATTCAGTATTTGTTTTGATACCTGGGGCACACTTCATTTTTCTCTTTATCCCAAAAACGTATGTACACACACACACACACACACACACACACACGCATTGGTACTCAATCTTTTGGCCGTATGGGCAGGATGAGAGGTGCCAGGTCAGTCCATGACCAGATCCAGTCCATGGGCCCACTGTGTGGAGCTTGAAGATTTAGTAACAGGACAGCAGTGGCAGTGTTCATTGCCACCACTCCCTCACCACCAAATTTCCAGATCTATGGTGAGTTCCATGGGGCAAATTTGATACTGATAACCTAGCATTTTTCACAGCACATTTCTGTGGGTCTTGTGGCACACTAGTGTGCTATGATACAACTTTTGGGAATTACTGGTCTAATCCACAGTCCCCTAGCAAAGTCACAGCTCATAAATCGGAGGCAGCAGGAGACAGGTGAGAAGGAAGTGAAGGTAGAGAGAAGGAGAGGAGTAAGAGAATGCAGAGCACTGTGGATGTCTCCCTCCTACCTTAGGACAGGCCAGCAGCCAGATTCTTTCCAAGTGGGTCTGCCTGTATCACAGCTGCATCAGAAGACAGGGAGGGGAGGGAGCAGAAAAAACAGAAAGAAGCTGCCAAGCAGAAATTGCACTGGAGACAGGCGCCTGGGAATGCACTTCTTTCAGTGCTGTGAAGGCTTCTGCTGCCATGCAAAATGGAGATGGAATCCATATAACACAGAGAAGGAAAGACCCACTTAAGAGTGGGGCTCTCTAGGGAGATCCTCTTTCCTCAGAGCTAATTCTCACAGTTTAGAACAGGAAAATACATTGCAACAAGGTCTCCTGTTATTTTTATAAAAGCATCTGGGTTCTTTGGGCTTCTAAACTCACAGCTGTAAGTTTCCTTGACCATTAGTCCCCCACTGTCCCCTTCACTGCTCCTGGATAGCAACCTTGATTTTCCATGACTCAACCTCACCTTCCTACAGTCTGCCAAAAAACACTTTCCCAGTTTGTTTCTTCCCTATTGGGAATACATGATGATGTACAGAGAGTCCTGCTTGCCAGTGAGCTCCAAGGGGTCTATTAACCTTGTAAGTTTCTAATTATAGTCCAATTAAGAACAAATTGAGGACACGCATGCATAGAACATTCCATGACATGAGAGTTGGTTGCTATCATATGACACAAACAAAGGACTCTTACTTCCAGTAAAGTAGCATAAAGAGAAGATGAGTCAACAATAATCCTCAGTTCTTTTCTAGTATCACATATAAGACTTAAGTCTTCTTTTCAAATATTAGTTAAGGCTCAGAAGTAGAATTGGTGCAAGTATTTTTAACCGTATTTTTAACATTCAAAAACGGAATTTCAACAAGGTTTTGCCAAAGGGGAATTCCAAAATTTAGTTTCAAAATTACTTTAAAATAAAACAAAACACCATCTTCTTTGTTCAGGTGGTAAGTAAAATAAATCTCACTATCTCACCCTTTATGAGTGTTTATGTTGATAGTGATCGTGATGATAAAGTCTACCCTCATTTATAGAAGGAATCTGGGTCTCCGTCCTTCTTAGCCCATGGGATCACAATTGTAGTTGCATAAGTGTAGTTGCCCTATACATAGAATCATAGAAAATGAGGGTTTGAAGGGACCTCAGGAGGTCACCTAGTCCAACACGCTGCTCAAAGCAGGACCGTTCCCAACTAGATCATTCTATCCAGGGCTTTGTCAAGCTGGGCCTTAAAAATCCTCCAAGGATGGAGATTCCACCACCTCTCTAGGTTTCAGCGCCTCACCACCCTTCTAGTGAGAAAGTTTTTCCTAATATCCAACCTAAACTTCCCTTGCTGCAACTTGAGACCGTTCGTTGCTCCTTGTTCTGTCACCTGCCACCACTGAGAACCATCCTCTTTGCAACAACCACTGAGAGCTCCATCCTCTTTGGAACAACCCTTCAGGTAGTTGATGGCAGTCCATTCATCCAACTCATACTTCCTTAACTTGTTTGCAAGAATGCTGTGGGAGACCATATCAAAAACCTTGCAAAAGTCAAGGTTTATCATGTCTACTGCTTTCCCCGCATCCACAGAGCTAGTCATCTCATCACAGAAGACAATCAGGTTGGTCAGGCATGACTTGCCCTTGGTGAATCCATGCTGACTGTTCCTGATCACTTTCTTCTCCTTCAAGTCCTTAGAAATTGATTCCTTGAGGATCTTCTCCATGATTTTTTCTAGCGACTGAGGTGAGGCTGACTGGTCTGTAGTTCCCTGGATCCTCCTCCTTCCCTTTCAGTCTTTTGCAATTTATGACCAATCCATGCACAGCTTGTGTAATGCTGATTGCACCACTGCTTCTTGTAGTGCCATACATCAATGGCCTCGATGCCTCCCCAAGTGCCAACAAGATAGAAGTAGGAGAACCAACCACACCCTGCACCTGAGTCCCAGCCCAAGGTCCTGTTTGGCTGTGAGATTTAGCTAGGAAGGTCTCACTTACCTTCATAATACATCTCTGGGCTACTTCTTACCTCTGATCAGCAGCACCAACTCTTTCTGATTTAATCACCACTGATCATCCAGCCTTCAGTAACATCTCTCTCCAAGAAACTGACAGATCCTGAAGCTTCACAGCTTAAACCGACACCTTCTCCTTGGTTTATAGGCTTTATAGTTTTCGAGATGTAGAGTTGAAATCAGTCAACAGCCAGCTGGACCTTCAAGTGACCGCAGTTGCACTTTCATTTCTACTAACATAATCAGGGGTGACTAACAGCAGCCTCCCACCAATTTTGAATGGCTGCAAGAATGGTGGCTGTCACCATTGCCCCAGCTGCTGTTGCTGCCAACCCAGCCACTGCAGCAGCCCAAGTCACAGAAATGGGGTGCTATGCCTCTATCTGTTTCTCTACCTTTACTGGAGTTAGCAAATCCCCCAGTCTACCCTCCTTTGTAAAGTAAGAAAATAGGGGAGAATAAATGAAAATTCAAAACAAGTTTTTAAAATGAAATGTTCATTGCGTGTGTTGGTTTTTTTAAAACAAAAGTAGTGAAAGCAAAAAGGACCTAGTAATTTAGTATTGTATATTGTAATAGAAGTATAAAACATCCCTTATCTTTAACCACCTGTCAATAATGCCACAGAGCACATGGGATAGGGAGAGATCACTTTACCTAATAATTAAGTGTTGCACTTCCCTGCGTACAAGAGACGGCTGTTTTAACATCCCAGATGCAGTTTTGTAACATTACTGAAAGACAATTGGTGACGCTTTCACACTTAAGTTCTGTTTCTCTGAATTTCTAGTACCAAGGGGTTGATGCAATGCTGCTCTGTCAGGTGTGATGCTGTTCTGGCTGGACATCTACCTACAGAAGTTCAGGGTAAACATGGTGCAGTGCAGATACTGGCAAGGCGTGGGGGCTGCACGCGCACCCCCTGAGATTGGCCTGCTCTCCCTGAGATTGGGCACTGCCACCACTGCTGGTGGCATCTGCAGGTGGTTGCCGCTCACCAGCCCCCTCCTCCCCTGATGCTGCTGGCAGCATTTGAAGGCGATCACCACTTGGTGAGCGCCACCCCCTAACCCCTTGCTGCCAACACCACTGTGGTCGCCCGTGGGTGGTCCCTGCTCGGCCTGCACTCACTGCCAATGTCACTGCAGCTGCACAACACAACAAAGCAAATCTAATAGGTTTAATAACAGGAAGGATGCACTTACTCTGGTTAGAATCTATCCAGGGCTCCAGGGCTAATAGCTTGTCTCCTGCAAAAATGCAGGAATCATCTAGTCACAAAGTCACCTTACATACTGTTTGAGCCCAAGATAGTACTTTCCATAGCATGGTGTCCTCTAGTACCACAATTTGGGAGTGTCACAGTACGGATGAGAGAAGAGCCCCACAGTTGGCATAACGAGTACATAGCAGTTCCTTGAAGATCTCCTAGCCAAGTACTAACCAAGCAAAATCATATGATCTGAAAGAATTATAATATATATATATATATATATATATATATATATATATATATATATATATATAATATTATGTCCTATTGTCTTAGAAATGTACCTAACAATAACAAAGGAAGGGAAATATTAACTCCCCCTCCTCCCTAAGAAAAAAAAAATCTAGTTTCTAAATTAAAGTTTTGATAGAGGTTCGTTTGAGGCATCAATGCCTCTTTAACACAACAAAGGACCTGTCACTGTAAGACTTCAAGACATTTTTCAAGGTCACATTGTAAACAACAAGAAGCCATAGAATAACTCAGAGCGATGCCAGTGGGACTGGTCGAGCTGGAGAGATTCACCCTTTCATGAAGACAAGGTAAGCAGGTTAATAAAAAAAAAAGACAGGCTAGCTTAATAGAGAGTCACTTATCTCGTGGCAGTGTGGATTTGCTGAATGGGTCCAGTTGTAGCTAAGTAAGTATGTCATTATGCTGAGCAGGCTTCGGTTTTGGTTCTAACCAAAGCCTTCGACACGGTGAACCGTGAAGACCTCTGGGAAATCATGAAGAAGTATGGATGCCCTGAAAAAATCATCAATATTGTTTGACACTTCCACAATGGCACACATCTTTGTGAATGGTGAATGCT
This sequence comes from Alligator mississippiensis, assembly GCF_030867095.1. Taxonomy (NCBI): domain Eukaryota; kingdom Metazoa; phylum Chordata; order Crocodylia; family Alligatoridae; genus Alligator; species Alligator mississippiensis. The sequence continues at coordinate 225,132,825 of NC_081825.1, read as the reverse complement.
CTGACCTCTTTCCGGTCACACATGGCAATAAGCAGGGCTGTGTGCTCACAGCTACACTCTTCAGCATGGTATTCTCTGCTATGCTGTTGGACACCTTCCAAGATGATGACCTTTTCTCTTTTCTCCTTCCCTTTTGCTTTCCTACTTCTTTTCTCTCTTCTTCCCTCCCCTGCTCCTGCTGGATGTGGTTATCTTCGCCCATGAAGGACGAAAATATATGCTGAGCAGGAAGGACAGCCTTGAGGACAAGAGCATGTAGGATAGACAGACAAGAGTAGCACCAAGGAGATCTTCTCCCTAAAAAAGGGAAGGCCTAGGATTAAGGAATACCACCACAGCTGAAGTGGTTTGAAAGGGAGATGAGAACAACCAAGCATTGATAAGAACAGTACTGGAGACCCATATACCATGCAGCAGGACTGAAATTCTCTGTGAGGAACAGCTAGGACTAAGGCATGTCTAATGCTGAATGCTGCGTTGATACAAGAATTCCTAACTTGAATGATTAAAGAGTGGTTTATCCCATTGTATTTCCACAACCAACCTGTCAGTGCCTCTAGGAAAAAAAATCTAATCCACTCTAGTAAATATCTGGGTGGGCAGAGAGGAGTTAGGGGGTATGTTCCTTTGAGACAGAAACCACTGCACATCACTAGCTGCCTCACATGAAGCTTGGCTGAATCTGTCAGTTCCCACTGAGCACCTCCAATTGCAGGGCAGACACTTTAATTAGTTGAGCTGTTCCATGCATCTGTGTCTAACTGACAGGAGCTGGATGAATTCAATCTACTTTGAACATTGGCTGACAGAAACAAAGAGGAGACAGCTTCTTCAAGGCTTGTGCAATGCTCACTGAGACCAGGTCAAGCAGAATCAACCTGCTTCACAGATGTTTGTTCTCCCAAGGACAAACAGGGGCAGCACAGGAATAGGCATTTCTATTGGGCTTGGAGTGCTGAGTACAGGCTCCCTGCTTGGAAAAGTGGAAGTTGTTTTCAGAGAAGCAAGTGAGGTCCATCTGTGTGCCTGAAAAAATGATTATTTTCAGGTCTCTGGACAAGGTGTGCCCCATGCTCCTTGCCTCCATCTAAAGAACAGTAATTTGACATCAGGGATCTCCCTAAACGTTTTGACACATTCTACAGAAATATGATGTTAGGGCTTCCAGGGCAGACAGCTCAGTTTTTTCAGTGATCTGAATTCCATCCTCTCCCCAGACAATTTGTCTCACTGCCCCATTATCCTAGAAACTTGATTTGTACAGTACAATCTTAGGGAATGTAGACCCTCCACAACAACACCATCTGCCCTTATGCATCCCCAAATCCATCATCTGGGGCACAGGAAACTTCAGCAGCTGATGATGGACTGGGTAATAAGAGACTGTTTTGGAAAGAGAGAGTAAAGAATAACTTACCTGATTTCCATTGTGGCTGGAGGGAAGTCATTTCTAGCAGCCTCCCAGTTCTCAGTGAAGAGAAATTGTCTGGGACAGTCCAAGAGGGTACAAACTAGAAGTGATGGAGTAAAATGCTTTTTCCTAATGGTGAAATCTATTAGGCTGTGGAATTAGTCCCTACAGGGGTTATACTCCAGAATGTACACTTCAAGACTTTGTCCTGTCTATTATTGACCCTGTCTGAGCAGAAAGGGATGGATGAGATGACCTACAGTCACAAGGATTTTTTTCCCCATTCCTAATGTCTGTGATAGGCATGTCATACACAGTAGATGACATCTGTGCCTAAAAGCAACAGGCCAGTCAAGGAAATTGCACTAATTAAACATACAGGGTGATTGCTGTCTCACTCAGTTCCTGTCTGCCCTCACTGGGAAGGGACACAAAGAAGGGATTGTGGGGTCTCAGGGAAGTGCAGAAGGGTCTTTCCCACAGCTTAGTGAATTTTACTCTTGGGATGTCTGGGGACAATAAGACTGGTGTGCCACTCCTGATTTACTGTCTGGGGCTTTAGTCTTATGGCTCAAGGCTGGATTCTGTAAGGGTGAAAGTGCCTGCAGTCAAGTGCTAGGGGCTCTCTGGAGTCAGATATTCTCTGGGGCAAAGTTACAAGTCAAGCTTTAGTCATTTCCCACAACCAGGCTGGTCTCTTTGCAGGTAGGAAGAGGATCTTTGGGCTCTGTAAACTGCCCAGTGGGTGCCACTGTCAGAGGAATTGGGAAGAATAGGAATGCAGTGTGCAGTAAAGGCTTTGGAATTATGAAAAGAAATCACAGCTAAAAGCCTTCATCCAGCACAACCTCCCCTTGTCTTCTCCAGTGGCCTGTAAGAGTTCTCTAATGCCAGCTCTGTTCTCAATCTTTCTGCACAGGGAATAAGTGCACAACTGTGAAATACTTCCCTAAGGACATGGTAAAACTAGCTCAGCCCAAAACAAATGCAAGGTGACCAGAGTACCACTTGCTGGAGGCATATTGAAGGGAACTTCCCGATGAAGTGTACATCTTTTGCACATCAGTCATCCTCAGCCATTAGAATGAAGAGAGGGAGGGAATGTGAGAGATGCCATTTAGATACAGTGCAGACTATAGGGAGCCCCATGCTCTTTAAGGGAGCTACGTAATACTTTGGATTCATCAGACATCTTTGCCCCTTATACATACACATGGCTTACTAATCCATCTCTGCTGGGGCTGCTGCAGACTAACTTTCCAGGCTCATAAGCAGCTTCAAATGGCCACCATTACTTTTCAATAGCCTTCCAAGAAGTATGAAACTTTTTGTTATTAGAGCTAGACCTAGAAAATATTAAAACTAGGCTCAGAATATGGAACAATCAATCCTGGCCTAGCAACAGGTTTCTGCTTTGCTATTGAAGTACAACGGGGCCAGAAGAGGAGTTTTAATGCATCAGAGGTCCATGTGAAGACTGGCCTGGCAAAAGGCCATGGTAATTACAGGGGCAGAGGTTTGTTAGGCCTCTACTGTGCCAGGAGTCCATGATTCGCTTGCACCTGAAAGGGTGAATCCCTCAGAGTACTGGCCTGCAGCCCAGACCCACCCTGAGGCCCACTACTATTAATGAATACAAACACCAAAGTAAGGGTTAATAAGCAATCTGTATTACAAGCCAAAAATAACAATAATCATAGCAACATAAGCTAGTTAAAAACCACTTAGCAGACCGCCATACCGGCATGTCCCCAGCAGTGGCAGCCAAGAGCACTGACACCCAGGCTGCGGGGCCGCCTGCTGTCAAATCCCTGCCAGGCAGAGGATTTCTATCCTTTTGTCCACAAGTGGAGTACTTGGAGACCTCAAAAGAGAAGGGTGATACTTTACCTGTCCTATGGGGAAATGAAGGTGAGTATCTCAAGTGAGAAGTCCAGTGTCCCCCCACACAGCGCTCAGCACCCGCACTCCCAATCTTCTCAGCCTCTCCAGCAAGACAACAGGACACAAAACTCTCAGGTTCTCAGACTCAGCTCACACAGCTTCTCGGTGCACGCACTCTTTGCCACATATGTAGACACGCATGCACACACACTCCTGCAAACACGTGCACACTGAGATGGTGTCTCACACTGGCTTTTTGTAGTGGCCGCCTCATGCCACCTGCCAATCATACCATGGTCCAATCACTGCTTGCACATCTCAATCAATCAATGTCACTCAACAGTATCATTTTCTTGGACCACTCATATTCATTATCACTTCATAACTTATTAACATAAAGTTCCCGCTCTTTGGTTATATAACAAGGTTTCGACTGTGCATGCCTCAGTTTCCTAAGTAGGTCATAGTGTCATCAAGGTCAGAAGTTTAGATGTTCCAGAGACTTCTAACCTCCAGCCATCCTACACATGTGTAATCACTATTATGACTAGGCCAGGACTTGCACTGTTTACACATGGGCCAGATGAAAAGTATGAAGCTGACCCCATGGGTGGATCAGGTCCACAGGCACCCCTTTCTCCCTGCACATGGGTTCCAGCACCTAATCTGGCTGGTACAGGATTGCACACAGCACCCACTCTAGGACCTGTGCTGCACATGGTGCCCACCCTGGAATGGCTGGAGCAGACCCCACATGCAACTAACCTTATTACCCAACTAGAGTGGATGGCATGTGTGGTGCAGTCCTGGATAAGCTGGAGTGGGCACCAGATCCAGCATGCAGAGGGTGCTCTGGACAGGTCCTGGAGAAGGTGCCATATGACGTGTGTGTCCTGGGCCCTACGTATAGGCCAGTCTAATGTGGCATGAGGGTCACTTTGAGACCCAGGGCTAGCACTGTGGGCCAGCTGACATGGCTCCACAAGGGCCATATATTTGACCCCTCTGTTAACACCAAAAGGCAGAAATCTTCACCTTTCCATTGATATAAAGGCATTTGCTACAAATCCTGGCAGGTCATGAGATAACATCCTTTGAGACGGTTTCATTCTGCATGGAAAAATACCCCACATTTTAGCTCACGTTTAAGAAGATGTTTCAATGTTTGAAGGGTTTTTTGTTTTGTTTTGCTTTGCTTTACAGGAAAATATAATCCAGGTAAAATGTTTAATCCCCCTCTAAAACACTTTGGTTGGTTACATAGAGAATCATGATGGAAAGTGTGGGGTAAAGGAGTTACTGGTGTGTTTGGAATGACCTGTATAACCCAGTCACTGCTTGCTGTATGGGGGAAGGAACTTGTCCCAAACTCATGCCAATAGCATCTTAGTGCCACATTGAATACATCATATATATTTCAATGGTGATCCCTTTCTTTCTTTCCTAAATATTTGTGGGGGGAGGTATCCCTCATGAGACAGGTCAAGAGTCTCATGGGACTCTCCCCCTTTAGTTTGCATGACTTATACCAGTCACTTTGTCAGTGCTTTGCAATGAACTATTTTACTGTAATTAAAGACAGTGATGCCCAAATATTTCTGTACTGATTGTGGCAGAATGCCATCTCAATATGTCCAAGCAGCCCCATCCCCATCTCCACCTCCGACATGCTACAATTGCATGGTCTTAGAAAAGATTATTAAAGAGGTCATTCTTAATGAACTGACCGACGGCAACATCCTGAGGGATAGCCAGCACAGGTTTGTTGCGGGTAGGTCTTGCTTGACCAATCTCATTTCCTTCTACAACCAGGTGACCTATCACCTGGACAAAGGGGAAGAGATTGATGTCATATATCTTGACTTCAAAAAAAGCCTTCAATCTGGTATCCCATGATCACCTCTTGGCAAAACTGGTCAACTGTGGCCTCAGGTCCACCACAATCCACTGGAATTGGCTCCTTGGTTGGACCCAGAGGGTGGTGGTTGATGGAAGTCAATCATCATGGTGCCCTGTGACAAGTGGGGTCCCCCAAGGCTCTGTCCTTGGACCTATATTGTTCAACATCTTCATTAATGATGTGGACATTGGAGTCAGAAACGGACCGGCCAAGTTCACCAACGATACCAAACTCTGGGGTACAGCATCCACATCTGAGGACAAGAGGGTGATCCAGGCTGACCTTGACAGGCTCAGGAAATGGGTAGACAAGAACCTGATGGTGTTTAACACTTAAAAATGCAAGGTTCTTCACCTTGGGTGGAAAAACCTACAGCATCCTTCTAGGCTTGACAGTGTTATGTTGGCTACTACGGATCATCACTACGGATGAAAGGGACTTGGGGGTCATCATTGACCACAAGATGAACATAAGCCTTCAATGTGATGCTGCAGCTAGTAAAGTGAGCAAAACACTGGCTTGCATCCATAGATGCTTCTCAAGTAAATCCCAGGACATCATTCTCCCATTGTACTCGGCATTGGTGAAGCCGCACCTGGAGTATTGTGTCCAGTTTTGGGCTCCACAATTCAAAAAGGATGTGGAGAAGCTTGAGAGAGTCCAGAGAAGAGCCATGCACATGATCAGAGGTCAGGAAAATAGACCTTGCAATGACAGGCTGAGAGCAATGAGGCTCTTTAGCTTGAAAAGGCGCAGGCTCAGGGGAGATCTGATGGCCACCTGTAAGTTTGTCAGGGGTGTTCACCAGGATCTGGGGGAAGGATTGTTTAACAGAGCGCCCCAAGGGATGACAAGGTTGAATAGTTATAAACTACTGCAAGACTGTTTCAGGCTGGACATAAGGAAGAATTTCTTTACTGTCCGAGCTCCCAAGGTCTGGAATAGCCTGCCATTGGAGGTGGTTCAAGCACCCACGTTGAACGCCTTCAAGAGAAATTTGGATGCTTATCTTGTTGGGATCCTATGACCCCAGCTGACTTCCTGCCCCTCGGGCAGGGGGCTGGACTCAATGGTCTTCTGAGGTCCCTTCCAGCCGTAATGTCTATGAAATCTATAAAGTGTTAAGCAGGCTTTGGAAATGGGCATTTGGAAATAGTTGACCTTAAGTGGTTGTAAGAATAAGAATAACAATAAGAGTCCACTAAGATTGCAAAATCAGAGAAAATCCCAGGATTCGCAACACAGCAGGTGAGACCAGTCTTTGTGAAAGCAATTACATTTTTTTGTGTGTGGGACTACAAGCCCCAGTCTATAAGCCCCAGGTAGAAAGCAGAGCAAACAGTTTGCCATTGCCCAGGTAGTATCTGGTGGAACATGAACAGGACTGTAGAGGTGGTAAAGATCTCAGTAGGCCTAGGGAGCAGGGGCCAGGGGGCCCTGGAATGTGTGAATGGCTCCAGGGGGGCTGAGGAGTTGGGAGAGCCAAGGTGGCCCTGGACTACAGAACTTAAGCCTTGGAATTTAAAAGTGCTTTAAGCTGTACTTTGTGTTTCTTTCCCCTTTGTCCTATGTCATAGCGTGGGGTTCCCAGGGATAGCCATGATGACCCTAGGGCTCCGTGATCATGCCTGCTCCACCCTGCGGGTGCCTTCTAAACTCACCTACCACGTCTTGCTGGTTGAAATAATAAGTTGGGAGGCTGCCCATGAGTTTCTGTGGTCACGGTCCTGCTGAACCCCACTAGATCCTGCTGATCTTGGATCCTTTGCTGGGTCTCACTCAAAGTCAGTGCCTCTCAAGATACCCTAATCCTTATGAGCTAGATGTGTGGCTCCAAAACCACCCCTTTACCATGCCCCATGCCTTACAGACTGTATTTAAGCATTGTCCCTTTTGATGAGGCCACAGTCTAGCTCAGCCTCCTAATGTCACTGGGCCCTTGGCCCCAGCAGCTGCACCCTTTGGCACTGGGTCTCTTCACCCCTGTAGTGGCACCCTCTCTGATGCTGGGGTCCCCTCACTCCCTGTAGGGGCACCCTCTCTGGCACTGGGGTCCCTTCACCCCCTGTAGCAGCATCCTCTCTGGCACTGGGCTTGCTGTGGCCTTGTCATTGTGCTCTCACTGGCACTGGGCTCACTTCAGCACTAATGAGTCCTCCTCCTCCCCAAATAGCCTCCTCCTAGTCTACCAGATTCAAATAACAATGTAAATACAAGCCCTTGGGCTATAACATAACAACAACAATAACACTGGAAGTTGCACTCTGCCCCTTTAAGGAGGCAAGCTTCTCCCTCAACAACGTGTGCCTCCTAGCCCCAGATACTTCAGGAGCTCCTAGAGCCCATTAGTCCTACCAGCAGCAGAATAAGTAACCAAGCATTTTTGTGTAGTGTTTCTGCAAGAGCTCCTTCCTCCTAGTTGCTGACAGAAAACTAACCTCCTGCCAGCCCCAACCCTGGGACTTATATGTGCCTACCAGGGCCCTGCTTCCTTCCAGTCAGCTGGCCAGGTGCAGGTGCCAGCTAATACCCTAACTAGCCCGCTGCCAAGGCACCCTGCAACTGTGGAGCCCTGCCTAGCTCTCAGGGCTCCCTAGGTAGGTTGCCTCTACTCTTGAAGGAGCAGGCACACTGTAATACCCTGCAACATCCTATAATAAATGTGGCTTTTGTTGGTACATTGCTTGCAAGGGAGTTTGTTCATCCAGTTTAGAGCCAGTTGTCCCAGATTTCTGGGTGGGGACTTGAACCAAAGCTAAACTTATTTGAGACCTCCCAAAACTTGAACCCAGTCAATGCTTATTGCTGCCAACAGGTGCAGGGAGCAGAACAGCAGGGGTCAGCACTGCTCAGAGCCACAAAGCAGCAGGGGGGACAGCCACAGTTGGACCCACATCCTGGTGCATGGGGGGAACTGCCCCTAGGACGGAGGGAGTGGGAGGTAGGCAGGGAGTGAGGGGCATCAGTAGGTTAGGGGGGCTGTGGCTTGGGAGTGAGGGGCAATGGCATATCAGGGCTGCTCTGTACCACAAAGCAGTGTGGGGGCAACTGCAACTGAACCTGTATCCTGGTAAGTGAGGGGGGCAGGAAAAGCTCTGATTTTCCATGATGAAAAACCCAAAAACAAAAGCTAAAATTTATAGGTATTGAGAATTTATTTTATTATAGTGACTGAAATACTAGTAGGCTTCCAAATTGCTTTAAAACTGTAAATATACTAATAAAACATTGTGTTCAATTGATACCCATATACATAGCAGCCTTTCATTTCAATCACAGATTTGGGGGTTTTAATCAAAGAATTTGCTATTTTTTATCAGGGAAAACCAGTATCCCTGATGATAAGAACTTTCCTCCTCCTCATCTTCTAGAAGCTGCATATCAACAACAGCTTTACTGAAGCTTCTTGTCCTTCAGCAATTAATCTTATACTAGTATTCTGTCATGCACCTGGACTGGGAGAGCATTTCCTTGCAACTTTGAAGCAGAGGCTCCTGGTGAAAATATTTCAACACAAGAAAAACAGGTTGATTTGGTGCAGGGAAAATTATTTCCAGGGGAAACCTGGAACTCAGCAAATATCAGAACTGCAACCCAAGCTACTATCTGAAGACCAGCTATATGGAAGGAACTAACAGTTAAGGAGAAAAACAAAATACTTCACTGGTAAAGCCAATCAGTTGCCAAGCAAAAGTATCCAGCTTGAACTGTCATCCCTGTTTACATGAGGGAAAGAGCTGCTGGTGAGTCAGCAGAGCTATGTAGGGAATAAGCTTCCATAATACTTACCCAGACAATGACTGGCTCTGCAATAATCAGCCTGTGCTGATTATTGTAAATACCAAGATAAGGCTAAAACATTTACAAACAAAAGGTGGAAGTAGACCCCTACCTTAGGAATTTAACTCTTCACGGAGTAACTGCTCTGCTCAGCATCATGCAATGCAGGAGAACAGGGTAAAGAAATAACAGGAGAGGAAAAGCAAATAGCCTAGTCTCATTCAACACTACCACTGACTATAATAGAGAAGAGGGATCCCCTGGGTTGGGTACATCCCTCTTCAATGGGAAGGTCACAGGACAGCTTTGGAGAGTTAATGACCTGGGGACCTTCCTGTGCTATGAAGGTCACCCTCACCTCATCTTACCATTCCAGCAACCACTGCCTGTGTTGCTGATTTCCGCTATCAAGTCCCATGATCCAGAGAACATGAGAGAGGTTAATGCTTACTCATCAGTGCCTCCCACAGCTTCATAGACCCAGTTAGACACTAAAGGGGAAGCATGGGTTACTATCCCTGACAGGGAAGTCTGTCCAAAAGGATTCTGTTCAGATGCTTCTCTCTCATCTTTTCCTGGGGTATCTTGCTGCTGGCACAAATAATCCATGGCACTTACTGACATGTGGACTAAAGCCTGACTCACTGACAGATCTCAAAACATAATGGAGAAACATTACTGAACAAGGCCCCTGAAGCAGCAGTTTTAGTTCAATGCCATTGCAAATTTTAAACAGTCTAGATGATGATATAAAATCCCACAAAGATGGGATGGGGGGGACACACAAAAAACAAGGAATCACTTACCTAATTGTCCATAATAATCTAACAAAAACACATTTTAATACAGTCAAACACAAGACAACACATTTAGGAACTAGGACTGCAGGCTACACTGACAGTATCAAAGAGACTCTGGCCACAAACACAAAAAAAGGGTAAGGTGTTAGATGTAAAACTCTAGAAATGAACCTGGAACACACACAGTCAGAGGAGCCAGGCAAAAGAGCTCCTGCTTATAAGCAGTCATACATGCCTATGCAGGCAACTGGTGCCAACTGGAAATAGTTAGGTTGCTGGTAGCTAGGCTAACTCAGGTAACCGGGGCCAGTTGGGAGCAATATAGACTGCCTGATGCTCTCACTGCAGACACCCTGCTTTTCCCAGTGCAGCATAGAATACCTGCCTCGGAGCACAGTCAGACATTAGGAGAAGGGTAACCAGAAGTTGTCAAGTTCAAATTCTGGAGGTCAACGTCAAACAAAACTCCCAAAGACTCAAGGGACAAATGTTTTCTAGGAGTGAGGAAGCAGCCTTATCAAACTAAAGCCAGCAGAATGGATACGTTCTGTCTTGATTGCCTCAATTTGTTACTTGGCCCCCCTTCAGTAGATCATGATTGCATTTCTGGATACCTGTTACCAAGCACAGGCTTTGCTGCAAGACCCTAGTAACAGCAGCAAGCAACTGAAATCTTGCCACAGCAGGAGCAGTGCCACAAGGCTGAGATGGTATAGTAATCCAATTAAAGATAAGGATGTCCAGGGCACGAACTGGCACAGTTTGCTTTAGGACCATCTTCAGTTGATGTGCTGTTAAGACCACAGATAAGAAAACAAGCATGGACTGGGAGCAAGTATGGAAGGGGAAGGACTGTGCTGCAAACCTAGGATAACCAGCACTGGCATGAGAACTTCAGACTGAGGAAGGCCACTTTCCTGGAAATCTGCAATGCTATCCTGAGCCATGGAAGCAGACTACTACTGTACTCTTGCCCATGGGGAAATGAGTTGCAATAGCTATCTGGAAGCTGACCATCCTCAACTATATTGTCAAACCTTGGCTTTTGCCAAATGGGTTTGCAAATCTAGTTGTTCACCACTGTGAAAAACATACTGCCCCTGGGGCTAAGGACAGACGTTCAAAAAGTCTGAGCCTGAATTGATTCAATCTTTGCAGGTTAGTCTAACCTGGCTAGGCTGAATTGGTTTGTAAGCGTACAAACTGTAATTTGCTGTGCCAGACTCTGGTCAGGTGCTTGCCTTTTCCTGACCGGCCAGCCCCTTCTGCTCCCTTATGAGCCAACATTTGGGACTGCTACATCCACTCTTAAAGATATAGAGGGTTCTTGCAGGCCATGTCTTTGATGTTATAAGGTAAGGGAGGAAGATCTTGTCCTTGTCTTCCTTGGGGTCTCTTGGGGTCTCATGTGGCACTATCAGACTTGGGGTCTCACGCAGGGCTGTCTCACGTAGCACTGTCCCCCTTCCCTACATCCTGCCTAGCGCCAACCTGATGTTCCAAGGTCATGTCTTGCAAGTGTGATCCCAACCAGCTCTTCTCAGTTATCTCTGACCACACTAGTGGCTGACAAGGGGGCAAAGGCTCTGTTTTCTATTACAACGTCCATATAGCCCTTCCACCCTTAACTGCACTTAATCCAACTTAAATTTCTCTTCTTACGTTAAGTAGGGTGTGGGCACCTGAAAAGAGTGCTACACAACCCCTTTTACTCACGATCTTGCTGCTTTTCTGTCTGTTTTCTTCCAGTGTCATTGTCCCTACAGTTCTGGCCGTCTGGCTCTGGCATTCACATCTGCTGCTCTGGTGAGTACACTGATTCCTCTGAGTCAGCTCTAGGGTAAAGCCGCCTCGTGTCTGGCTTCCACCAGTTGCCCCTGCCAGGGCACTCTGTCTTACCGCATGGCATCTGTGGGTGAAGGGAACTCACTTCCGGTTCCCCTGCTGTCCTGGCCCAGGCCACCTTTAACCTATCATGCAGAATCCCCCTGGCGAACCAGCATCAGCATGTGCTTACAAAGCATTCTCATGCTGGTGCTGGATGTTTCGCAGTGTATGCCGCTCCCACAGCCGGCTGCCCACATAATTGTCATTCCAGCCTCTTTGGCGAGTCTCATCTTGTGGCAGGATCATTTTCCCTGCCACACAGACATCCCCTCTGGCCTGAAGAAATGCAAACACATGCCTGCAGTGGCTCAGGCTAGGAGCTGGGGGGCACTAGAGCAGCCCTCTCCTCCTTTCTACAGTGCTGAGCTGAGGTGGGGCACGATCATGCTGCAGCAGGATGCTTTGATTAGGGAGGGGATTCCCTCCCTCCTCCCCCTCCTGACCAGGGAGGGAGCCAGCAGGGAGTTGCAAACAGAGCATTTAGTTACACAGCAGGGAGTTACACAGGGAGTTGATAGCATTTAGCACCCCATCAGAAAACAAGAGCCTCTCTTATTAGTTCAAGCTCTTCTTAAACAACTTTTTTCCAAGGAAGGATTGGAGGGGTGTTACCAGCTACCTGTTGATTAGCTCCAAAAAGCCCTAAGCAGACACTGTCCTGTTTGCCTTACACAGTCACTTCTCAGCATTAGCTAGCATATCACATTCTGGCTATGGTCTGTGCTGTGGGGGGATCTCTGCTTGAGCAGGGAGTGGGGGAGGAGGGAGGGATCAGGAGGAAGCCAGGCAGACACTGCTGTACCTGCAGTCTCTGCTGGAGCTCCAACCAGGGAGCAGGGGGCAGGGCCAGGCCTGGTGGGCTGGAGCAGAGTGCCCAGCCCAGGGCTGCAAAGCATCTGGGATGCTGGGGGCCTCTGGTTTAAGTTAAACCAGGAAGGGGTCTGGGACAGACATTGCATAAACTGGTTTGACCCAAATCAATTAAGTTTTATACTACAGTCAACCAGGTTTATCTCAAACCAGTTTCAGCCATTTTTACACTGGTTTATGTGCCCTGAACATCTGTTCTGCTACAGGTTTAAAGCAGTTCCTGATCACTTAAACCAGTTTATGTACAATGTCTGTCCCTAGCTTGTGTGTCATAAAGTTTTCGAAAACTCAGGAGGTTATCAGTTGCTTCAAAAGTATGGGGTTTCCCCTAACTCCATTAGAAGAATAAATGGAACACATAATCCCTTCCCTGTTGTGGAGCCTGCGCCTCGCTCCGCCTGGCCTATCGGGGTGTTGCCCCTCCCCTCAACTCGCCTGCCACGACTTGGATGTACTCAATTACCTTCAGAGGGGTCTCCAGTGGAGATCTTTATCCTGGGTGGGGCCTCCCGATAGACGGTGTTACTCATGGTTATCGGACGCGGTGATCCACGGGGCTCCGCCTCCCCTACACCCCGTCCACACGCCAACCACTGGGCAATGTCTTCCAGATGTTGCCGGGCCCAGTATGATGGCCTCTGACCGGTTCCCCGGTTCCCGGTCGTCCTCCCTCCTGCTGGGAGGGGTTTCTCCTTTCTCCTCCCTTATAGATAATACTCCTCCGAACCAGGGGGAGCTGGTGGGTGCTTCCCCTGGTTCCAGCCCCCTCCTGGGGCCTCCGCTGTCTCCCCTTTCCTCCCGTCTGCAGGGCACTCCCCTGCCTCCTGGGCGTCTGCCGCTTCAGGACGCAGAGAGAGTGCCTCGGCGTGCACTCTCTGACTGCCTCTCGCTTGGCTGCTTGCGAAAGGCTTCCAGCTCTTGCCTACACTGCCTGCTTGAGACCCGCAGGCGGGGTCCTCGCCGCTCTGTGTGAGAGCCTGCAGCACGGGCAGCACACCCGTACTCTCTCTCCCTGGCTCTCCTCCCTTCCCTGTCCTGCCGGCGTTTTTAAATCTTCCCGCAGCGGCCGCTCCGGCCGCTGGGACTGGCTCAGCTGTTCGCTGCGCGGGGAACAGCTGTTGCCAGAGCCGGCGTAATGGCGGTGAATGCGGCTCTTCCTCCCGCTGCCCCTCTGCCGGTACGTATGCCCTTCTGGGGGCTTGCTCTCGGAGGGTTTTACATAAAGCCTTCATTACCCCAGACATAAAGTTTGTTCCCTGGTCTGTGAGTATCTCCCGAGGTATGCCCACCCGTGCTATCCACTTAAGAAGTTCTTCCGCTACTCGAGTGGCAGTTATGGACCTTAGGGGCACGGCATCTGGGAAACGGGTGGCATAATCTACCATCACCAGGATATATTGGTATCCGTTATGAGACCTGGGGAGGGGTCCTACTATATCCAGGGCGACCTGCGAGAACGGTGTCTCTACTATTGGCATGGGCTTCAGGGGTGCCCTTGGGGGCTTCCATTCCTGGGCCCTCTGACACTCTGGGCATGCGGCCCCCCACCTTTCCACATCCTCTTGGAGACGAGGCCAAAAGAATTCTTGGGCCAGCCTCGCCCGGGTCTTGTTACGTCCCAGATGGCCACCCAGGGGTGAGCCATGGACCAGTCTCCACACCACTTGGCGAAGTGAGGTCGGGACCACTAATTGTCTCCCCTGTATGGTACCCTCCTCACCCTGTTGGACCCGATATAATAGCCCCCCTATTACCTCGAAGCCGGGACGCCCATGTGAGGGTCCTTCCCCAGGGTCGGCGTCCCACATCCGCTGCAGTTCCGGGTCCTCATGTTGTGCCTACGAAATTGGGCCGCACTCATGAACTGTTCCAGGTCGATGTCGCCTGTCATTGTTTCGTTGCGACGGGCTGGGCCCTTGCCGGCCCATCCGTTGCCCCTCTTGATCCGGTTCCTCGCCTCCTGCGTAGCCCTCACTCACTCAAGGACTGTATAGAATGGGCCCCATTCTCGGCCTAGTATCATCTCACATGCCAGGGTCGGGGCAATTCCCACTCGGAGCTCTCCGCTAAACTCCATTACCCTAAGCGGGACATAGCAAGTCTGGAACCGCATCTCCCCCCCTAGTATGCAGGTCATCGTCAGGGGCCCCTCACTCTTCCGTTCCCTCTGCGGAGCGAGGTCTGCCCGAAGTAGGGAGTGGGAACACCCCGTGTCCAATGTGGCCTTAACCACCCTGTCTCCAACCCATGCGGTTACTATGGGCCGGTTCCATCCCTCGTTCTGGGTTGCTGACCTGAAACTGCAATCCATGGGTTCCCCTCTCTCCGCCTCTTTGCCTCTATCCCGGGAGGGTGGATATCCTGTAGGGGTGCGACTCAGCTCGCTCAGGCCTTCCCCACATTCACGGGAGATGTGTCCGGTTTGCCCACAGCGGTAACACACCACCCCCTTTCAGTGGCCCTCGTTTGGAGACCGTTCACCTTTCCCCTTCGCTTGTGGGTCCCTCTTTCGTGCCTCGGGAGCCTCGTCCGTATCCCCGTTCCCTTTCCGAATTCGCAAAGGCCTCCGCCAAGCGAAGTGCCTCCTTGCTAGTTTGCGGCTGGTGTCTGCGTACCCACCTCTGGGCATCCTCTTCCAAACCCCATAGGAATTGTTCTAACAGGATCTGGTCCATCACGCCCGCCCGGTCGAACTTGCCGGCTGGCAACCATTTGTTAAGCGAGTCCCTTAAAGCTTGCAACAACCCCCGGGGTCGCCTGGCCTCCTTGGACTTTCGGGCTCTAAAGGCCTGGCGATGACTTTCTGGTGAAATCTCAAGCCTGTAGAGGTTTGCCACTTTCACTGTCTCGTAATCACGAGCTTCGTCCCTTGATAGCGCTCGGTAGGCCGCTTGGGCCTGATCTATCACCAGCGCCCCCAGGTGGTGGCCCCACTGACCACGGTCTAACCCTGTCTGGATGGCTGTCCTCTCGAATGCCTCGATATAAGCTTCTGGGTCATCCTCCCTAGTCATCCGGGGCATTTTAAATAAAGCAGCATTTCGCTGCATCCACTCCTGCTGGTGTGCGCCCTGCTGTTGCTGCACTGCCAGCACCTGCCCTATGGCCTGGATAGCCAGTGTAAGCAGCTCCGTGGGCGTGAGGGCTGGCTGCTGCATCGCTATCGGGTCCTGGGTCGGGACACTGTCCCTTTACCACTGTACGAGAATGATGTCTTTCCCGGGCAATGCACCACTGTGGAGCCTGCGCCTCGCTCCGCCTGGCCTATCGGGGTGTTGCCCCTCCCCTCAACTCACCTGCCACGACTTGGATGTACTCAATTACCTTCAGAGGGGTCTCCAGTGGAGATCTTTATCCTGGGTGGGGCCTCCCGATAGACGGTGTTACTCACGGTTATCGGACGTGGTGATCCACGGGGCTCCACCTCCCCTACACCCCGTCCACATGCCAACCGCTGGGCGATGTCTTCCAGATGTTGCCAGGCCCAGTATGATGGCCTCTGACCGGTTCCCGGTCGTCCTCCCTCCTGCTGGGAGGGGTTTCTCCTTTCTCCTCCCTTATAGATAATACTCCTCCGAACCAGGGGGAGCTGGTGGGTGCTTCCCCTGGTTCCAGCCCCCTCCTGGGGCCTCCGCTGTCTCCCCTTTCCTCCCGTCTGCAGGGCGCTCCCCTGCCTCCTGGGTGTCTGCTGCTTCAGGACGCAGAGAGAGTGCCTCGGCGTGCACTCTCTGACTGCCTCTCGCTTGGCTGCTTGCGAAAGGCTTCCAGCTCTTGCCTACACTGCCTGCTTGAGACCCGCAGGCAGGGTCCTCGCCGCTCCGTGCGAGAGCCTGCAGCACGGGCAGCACACCTGTACTCTCTCTCCCTGGCTCTCCTCCCTTCCCTGTCCTGCCGGCATTTTTAAATCTTCCCGCAGCGGCCGCTCCGGCCGCTGGGATTGGCTCAGCTGTTCGCCGCGCAGGGAACAGCTGTTGCCAGAGCCGGCGTAATGGCGGCTCGCACGGCTACAGCCGCGGATGCGGCTCTTCCTCCCGCTGCCTCTCTGCCGGTACGTATGCCCTTCTGAGGGCTTGCTCTCGGAGTCTGGGGTCTGTGGGCCCCGTCTTCTTTCCCTCACTCACCTGTGGGGGCGCTTCGCCGCCACACCTGTCATCTCAGCAGTTCTTGGAGTTCACCTCCTGTTGTGCTACAGGGCCTGGCTGACCACTGTGGGAAATTCACCCATGTTCATGCAGGGTGAATCTGGAAAAGTGCATGAATTGTGAATACTCCTTATCCTGGTTTCCCCTGATAAGCAGAGATAAGTGTAAACATACCCTTCTCATACTCAAAAATCTTGCCTACCTGCTGCTGCAGTGTTCCCTGAACCTCAAGTTTGGCAACTTGTTCTCAAAAAGGAGCTACTTCTCTGTCAGTGGAGCAGCTGCAGAATTAAAGGTTAATGTACCTTCAGGCAGCTGAAAGGTAGGTAGTACGTGCTCAGCATGGGGTTGAAGGCAGGCAAGTAGTGCCTGCCTAGGATTTAATTACTTGCTGTGTCCTACATAATTCTGAAAGCAAGGATTAGGGTTTGGACAAGGGCTAAGTGGTAAAGGTGGAGATTAGCACAGTGGTTCTAGCTCCTGCCAGCCTTCAGCAACAGCCACCAGTGATGAACCCTCATCTCCAAGTCATTGACTACCGGCTTAGTGGAAAGTACATGGATGTGATGCTTCCTCAGCCCGATGAAGAATGTTTGTGCCCAGAAGCTTGCAAAGAAGAATTTTTTCCAACTATTTGAGTTGGTCTAATAAAAGATATCAAATTTACCCAAAGAAGCTTGTCTGCCTACGTCCTTAGACCAACACGGCTACAACCTATACCCCTATATGCTGCTGGCACTCCACTATGGAATGCCTTCAGAGTTAGAATGTGCGTGCAAGTGGCTTGCAGGTTTTCTGTTCTGGGAGTCCCTGGACGTGGACAGACTACACAGGTTCCCTTGGTCCTTTTTTCTTTTTCTTAGTACATTGTATTTCTGGGCCTGCTGAGGCAGACAAAGCTGCAAGGCCTCCTAATTATAAGGATGTTTGTACCATTTATGCTTCTCTTAATAGACATCATTTGTATTTATCAGTCTTTCCTCCTCTCATGAAATGTGTCTGCTGTGTGGGTAGGTCCTTCAATTCTCAGTAGTTCTGATGCATTTGGCAGGCATGCCTGCCTGCTTTTCAAGTGCTGGGCTATCGTATCAATTGACGTTTGTATTTGCTGGATGAAAATTAATTAAAAATAAAGAAAAAGTTTTAATACTATAACCAAATGTTTGATTTGAGAACAAGTGCAAAAACAAATAGCTGAACTTGAACAGGGCTTCAGACCTGGGAATTAAACTAGTGCAAAACAATAGGGGGCAAATGCAAACAGGAAGAAAAAACTATGTGCCACTGGGCAACTACTCAGTTTAGGAGCCAGGGACAAGCCAGCCATTCCCAGAAATGTTGTTAGAGTTTGGCTACAGTCCTTGCCAAATTTCAAATTCTAGTTTATCTCCCCTGCCAATGGGGTTCAGGCCAACCAGGCTATAAATTCTGATCTCCAGTTTCTGGTGACTATTTGTGCTATTACAATCTTAAAAAATAGAATTTCCACTTTTGCAGAGAAGGGTGTGCTGGCATATGTATAAGCTGGCAGGAGTCTGTAATGGTTCAACTGTGGTTCCTACAGCAGGGAGGGAATATGCTGTTTCTTGATCCTTTGACAATGCTAATAGCCTCCGAGGTGTGTTAATCCACAGCTAACTGTTTATTGGAGCAAAACTCTACCTTTTGAGTCTGACACAGAGTTTAGGGGAGGGAGTGCAAGAAGTACAGACAGTCCTGATGCCTATAGGAGTGCCAAATGCACATGACTGGAGGGGGAAGGGGGAGCATGCCTAAGACAGGACTTGGTGCTAGGTGGGGCTTGGCCAGCTTTGTACACATGCCTCAGCCCCTGCTCCCTTTATGAAGTGGAGGGAGAAAGGGCAACAGGCAACTAGGAGCCCCTGGGCACAGCAGCCTAAATCCTGGGTGATCACTCACTGGTGTTCACAGATGACTAATCCATGAGCACACTTACCATTATAATCCAAGTCTCTGATGCTGACTGAGAAAAAGTTGAGGGTGGCCTTGGGCTGGGTGGCAGCCAGCTGCCTGGCCTTAGCATCTGGCTTGTGACACTCAAGTGAACGTCAAGACTTCTGGTTGATGAAGAGGTCCTGGATCTTAGGGATCTCTTCAGCTGAGTAGTCCTTGATGCCACTGGCTGTGATCTCATTAGTGGGTGCATCTACATGTGATGCTATGTCACCATAGCAATGTGCTATGGCAATGTAGCATCAGTGGTAACCAACCATGACGTCGCAGCTTTGTCACTACAGCAATGCACTCCCTCATTAGACAGAGCAATTAAAAATAGATGTGCATGGTGCTCACAGTGCACTATGAGCTGTTACTTCCAAAAGGAAGTACAAAACTATGGCACAGTAACAAAGACACTATAGGGACACATGTAGACACGCCCAGTGTCTACCACACAGCATGGGTTAGACACTGGCATCCCCTGACAAGAGCTAGTGTCCATGACCTCTATCTTGGAAAGCAGTACCTCAGAGGTCTTAGGGATTCTGATAGAAACTTGCTTCAGCATGAGCTCTTAGCAAAATCATATGGCAAAAAAAGAGCTAATGTGATCTCTGGATGTATAAGAAAGGAGAATAACAAGCAGTAAGGAAGTGATCTTGCCTCTGACCACAACTTTGGTAAGCCCACTACTAGAATCCTGTGTCCAATCCTGATGCCTGCACCTCAGGAGGAATGTAGAAATACCTAAGAGAGCTCAAGAGAGCCACACAAATGATCCAGAGGCTAGAAAACAAGACTGTTTTGCCAGGTGTATGGAGCAAAACTCACTTAGCTTAACAAAAAGGAAGTTAAGCAGCAACAATCACTAGATATAGGGCTTATGCATGAAAAAAAATTCTGGTAGTGAAAGGGTTTTCAGTCTTGCTGATAAAGGCATAACAAGAGCCAATGGCTTGAAGTTGTAGTTAAACAAATTCAGTCTTCAAATAAGATGCAATTTCCTAGCAGCAAGGGCAATTGTGAGATGGGATGTCTTCTATAAAGATGTGCTTTAATCCAGCTTTGAGGAAAAATGATTTGGCTATAAGGGAGACAGTAAGGGACTTGTAGTGATCCTGTCTAACCTTCGAATCTGCAGACTTCAGACCCCCTGTTCATGCTATTCCTTCTTGGCTTGCATTGTCCTCCATATGCCCATAACATTTTCAGTTAAGAAAACGCTTACAATCAAATCTCACATTTATGGGGAAAGAAATGTGCCTTCTTTTCAGGCTTATCTCCTGGCTGTAATCAGCAGATAAGCTAAAGAGTGAGATGAGCCAGGGGTTTGAAATGGCAGGGAGAATCCTCCCAGGAACTCTCATTGTCAGAAGATGGAAGAAATATTCCCCCCCACCCTCTCCTCATTAAGATCGTCAGAGACCCAGTGGCTTTTCCCTTTCTTCTGCAACAGGGCACACAGTTCATCTGCTGAGATTATCTGGACACATCACCTAATCCAGTCTCTACCCTTTCAGGCATGCTGACACCTCACTTTTTCCTTCTCTCTATTTATGGTACAAGGTTTAGGTTCCAGAGGATTGAAAAGTGTGGCAGGTTATGGTCCGTGGGTTTGATACAGGAGCACCTGATTGAAATGTAACGGACTGTGATATACAGGCCAGAAGGTCAGACTAAGGGATCTAATCGTTTCTTTTGCTTTAAAGTTCTGTTAAACTGTGAAATTATGATATTATCAAGGACAAAAACATACAAGGATTCAGAAAACATTATTATTATTATGAGTATTAAGAACATTATTAAGAACAAGGGTAAACATTATTATTATTAAGAACATTATAAGAACAAGGGTAAACATTATTATTATGAGTATTAAGAACATTAACACCATTTAACCTTTTTCTGGATCCTTGTTGTTTATACATGCCTGAATCATTTACAAATGCTTTGTCATGGTAAGTTAGTTATAAGAATAACACTAGCCATTATGAAGCATTTATAAAGGAATATAAACCCTCCTGAATTAAAACGACAAAGGACCAGAAGGGACCAGTGGCTCAGTGAATTGGGTCTCCTACTAGCAAAAACAAATGACATGATTTCAGGGCATTCTGGGATGCCAGAAGATCCTGTGAAGGGTGCCTTGAGGCGCATGGAGAGAAACAGATAAGTGCAGGCTCTGACTCTGCCTGGCCATTCCTCAACCCCTGCTACCCAGAATCTCTGCAAGTAGGTAAGCCCTGTAATAAATAAGGTAGTTTTTGAAATGGGATGCTGCTCAATTCCCCAAAGTTATAGAGGGCTGTCTTGAGTCTAAAAAGGTTGAGAATCATTGCCTTAGAGTCTTCTTTCCATATATGGACAAGGCCTGACCCTACTTAGGTTGTTTATGAGCTCTTTTGAGATCACAGATTCATGTGTTATGGCTCCAGGCTCTGTTAAAATTAACTTTATTAAAATAAGCTCCAGCTGCCTGGAATAAGTTAGAGTAACTTGAAAAAAAAGAAGTCAAAATCCTCCAGCCAGTGGCTCATTCACTGCACTGGGAAAGAGGACACCTCACAACCAAGAGAATAAAGGCCTGAAGGAACCTCAAGAAAGGCACAGGTGGAATCTGCCTCTCCTGGTCAGATCATTGCAGGAGAATGGTATTGATGCTCAAGGAATAAAGGGTTGGGATAACATGGTGAGTTAGGTCTTGTGGTGTCATGACTGCAGAGGACACCTGCTGGCCACAGCTGGGAAGTGCACAAGCCAGGCAGGATGTGGAAGCACAAGAGGTGGAGGGAACAGGAGTCAAAAAGGTGCTCCAGACTGAAGCTGGTGATTGAAGGTGGGATGCTTTTCAACAAACCAGCTTCATTTGCAAGGGGTCTTGAGTGCTTGTCCCTTTCCTGTTTTGTCTGTTCCCTGAGCTTTGTTCTGCAGCCATTTCCTTCCCCAGGATGCCTGTGAGCTGCTAATGGAGAATATTAGGGAGCAGCATCAGGATGTATACCTCACTATGTATGTTGCTGCCAGCATCCTACATGTTGATTGTTATCCTTGTTGAATGAATACTTTTTAATCCTGCTTATATGGGGCCTCTGTCTGCACTTGCTCCTAAAGAGTTTATCTCCAAGCTGCTCTGGCTAGCTACAGCTATCCAGACCTGCTAAGGAGCTCAGGAAGAAAGCCTGACTTCTGTCTTTTAGCAGGCTGACAACTAAAATTGAGAATGCCTAAGTGCTGCTCTACAGTAAGCACTTGGGTTTTCTTTGTTTAACGGCTCTGAAATTTTACAGGAAAGCATTCCTCTTGTGGATACATGCATTTACACCACCTACAGATCTGAGCAAAATTGATCAGTAGATCATCCAGAAGGTATCTGATATTTCCAAGTTATTCATAAACGAAATTAAATTAAACAAAAAGGCGCAAAGTATTCAGAAAGTTATAATGACAGTATGTAAGCACTCAAAAGTTAGAAATGCCAAAATAAAGGTTGCATTCATGACCTTGGCTCCACCCATGTGCTTCTGCATCATAGTGACAATCTTTAATTACTTGACCACATGTTGTTTTCTCAAACAACACAGTAAAAGATCATACAGTTTTCTGCAACTTTCTGTCAACATTGACAACAACATTTCTTCAGCAAGGAAATCAGGGCTGTCCTCACAATCAAGTTTCCTCATACATTTTGGCATCTTTGCTGCATCTAGAAACTCTTCATGCTGGGCATCACAATAGCAATTTTGATTCTTAATTTGAGAGCGGTATTTCTGGCTACCTACATCCAAACCTATTATACAAGAAAATAAAAACAAACCAATCCCAGCAGCTAGCCTGGAATCTGCTGGGTCCAAAGCAGAACAATCACACTGCTAGTAACAAAGAGCAAGGTAAAGAAGGAACCAGAAAATCCCTGTTCAGGGACAGAACTAGTTTCATGTATCACACTGCATGGAAGGGACAGAAGGGCACACTATTGAGAGGAGGCAGAATGAACCCATAGGTGCAAAGAGATGGAAAATTCCAATTCAGCAGCCATGCCACTTTTGCAGGCCTTTAATGAAGATTTAATGAGAACATTGTGGCTGAATGTAGTTGGATTTTTCCCATCTTATGCTAACAACAGTCTCCTCTGGCAGGGCTTCTTGACTGGAATAACTCTCAGACTGAGCCAAAACAGAGGCTGTGGAACAGATTCTTCAGATCACAAATGTTAAGCCATGGAGATGTGAACCAGTAAAAACAGGGGAGGGAGATAACAAAAAGATTCTTTGTACCCCATTCCCCTGTTCCATTACACACATACGCTGCTCCAGCCTTTTAAATGGTCCTGGGAAACTTTAGATCCAGTGCAACAAGTGAAACTTGCAAGAATCAAGGTCCACTACAGGATCAGACAAGTTTGCAATGCTTCCCAGTACCTTGGCTGATCCTGTAGTGGACCTTGATTCTTTCAAGTGGGTTTTACAACAACATGGGCATGCACACATACCCTACTTATGCATAAGTACCCTACCCTATGCATAATTAGGGTAAGTGTGTGTGTCCATGTTGGTGTAAAACCCTTAGAAGGTTAGAACTATTTGAAAGAGGAATCCTAAATGCATTCCTTATGGGCATTTAGGGTAAGGTACTCAGACACACCACTGAAGAAATAAGCCCCGATCCTCTGTTTCTACTCTGTACATATCTACCCAGGAAATGAAGCAATGAAGACACCCTGCCAATGCCTCACACTATCACTTCTGAGAATGCTGGAAACCCAAGTTTTAATCATGGGAATGGGGTTACTCTTCAGGACATTCCCATATTGATGCACACAAACGGGGAATGGATGGGTGGGGATTACTTTCATGGAGACTGAACATCCTACCACCACCATGTGCACCTGACCTAAGTTGGGGCCTGCATTTTAGTTATTCTGATTCCACAGAGAAAACCTGAGAAGCAAAGAAAACATATCCCCATTAACTGAATTCATTGACAATCAGAAAAGCACCAGAATAAATTGTTTCTAGCAAGTGAAACTTACGTCTTAATCTAGGGAGCTAAATGTTAATTAGTGAAAAAGAAATTAAACACAGCTGGAGATCAATGATGACTATACCTGTTTATTGTTTGTTCACGTTGCTATGTGGCAGTTCCTAGAAATGTGGAAGTTATTGGCATATTTTTAAGGGAGAGAATTAGAGAAATTATTTTATACAAGTTGGATCTGTTTGTTATTCAAACAGCTATTAGGGGACTTAAAACAGCTACTAGTTGTGGAAAATACTTGAAATCGTACTATGGGGAAAAATAGAGTGGGGAAACGAAAAAGGTAAGAACACAGCATGGTGCATTATTCAGATGGTACAAACTGATGTGGAGGTCAGCAGTAAAGGGAATGTATAAATACTATGTTGTATTAATTATAAATGGTTATGAAAGATTTACTGGAAAGCTCAATACTTATTGTTACCCTGGGATGTATGGCGTAGGCTGGGGACTTCTATGCTATGAAAAAAGGGGAAGAAGTAAAAGAATAAAGAAAGCATAATGTACTACTTGGGATTAGGCAAAGATGGGGAGCAGCATCATAGCTACCCAGACAGATAAAGTGATCTGAGGCAGCTGGTAAACAAAACACAGTCCCAACTTCAGCTCTTAGTAGGAATGCTAATTTATAGAGGGTCCCAGTGGGTTGGGGTTTTTTTGTTCGTTCATTTTATGGTTTTGTTTTTTGCCTAGCTGGATCTTTTCTGAAAAGAATGTACACTGTAGCCACCATGAGGTAAAAATCCTTCCTGACTCCAAATATGGCAATCAGTCTGGCCCTGGCAAGATCCTCTAGCCAGGAAACTCTGGCTGTGGTCCCAGCAGGAGCATTAGCACAACCCAGTCAAGGTCCCTAGCCATGGCTGTAGGAAACATGCAAAACCCCTGAGGAAGGTTTAAAAACACTTTGACACGTAGCAAAAAAGGGGAATTGGGGGAAAGGGCAGCTAGCAAAGCCCAGAGGCACGAGAAATACCCACAGTAGAACATAAAGAATCGAAGGATGAGGAAGTAGAAGGATTGTGGGTTAGGTTACATGGGGGGCAAGGAGAAAGGGATTTGGTGGTAGGGGTCTGCTACAGACCCCCACACCAAGGGGAAGAGCTAGATTTGGGGCTCCTGAGGCAACTCTCAGAGACCATAAAAGCTAAGGAGGCGGTAGTCATGGAGGACCTAAACTACCCAGACATCTGCTGGGAGACGCAGATGGCAAAGTTCCACCGTTCATGCAGGTTTCTAACCTGTGTACAGGACCTCCACCTGACGCAGGAGGTACACGGTCCCACTAGGGGGAATGCCTTACTGGATCTGGTTTTGGCAACGGGGGATGACATGGTAGGGGACCTACAGATCGGTAGCTATCTGGGGGACAGTGATCACCTAATAATAGAATTCTTCATAAGACATCGAGTGGGTAAGGTAACTAGTAGGGTGAAAGTGCTAGACTTTAGGAAAGCTGATCTCAATGAACTCAGGCGATTAGTCAAGGACGTACTGCAGAGTAGGAGTTTTGAAGAGATGGGAACCCAAGAAGGGTGGCTCTGACTTACGGAATTGATCCTTCGGGCACAAAGGGAGATGATCCCGATGCGAGGAAAAAGAGGGAAAGGGGCCGGGAGGCTTCCTTGGCTGACCAGAGAAATCCAGGGCAGCCTATAGGCCAAAAGGGGAGCACACAAAAAGTGGAAACAGGGAGAGATCGCCAAAGAGGAGTATACCTCCTCTGCTCGCACTTGTAGGGAGGCAGTTACACGGGCCAAAGCTACCATGGAGCTGAGGATGGCATCCCAAGTTAAGGATAACAAGAAATTGTTTTTTAGATATATTGGGAGTAAAAGGAAGGCCCAGGGAGGAATAGGACCCCTACTAAATGGGCAGAAGCAACTGGTGACGGACAGGGGGGACAAGGCTGAACTCCTCAACGAGTTCTTTGCCTCAGTGTTCCTAAGCGAGGGGCACGACAAGTCTCTCACTGGGGTTGTAGAAAGGCAGCAGCAAGGTGCCAGACTTCCATGCGTAGACCCTGAGATGGTGCAGAGTCACTTGGAAGAACTGGATGCCTTTAAGTCGGCAGGCCCGGATGAGCTCCATCCGAGGGTGCTGAAGGCACTGGCCGACATCATTGCACAGCCACTGGCAGGAATATTTGAATGCTCATGGGGCACGGGCCAAGTCCCGGAGGACTGGAAAAGGGCCAATGTGGTCCCCACTTTCAAGAAGGGGAGGAAGGAGGACCCAGGCAAGTATAGGTCAGTCAGTCTCACCTCCATCCTTGGCAAAGTCTTTGAAAAAATTATCAAGGCTCACATTTGCGAGAGCCCGACAGGACAAATTATGCTGAGGGGAAACCAGCACAGATCATGCCTGACTAATCTAGTCTCTTTTTATGACCAGGTTACGAAACGCCTGGACACAGGAGTAGGGGTGGATGTCGTATACTTAGACTTCAGAAAGGCCTTCGATACGGTATCCCACCCCATACTGGTGAACAAGTTAAGAGGCTGTGACTTGGATGACTACACAGTCCGGTGGGTGGCGAATTGGCTAGAGGGTCGCACCCAGAGAGTCGTGGTGGATGGGTCGGTTTCGACCTGGAAGGGTGTGGGCAGTGGGGTCCCACAGGGCTCGGTCCTTGGACCGATACTCTTTAATGTCTTCATCAGCGACTTGGACGAGGGAGTGAAGTGTACTCTGTCCAAGTTTGCGGATGACACAAAACTGTGGGGAGAAGTGGACACGCCGCAGGGCAGGGAACAGCTGCAAGCAGACCTGGACAGGTTGGACAAGTGGGCAGAAAACAACAGAATGCAGTTCAACAAGGAGAAATGCAAAGTTCTGCACCTAGGGAGGAAAAATGTCCAGCACACCTACTGCCTAGGGAATGACCGGCTGGGTGGCACGGAAGTGGAAAGGGATCTTGGAGTCCTAATGGACTCCAAGATGAACATGAGTCGGCAGTGTGACGAAGCCATCAGAAAAGCTAATGGCACTTTATCATGCATCAGCAGATGCATGACGAATAGATCCAAAGAGGTGATACTTCCCCTCTATTGGGCACTGGTCAGACCGCAGTTGGAGTACTGCGTGCAATTCTGGGCACCGCACTTCAAGAGGGATGCGGATAACCTGGAGAGGGTCCAGAGAAGGGCCACTCGTATGGTTAAGGGCCTGCAGACCAAGCCTTACGAGGAGAGACTAGAGAACCTGGACCTTTTCAGCCTCCGCAAGAGAAGGTTGAGAGGCGACCTTGTGGCTGCCTATAAGTTCATCACGGGGGCACAGAAGGGAATTGGTGAGGTTTTATTCACCAAGGCACCCCTGGGGGTTACAAGAAATAATGGCCACAAGCTAGCAGAGAGCAGATTTAAACTGGACATTAGGAAGAACTTCTTTGCAGTTAGAGTGGCCAAGGGCTGGAACGGGCTCCTGAGGAAGGTGGGGCTCTCCCCTACCCTGGGGGTCTTCAAAAGGAGGTTGGATATGCATCTAGCTGGGGTCATCTAGACCCAGCACTCTTTCCTGCCTATGCAGGGGGTCGGACTCGATGATCTATTGAGGTCCCTTCCGACCCTAACATCTATGAATCTATGAATAAGCACAGCTAGGCTGGCCCTAGATCATCCCTGACCAGTGTCCTCCTCTCTGTAGCAAGAGAGAAAAGGTACTTGGCCCTCTTCTTTATGGCAAACCTTCAAGTATTTGAAGACCGCTATCATGCTGCTATCATGCCGCTATCATGTCACCCCCTTCCACAAGCTGAACCTGTCTAGCTCCTTCAGCCTCTCCCCATACGACTTGCCTTCCAAGCCATTGATCATTGTTGTTGTCTGCCTCTGACCCTCTCTAACTTCTCCATGTCCTTTTTAAAATGTGGAGGCCAAAACTGCACACAGTGCTCCAGATGAGGCCTCAGCAGTGCCAAGTGGAGAAGCACTATCACCTCCTGTGTCTTGTACCTAATGCTTCTATTGATTCACCCCAAAACCACATGCATCCTTTGTTGCAGCTGCATCACGCTACAGACTTGTATTAAGTCTGTGATCTACCAAGACTCCCAAGTCCTTTTCCATAGTGCTGCCATCCTGCCAGGTGTCCCCCATTTTATATTGGTGTTTTTTATTATTCCTGCCAAGGTGTAGCACCTTGCATCTGTCTGCATTGAACTTCATCCTGTTAGTTCTAGCCTAACTTTCCAAACTGTCGAGTCCTTCTGCATTACACTCGCATCCTCCAATGTGGTTTCAGTCCTTCCCAGTTTCGTGTCATCTGCAAACTTGCTCAAGAAGCTTTCTATGCCAGCATCCAAATCATTAATAAAAATGTTGAACAGCATTGGGCCCAGGACAGAACCCTGTGGGACTTGTCTTGAAACCTCCTGCCATTCTGACATGAATCCACTAATAATTACACTTTGCTTGTAACTATTGAGCTAGTTATCTATCCACCCTGTAGTTGTTTTATCCAACCCACATTTCTCCAATTTGTTTATGAGGAGGTCATATAGGATCTTGTCAAAAGCCTTGCTAAAGTCCAGATACACTACATCCACAGCATTCCCTTCATCCATCCAAGTAGCTGCTTTGTCAAAGAAGGAGATCGAGTTTGACATGATTTATTTTTCATAAATCCATGCCGGCTGCTTGTGATCAGCCTTTCCTCCGCCAGATGCTTGCAAATGGCCTTCTGTAGGATATGCTCAAATATTGAGGTGAGGCTAAGCGGTCAGTCGTTCCCTGGGTCTTCCTTTTTGCCATTTTTAAAGAGGGGGACTATGTTGGCCCTTGTCCAGTCTTCTGGTACCTGGCCTGTCTCCCATGACTTCATGAAGATCATCACTAAGGGCTCTAAGATCTCTGCCAGTTTCTTCAGGACACTGGGATGAAATTCATCCAGCCCTACTGACTTGAATTCATTCAAACCCAACAAACGCTCTCTCACCATCTCTTTTGTTATCTCCTCCCTCAGCTTGCCACCTTCCTTATCCAGATATTCATTATTAGGTGTCTGACTGCAGCTTAATTTTTTAAGAAGGCTGAGGCAAAATAGCTGTTGATCCACCTCCTTTGCATCTTTTATTAGGAGTTCCCCCTGGCTTTTTAACAGAGGACTCACAGCTTCCTTGGTCCTTCTTTTTTGGCCAACATACTTATAGAACATCATCTTGTTGTCCTTGACCTCCTTTGCCAGGTGCAGCTCATTCTTTATCTTTGCCTTCCTGATCTTGTCCCTGCACGCTCTTGCTGTTTCTTGGTATGCTTCCTTGGTGACCTGTCTATTCTTCCATTGCTGTATGCTTTTGCATTTGAGGCATTTTAGAAGCTCCCTGTGCAACCACATTGGTCTCTTGCCATTCTTTTTGTGTTTCTGTCATGTCAGGACAGCTTCTTGTTGGGCTTCTAATACTGTGCCCTTTAGAAGCTTCCAGCCCCACTGGGCACCTTTATCCTTCTGTCTGTCCTCCCATGATGTCATGCCTATTAACTCCTTGAGTCAGATGAAATCTGCCTTTTTGAAATATTGCATCCTAACTTTGCTGACCTCATGCTTTCCCTGACTCAGGATCCAGAATTCTAACACATTGTGCTTGCTTCCTTCCAAGTCACCCATCACCTTCACATCTTCTATCAGTTATTCCCTGTTGGTCAGGACAAGATCCAAGATAAATGATGCCCTATTTGTATCTTCCACTTTCTGGAAGAGAAAGTTGTCCTCCACGCAATTTAGGAAGTGACTTGACATTATGTTTGATTGGACTGTTCTCCCAGCTCATATCTGGAAAACTGAAGTCTCCCATCAGCACCACCTCATAGCTTGTGGATAGATTTGTCAACTGCTTGAAAAGTACCTTATCCACCTCCTTTTCCTGATTTTGGGGCCTATAATAAATCCCCACCATTATATCAATGCTGCATCTTTCACCTGTCATCTTTATCCAAATGCATTCTACTCCTCTGCCTTCTTCCTCCCGAACCAGGGGACAAGTCTATGTGTTTTTGACATTCAAGGCAACAACTCCACCCTTTTCCCCAACTCTGTCCTTCCAAAACAGAGTGTAACCCCTCTATGTTGACATTCCAGTCATAAGAGATGTCCCACCAGGTCTCTGTGATGCCAGTCAGATCATAGTTCTTTTCACAGGGCGCAACTTCCAGATCATCTTGTTTATTCCCCATACTTTTCACATTTGTATACATGCATTGGATGTATTTTGCATTTTGACTTCCTTGCTTCCTTTTGTGACATTTGTTGCAGTCCTGTAGCTCTTTGGCCCTTTCTCAGAGTTAAGTTACTTCTTTGAGTCCTTTCCCCTCTGGACCATGTGCACTGTTGCTGGAAGGTCTTGATCACCATCCCCCATGGAATCTAGTTTAAAGCCCTCCTTACTAGGTTGGCCAGACAATAGCTAAGGATGCTCTTCCCCATTCTCATCAGATGGATCCAATATCTTGATTGCAGTCTTCCTCCCAAGAGCAGCGGTCCCTCTAAGCTGTGCAGTGTGCGCAGACGCACAGGCACACATAGTCATGCAGCATGAGCGTGCCTGCGCAGTCATGTATGCCATACAGCTTAGAGGGAACGCTGCCCAAGAGCATCTGCCTATTATCAGAGAAGTTGAAGCCTTCATGTTGATGCCACCTTCTCAGCCACACATTCACTTCAAGGATATGATGATCTCTGCCTGGACCCCTGCCTTTCATAGGAAGAATCAATGAGAACACCACTTGTGCTCCAAGCTCCTCAATCCTTCTGAGTCTCATAGTCACCTCTGATCTTCTCAGTGTCCTTCCTAGAAGTATTGTTGGTGCCTACATGAACAAGCAGGAAAGGATAGTGGTCCGAAGGATGGATGAGCTTTGGCAGTTTCTCTGTGATATCCTGAATTTGGGCTACAGGCAGGCAGCACACCTCCCAGACCCCCAAATCTGGATGACAAATTTATGTCTGTCCCCCACAGAGGGGAGTCACCAACCACTATCATTCTTTTCTTCTTTCTTGGTGCAGTGATCCTGGAGCCCCTGTCCTTGGGGCCTTGCACTTTCTTCTCTCTAGGCTGCAGCCTCCTCTGCCTCATGCCTGCAGATGTCCTCTTCTCTGCCTTTTCCTTAGCAGTTCCACTGCAGAGTGCTTGAAAGCAGTTGCTGACTTCAATCCTTTTCTCTTCAGTTCTAGGGGCCTTCCTTCTTTGAGTAGTTACATGCTGCCACTTCTCATTGCCCTTTGGCCTCTCCAGTACCAGCATCTTGTAACTTGTCCAAATAATCTTTCTGGTCCCTGTGCTTTCAATCTGTGAATCTTCTCCACCAGCTTACACCTGGTGCAGATGAAGTGCTCCCAACTCAACTCTCTTGGAGGAACATAAACATAAACATGGCACATCTCACACAGGTCCCAACAGCTGACCCAGACTCTATTTGTGCCTCCTTTGCTCCCTGGAGGACACCTATGCTGTAAGAAGAAAAAAAATAAGTGGCGGAGGTGGAAGGAGAAAAGACACACCACAAGAACCTGCACGCCAAACACCCACACTCGGGCCCTTGCATATCTCCCACACACACAGAGCCTCCAGCTCCCTGGCTCCCTCCTTGGGTGAACTCCCTAAGCAAACTCCCTCTCTGTTGGCTGCTCACTATTTGTTGTTCCCATGGTTCGCTGAGGGCTGCCTTTTTATAAGGCTGTTTATCCTAGCTCCTTGAAGGGGGATGGCAACCATTAAGATTTTATGAATCCTAATGTTATAGAAAGGAGAGCAAGGTGAGTTATACCTGCAGAGAGGCTCAGAACTTAAGAGGCTAAGGGAAAATGCCAAATGCATCCTTGTGTACAAGAGACAAGGCCTTTATAATGCATTAGAGTACTCTACCTATCAGTAACCAGAGTGGTGGCTGTCAACATATTTGCCATAGTGGGCCACACTTGCAGCTCTTACTATCTGCCAAGTTTCAAGAAGATTGGTGCAGGGATTCTGGGGGAACTGAACCCCAAATTCTTGAAAGCAAAACTCCTATCACGTCTATGTGTTACAACACAGGGGGGTCAAAACTGCAGGGCTGGTAGCTCTTGCTGAGGCCACACAGCCTGCCAAGTTTTAAGAAGATCGGTGCAGGGGTTTAGGGGGAACTGCCCCTCAAGTTGTGGACACGCAAAACTCATGTCATGGGTGACACTGCGTGTGTTAAGGCGCAGCAGGGTGACAGCTGCAGGGATGGTGGCCCCTGCTGTGGCCACAATGCCTGCCAGCTGTCGAGATCGGTGCAGGGGGGCTCTGGGGCCCTGTACCCCTGGCTGCTGATGGGCAAAACTCATGCCATGGGTGCTTGTGGGACAGACTGTCTCTGTCTTGGAGCGTGGGAGACACTACTGCAGGCCTGGCTGCTAAGCTACTGTGTTACCAGTTACCAATTAATCATGATTTGCTCAGGGACCAGCTCAATACACAGGACCTTGCTAATGTAGCCAGTTAATTGCCATCAATTAGCACCTACAAAACTAGGCTAAGGAGAGGAAAGAATCAATACAGACAATCAACTGTCCCAAGACAGAGAAAGTCAGTTCTCCCTTCAAGGCGTACACTCAATGGAAGGGAGGGGCCATCATCAGGGAGGACTATACAGCCATTGCTCGGGTTTGTAGGGGGGCTGTTAGGAAGGCCAAGGCAAAGATGGAACTAAGACTAGCAACCCGGATCAAGGACAATAAGTCCTTTTTTAAATACATAGGGGGTAAAAAGAAGGTTCCGGGTAACTTAGGGCCTCTGCAGGACATGCTAGGAAGTCTGGTGGTCGCACCAGACATCAAAACTAACTTATTTAACAACTTCTTTGCCTCCATTTTTCTGAGCAGGGACCAGGTCATCCCCCCTATGATGATCCCTGATGGTACCAGGGGAGATGCAGCCAGGCCCAGGGTCAGAGTGGACCTAGTCAGGGACCTCCTGGCCTGACTGGACATGTACAAATCAGCAGGTCCTGACAATCTCCACCCCAGAGTGCTGAGAGAATTAGCAGAGGTCATTGAGGGTCCCCAATGCTTTACGAGCATTCGTGGTGTTCTGGCAAGGTGCCAGAGGACTGGAAGAGGGCCAATGTGGTCCCCATTTTCAAAAAAGGGAGAAGGGAGGACCCAGGAAACTATAGGCCAGTTAGTTTTACCTCGGTTCTGGGGAAGCTCTTTGAGAAAATTATCCAGGAGCACATCCGCGAGGGACCAGCAGGGGAGTGTATGCTTAGGGGCAACCAACATGGGTTCATCAGAGGCAGGTCCTGTCAGACCACCCTGGTGGCCTTCTACGATCAGGTCACTAAATCCTTGGATGCAGGTGTTGCGGTGGACGTAGTCTTTCTGGACTTTAGAAAAGCCTTCGACACTGTCTCTCACCCCATTCTCATTAAAAAATTAGGCGACTGTGGTGTCGATCCCTACACGGTCAGATGGTCGCCAATTGGCTGGAGTGCCGTACCCAGAGAGTGGTGGTGGCCGGGTCATTTTCAACCTGGAGGGATGTGGGCAGTGGGGTTTTGCAGGGCTCAGTTCTCGGACCTGCACTGTTCAACATCTTCATCAGCGACTTGGACAAGGGGGTGAATAGCACCTTGTTCAAATTCGCAGATGACACTAAGATGTGGGGGGAGGTGGGCACACTAGAGGGGAGGGACAAGCTGCAATCACATTTAGACAGGTTAAAGAGGTGGGCAGATGAGAATAGGATGGGTTTCAACACTGACAAGTGCAAGGTATTGCACCTGGGGAGGCAGAACCAGCAGCACACCTACCTACAGGCTGGGGAACTCCCCTCTCACCAGCACAGAGGCAGAAAAGGATCTTGGAGTCATTATTGACTCAAAGATGAACATGGACCGCCAATGTGGGGATGCAGTCAGAAAGGCTAACTGCACCTTGTCATGCATCCACAGATGCATCACAAGCAGGACCAAGAAGGTGATCCTCCCCCTCTATATGACCTTGGTCAGGCCCCAGTTGGAGTACTGCGTCCAGTTCTGGGCACCGCACTTCAGGAGGGATGTGAACAACATAGAGAGGGTCCAGAGGAGGGCTACTCGCATGATCAGGGGGCAGCGGGGCAGGTCCTATGAGGATAGGCTATGAGATCTGAACCTGTTCAGCCTACACAAGAGGAGGCTGAGAGGGGATCTGGTGGCCATCTATAAACTGGCCAAGGGAGACGAGCAGGCAATGGGAGAGTCCCTGTTCCCCCAAGCACTACTGGGAGTAACAAGGAACAATGGCCATAAGTTGACTGAGAGGAGGTTCCAGGCTGGACATCAGGAAGCACTACTTCACAGTCAGGATGGCTAGGATCTGGAACCAACTTCCAAGGGAAGTGGTCCTCACTCCTACCCTGGAGGTCTTCAAGAGGAGGCTAGATAGACACCTTGCCAGGGTTGTCTGACCCCAGCATTCTTTCCTGCCATGGCAGGGGGTCGGACTTGATGATCTGACATATTCAACAATTTCTTTGCCTCCGTATTTCTGAGGAGGGACCCGGATATCTCCCCCACTGCCCCCCCGCCGAGGGCCCTGTGGGTGGCACACGCAGGCCTAGGGTTAATGAGGACCTTGTCAGGGAACTTCTGGAGGGACTAGATGTACTTAAATCCGCAGGTCCTGATGATCTCCACCCCAGAGTGCTGAAGGTCCTTTCCGACCCTACCAACTATGAAACCTGCTCAGGTCCCTTCCAACCCTGCTAACTATGAAACTATGAAAAATTTGGGATACAGTTCCCCCCGAACCCCTGCACCGATCTTCTTGAAACTTGGCAGGTTTCATGCTCTCTGTAGTGGCTACCATCCCTGCAAGTTTCATCCAAATCAGACAAAAAACAAAGTTATATATGTTTCATTGATTCCCCCATTATACCCTATGACCTGATCTCCGAAGCAGCTCCGAGCCTTCGGAGCCGCTTCGGCTGGATCAAGGCAGAAACCTGGTCCAGAGCTCCAGATCGGATCACTGCCATCTGAAGTGGCTGGATCCAAAGCCGGATTGGATCACCGCTGACTCGCACAGGCCTAATGAGCAGGCAAAGCAATCTTGCAAGGAATGCGTGAAAATGTGCCTGCAATAGCAATACATTGGGATGCCAAAATCAGGGTGCTAAAGGGGACTAGTGTCAACAGCAATCTCAAGGAAAAACTGTCTTAAAATGAAGTAATGGCTGCAGAAGACAATGTTTGGAAGACCCAACCTGTCTGGCATCCACATCAGGAGAGGAATATGAACAGTGGAAAGTATTGACTTCATCCAGCCCTACCACAGAAAACCCACAAATACTTTCTTGTGTGGACATGTACTTCCTGAGAGATGAATTGGATGATCTTATTAGGACTTCATCTTAATCTTCCAGGTTCTATAAAGGGAACTGCAAGCATCCCACACCTGACAAATGAGTGCCACACTGTCTCCTCCTGGTGAACAGCACTGCCCCATCTGTTCCCTTATTCATGCCAATGAGCAGATTAGTGTGCTGAGATGTTATAATTAAGGCAGCAGTTTGAGGCTGTGGGAATCTTTTCCATGCCCTCATGTTTGGGTTGGAGCCGGTGAAAAGGACTCTAGGGGGAGCAAGGATATTTGTAGTTCATACTGAGCCATTAAGGAAGTTCATAAACCCTCCAGTAATAGTAGGTGATGACAAGAAGCACTCAGGGGTAATGGGCACTGGCAAGAGCTTCAGAAGAGAACTGCTTCACGTCTCGGCAAGCACACAGGGAACCTCCCCTCCTCCCTCTTTTCTTCATACCAGAGTAAACCCCCTGGGACAGAGAGGTGACAGGGCAGCCTGCCCCAAGGGACTGAACAGCAGGTTCCAAGAAAGTTTCCCTCCGGATATGGATCACAAGAACGGGGCCCCTTCAATATCAAAGCAACTTCCTGAAAGCGCTTTGGAATTCTCTCTCTTTTCCAAGGCCTAAGAAAGCTAGAGACCTTAAAGGGAACAAGCAGGGAGGGCTGCCAAAACATCCCACCCACTGCCTGGATTTTTAGCAGAAATCAGAGACAAAGATTTTTGCTCCACATTCAGCAGCATTTCAAGCTGATCACTTCAGACAGACATCCGACATGGAACTGCCCTTTCGAACTCAAACTAGGATGGGTGGAGGAAGGGAAATCACTAGAATATCTTTTTACCAGCAGCTCTCAGCCACCTTTATTTGTCTGAAAAGTAGTATACTAACAACTCTCTGGAAACTTCAACAGTATTCTCTGCCTAATAATGTTCTACAGTAGTCATCCAAACCACTGCAACATCACTAATGCAAGATGTAGGGCAAAGCACACCCCTGAATTAACTTATTGGAAATCAATGGAGTTAACTCAGCCTATAATGTTTGGGAGTATTACAGTGTAACACTGCAATATTTCATATATGAAAGCAGCACTTTTGGAAAATGACTGATGAACATAAAGCTGTATTCTACAGGTAACCAGAATGATCAGAAACAGATGCATTGAAACAGTCTCTCTACATTGATCTTGTGAGATTTCCACCCCAAGGACCTGATTAGCCTGTGGTTGGGAGGGATTCCTTGATTATGCCAAGTTTCACTTGCTGATGGTTTTGAGGAATCTC
Source organism: Alligator mississippiensis (assembly GCF_030867095.1). Lineage (NCBI taxonomy): Eukaryota > Metazoa > Chordata > Crocodylia > Alligatoridae > Alligator > Alligator mississippiensis. Next base: position 225,096,566 of record NC_081825.1, on the reverse strand, counting down.
TGTAATATAGCTCCACTGAGCCTTGCATGGGAATCTCATAGGAGCAGGCAGCAGGGGCCTCTAAAATGGTTAAAATATCAGATGTAAAATGTGTGGGTTCCCTGCAGCAACTGCAGATCCCAGAGTATCCAGCCCAGCTGTTTGTCCTTTTGGAATTAAATTCATAGTTTCATAGTTGGTAGGGTCGGAAGGGACCCGAGATCATCTAGTCCAACCCCCTGCCATGGCAGGAAAGAGTACTTGGGTCAAATGACCCCGGCCAGGTATTCATCCAACCTTTTTTTAAAGACCCCCAGGGTAGGAGCCAGCACCACTTCTTTTGGAAGTTGGTTCCAGGTCCTAGCCACCCTGACAGTGAAGTAGCGCCTCCTAATGTCTAGGCTGAAACTACCTTCCGCTAGCTTGTGTCCGTTGTTTCTTGCAATTCCCGGGAGTGCTCGGAGGAACAGGGACTCTCCCAGTGCCTGCTGGTCCCCCTTGACTAGTTTGTAGACTGCCACTAGATCCCCTCTCAGCCTTCTCTTTTGGAGGCTGAACAGGTTCAGGTCCCTCAGCCTCTTCTCGTAGGGCCTGCCCTGCTGACCCCTGATCATGCGGGTGGCCCTCCTTTGGACCCTCTCCATATTGGCCACATCCCTCCTGAAGTGCGGCGCCCAGAACTGGACGCAGTACTCCAACTGTGGCCTGACCAGTGTCATATAGAGGGGGAGGATCACCTCCTTGGACCTGCTTGAGATGCATCTGTGGATGCACGACAAGGTATGGTTGGCCTTCCTGACCGCGTCCCCACACTGTTGGCCCATGTTCATTGTGGCATCAATGATGACTCCAAGATCCTTTTCTGTCTCAACATTGGCAAGAAGGGAGTTCCCCAGCCTGTAGGTGTGCCACTAGTTCTTCCTCCCCAGGTGCAGCACCTTGCACTTGTCAGTGTTGAACCCCATCCTGTTTTCATCAGCCCACCCCTGTAACCTGTCTAGATCAGCTTGCATGCCATTCCCTGCCATTTACTACAAGAGGACTTTTTTGAGCAGGGCTTCTAAATTAACATCCACAAAGAGGGGAAACTGAAGATCTCAGGGGCATTAATTTTTTTCCCTTCTGTGTTTGAAGGAGATGAGGGAGTAAGAGTTTTCCTAGTCTACTTAGACAAAATGTCTTCTGACTGGCTGCTGCCCTCTTTCAGCAGCAGCTGAATTTGGATATGTCTGGTATGTCTGGTTTGATCCTCTAGCCATTATAAATATACAACTAGAAATATCACTGTCAAAGGGACCATTTGCATTAGGGAGGCAAAAACAGTTCTTTGGGATGATGGTTGCTACAGGATTGAATAAGGTTATTGAAAAATATCAAACAACATCAAAAGTCTTATAGATGAAAGCAAAACAAAATAAAATCCCAGACCATCCTCAAAGGAACAACTCCATCTAAACACTGTATTTTCTATAGCATATATATTAACTCCTCTCTCTTCAAAATTAGGGCTCTGTAAATCTGCAGCTTGCATGAGCTGGGCTAGGTAAGAATCATTGACAGGCAAATACACAAGGGCTTTTTCTAAAAATTATATTTAGGGAAACCTAAGTTCTGCTTTACATGTCCCATCAACTTCTGAGATTTTTGGGGTAAGAAAAGAGTGCCTTGCTGAGTGCCTTGAATTGACAGAATCCACAAGTACCTCTTGTAGTGTTTCATATATTGGGAGATCAACGTCCATGCTGAGGGCAGTCTGCAGTGGAGTCTAGCTGTCAAATAGGTGGAATCTTTCTAAAGCACCCAATGTACCTGTGGGTGTTCCCAGTGGTGGGAGTCTGCTAAGGTAATATGCATTTATCTAAAGTGGTGATGACAAGAGAAGACTCAGTTGAGTTGGTCCTCCACATAAAAAGAGAAACAAACAGTTGTGCTTAGGAAAATAATTGCATGGAGTTACCAGTCGCCAGAACCAAAGACATGTCTCATTTGATGTCAGACAAGGCTGTTGCAGGGCAGCATAATACCAGCATTGCATTGCTCAAATGAGAGTTAATTGGCTTCCAACACAGTGGCCCATGAAATTGCCAACCATATAACAGTACAAATCAGATGCTGTGCTCACTGAGTTTTCCCAGCATATAAAATCAGCTGTGTAATAACTGGCTTCTTTGCACAAAGTGTACATTCTTCACTTAATACCAAACCTACCTAGAAGAGAATTAGAGAAAATGAGAACTGATTTGAGCCTAAGTTTCAATATAGTCTGTACCCCCATGGTCCTTGCAAAGGCATTGTGCTACCTTTTGCCAAGATCTCACAAAAATCAGAGAGAAGGGTTTGAAGTCAGCTAAATACTAACCCAAGACACAATCCTCTGTTTTCTATCCAAACTTCCTGAAAGTTTGCATTGTGTGCAGAATCAAAAGAGAAGAAAGATTTCTTCATAAGTAGATGGAGAATTAATATGTGGTGGAGAAGTCAGGAAGGATGCTATTTCAGCAAGCAGGAGGTACATAGAAGGTTCTCACCATGGTTGGGTGAGAACAGAAAGGAGGAGGACACTTGGGGAAGAAGCGTCTCTGAGAGCAACTGGAACAAGTGAATGAAGAGTTTTATAAACAAAAGAGCGCAGGCTTGCACTGGATATTAAAGTGAATAGGGGAGGCCAGTACAGCTGTATGAGAATAAAGTGTGACAAGGATGTGGTGTGTGAGACAGAACAGCTAGTAGAAGTAGCTCACATATGCTAGCATAGAAACACTAGTAAAGATGATCTAAGAAAAGGGTTTAAACCCTTTATTGCAGCTATATTATTTTGGGTTCTGCTAGGCTGGATTCACCGAAGGCCTGTCATATGCTGGGTTAAATGCCAATCTCTTGGTCCGTGTTCTCTTTTTATCTGACACGGTAGAGTTTTCCTTCTGTTGCATCTATAAAAAAAGCCATCTGCTTCTCACCTCAGTAGCATGTTCTTCTGGGCAAACAGGAAACCTGGATCTTTTTCTAGAGCAGCAAAGCTTGTTTCCTTCTCACATACTGCTTAACTTATTGTCAAGCCAGCTTCCCTTGGACACCATGGTGATCTCCATGGGATAAAGATCAGAGTCCCAACAGACACTTCTGTTAAGAGGTATAGTAGGTACCAAATGGCACTGGGTGCCAGGTAAAACCACATTTGATTACATTTGCTGTTCCCAACCTTTATTGTAGTGACAGAATGAAAAGATGTTACCAGAAATGTCATCTCTCAGTGGTAAAAAGGGACAATTTGTCTCAGTTTTGGGACTGGGATATATCCTTTGGAAAGGCACACGAGGTGAATCTAGCCCAAAATAGACAAACAGATGAAAAGCTCATGAACAAGACCAGACACTTCAGGAGAGGTATCTAATAGAGAAGAATTCACTGAAATTTTGCCTTGGGGGCCACTTCAATTTCAGAGAGAATGTCCTTCTATCATGCACACCATCTTTGTTAAGAGGAACTAATACAGTGTGGGATTTATAGGCAAGCAGATTACATCTCTAGCTGCAGATGCTCTTTTTAATCAGGAAGGCATGGTAAACACCTTACAGAACAGAAAGACAAGTTTTCTCTTCTGAACTTGTTGCAACCTAAGGGCTTATGTACATGCCACAATTTTTGCCATTTCATGTGCTGCAACTGTGTGTCTGTTTGCACGAGCGGGATTTCCTGACCTTTTAAAAGTCTTTCTTGTGCATTAAACTAAAACTCCTCAGCCATAGTTTAGTTTGGCATGCCAGGAATTAAAGCATCGCATCCAAGGATTCATTGCGTGCAAACACAAAGACACTCAAAGATGTGTAATAAGCCTCTTTGTCCACCAGATAGTGCTGCAACTTTTTGTAGTTCACCCCTTTGAATTGCTTCCACTTCCTTTTTTTCATGTGAGGCTTTTTCTTTTTCTCTTGTTTGCCAGCTCCCTGCTTCCACAGCTGTATGGCATGGCATAGGGTGGGTGGGGGACCCTGGGAAGCTGGGGAGCAGTGCTGGACTGTCCCGCTCTCCTGCAGCACGAGCCAGGGACCTGGCTTAATTTGTCTGAAAACCTAGTGCGTGTAAACAGAGATGTGACACTCCAAAATAAACAAGTGTAAATTTTATAAACTCATTTAATTTAAAGAGGATTAAAGCCTGTGAAGTGTACAAGCACCCCCTAACCCTAACAGCTCTACATTTAAATGTAAAGAGCACCAATTCATAGGCAGAAGATACTACTCTTCATAAATTCCTCCCTAACAGTCTTTATCTTACAGTTAGTGGATGGTGAGGAAGGACTACAGTCCATGGCCCGAGTCTTGAAACCCCCAACCAAGTGAGGCTTCACAGTATTGACTCTTTTCTGGTAGGGACTAGCCTGAGACATGCTAGCACATTTCCACAGGGTGCTGTAGATTTTTCTGTTTGGAAGCTAGAAATCATATTTGTATATGGGCCTGCTTGACCCTTACACTAAAGTGACTTCAGTCACTAAGCAGAATGCGTTTATATAGGCAGCATGTCATCATGCATTGTCAAGTGCATTTGAAATACCCAAGAGATTTTCCTGGAGACACTGCACCCCCTATCCATAAACTCAGCTGGACAGTACAGATTCAGCTTGGTAGAATCTGTACTAAAAATCAAGGTTGTATTCAGTTTGGTCACAGGCTCCAGCAGGTGGGACATAAACTAACATTGCTTAAAGCTCAGCAATCTGAAAATTGTGGAGCTAGTTCTGTTTTTAGTAGTACTTTAACCCACCTTCTACCTCAGCAAAGGCTCTGGAAAGAGTATTCATTATTGAGACTGGTGGCTGTTGCATGTGTTCACTCTGCATACGTTTATTATAGGTGATTATGAACACAGGTCAGCTCTGAAATAATCAGGAAATTTGAGATCCGCATGTTTCCTTGGGACTTGTACCATTAAAAGAACCATTTATCACAGAGAGGTGGAAGCCAGTACCTGGCTGTGTTAAAACTATAGTCATAGCTCTATTGTTCAAGACTGAAACCAGACTTCTATGCTAATTTCATATTCACACATTATAGACAAAACATAAATATGTGGGCACTTTTGAAGAAAAAAAAAAAAGCATCTAATCTCTGCTAATGCAGCAGTAGTTGAGAGCTATGGAAGTGATTTGCTATAGTACAGCCACATTGCATGTTCATAGAATTTCCTCATTCTATGTATAGGAGTAACTTTTACATGAGAAAGATGAACAAAAATTATTCACTGTGGAAGTGATAGCTTTGGCTCTGCTGTCCTTGAAACGTAAAAAAATTAAAATAAAATAATAATTCAGCCATAATGTTCCATTAACATTGCACTTTGGTTCTTGGTGAAAAGAACACCAATTGATTGAACGTTCAAACAAACATGTGCAGTAGGCATATTTGAATATAAAATGTGACATTCAAATAAACAGTGTTACCCGGTTCAAACAAACACAGCTGGGTTTCTTTCAAGGGGGGATTTTCCAGCCACGTGCATGTTCATGAGTCTCTCTCCTGAGTGCTGCATTTTGATGCATTGGTGATATTCTTCAACCTTTATGTATATGCAGCATGCAATTTCCACATGGCTTAAGATCTTCAGCCTGACTGTTCAAAGCAGTTCTCAGTGAAGACTAGTTCCCAGTAAATAGCTGTATTCTAAACCCAAGGAGAAACATTATTGTTATAGTTACTGTAGCAGAGCACTAAGGTGCCTGCTACTGAGAGAGCAGGGAAGACTCCTCAGGTGCTGGTTGCTGAGGCAACTAGTGGGAAATAATGACCCACACCTGCCTAGCCAGCTGTAGGAAGGGGCAGGGCCTGGCTTCTATATAAATCCCAGGCAAGAGGCCAGGAAGGAGTTTGCTACCAGCAGCCAAGGAGGAGGGAGCTCTCAGCCATGTTACAAAGGAGAGGCCTGAGGAAGGAGCTGCATCTGATACTGCAGTAAGAGAAAGGATCCCTGGTAGGATTGAATGTTGTTATGGCTGGGCAGCTTCTGTTTGTGTTATAGCCAAGAGGCTGGTGTTTGTGTTGCTATTTGTTACACCGGTGGTTTGGGTGAGGCTATTATGGGTTGGAGGAGGCCTCGTTAGGGGACTCACAGCGGTGCGGGGACCCCAGCGCCAGTGAGGGTGCAGCAGTCGGGGTGCACAGACCCCAGGTCCAGAGAGGGGCAGTTGAGAAGCCCCAGAGAAAGGGGCGTTGCTGAGAAGCCCCAGTGCGGGCGTGGTAAACCTGGAGAGAGGGCGGTGTTACTGAGAAGGCCCCGGAGAGAGAGACGGGACTGTGGAGAGCCCAAGCGCTGGAGAGGACACGGAGAGAAAGACAGGGTTGCGGAGAGCCCGAGTGCCAGAGAGGACATGGAGACAGTAAGGGACAGAACAACGTCTGTTACATCGGCGAGGCTTGGGGTGTGATATGGGGGTGGTTAGAGCCACACATAGCCCATAAGGCTGGAGAGTATGGAACACGCACTACCGTAGAAGAACTAGAGGTAACAGGACAACTGTGGAGCAGAAGGCAGCCTCCCTATAATATATAAGATCAAAGTCGTGGTGGGCGAGAATTGGAGGGCGCCAGTCGGCAATGAGACACAGTAAAGGAGGCAACAGAGGAGTGCACGGCAACCCTGAAAGCCCTCCTGTTAAAGTTATAATTCAGAACTGAGCCAACAAGAATTAGATGCATGTTCTTCATAAAATTCATTTTTAGGATATGAACAAGCAGGAGACATTTCAGATTGCAAAAGGCCTCTGCAAGAAGTTAGAGATGCTTGAATGCATAGGATGACTGGAAAATCCTCTTCAAGCCTAGTAGGAGAACTGCAAAGCTCTGTTGGGCTCTTCTGTGACTTAATGGCACAGGCTAGTGTAAGGGTCGGGAAGCATACGTTAGTCATTTTGTACTGAGGATGCAGTCATGCAGAAGTGCCTGGGCCATCGTGTACACAGAAAGCAGTTAAGGTTACACGTGCACCTTCAGTGTTGGATTCAAGATCAAACCGATTCTTTGCAATCTTAATATATTTCTGTCCATAAAACAGATTTAAGATTTTTACAACAGAGAAAAGGATTTTAACCGACCTAGTTATATATGTTACAGGCACCCGCACATCATATTTGAACAAGGGTTCTGTATACAATAACACAAATACCTCATTTATTTAATGTTACTTCAAACATTAGCTGTATAAACTCTTGCATGAAGTGCTCATGGTAAGAATTGTAATCGCTGCCTGATCTGCATTGCAAAGAATCTGAAGTCCCTGAACTCAAGTCACGTTAACACAGATAAAACCCCTCTTTTAAGCAAGGCTCCATGATGCTATCAGGTGACCACAGGAGGGGATTCCCTCTTCACAGAAATCAGAGTTGCCTGCCTTCATAAGATTTATTGATAGAAATGTTATCTAGGAGGACGTAAGAGGTCAGTGGCAAGATGACTATCTACACTTCTGCCAGGGCTTGAAGATGCATTACATGGAAGATCTGGTATGGCTCTAGGCACTCCAAAACAGAAGTCACACATCCTGAGAAGAGTGCAAATGGATATTCCCAACAGCCTGACCACCTCAAGAGAGACCTGCACATTAATTGTCAAAGACAGTTAAATATAGACTAGCTAAATAAAGTATAATGGAGGAGTCACTTATCTGGCTCTCCAGGTTATGGCCAAGAGAAGAGAAAAAGGATGCTCATGTTTGAGGCCAGAAGCATACCCGTGCACTATAACACCCTGTACTTGGAAGAGAGGTGACCATGGCTACTCACACCAGAGCCTGTGATCTCTACTGGACCAAAAGTTAGTCAAGGAAAGCTTTTCTCTTTTGTTAGGTGAGTAGGGTATGTCCCAGACAAGGGATGACTCGGCTCCCAGCAACTGTGGCACAGGGCTCAGTAGTGGTCTCCCAACCCCAACCTTATTGCAGCAGAGCCACGATATGATGAAAGCATCCCATGAGACATAAACTAAGAGAAACCTATTTTCCTATTGGGATGGATACGATGAATACATTATCAAAATTTTCTCTCAAAAATCATGAGGCATCCAGCCCAGAACAGCTAATTATTTGGTAGTGAGAAGACACCAATTCAAGACTCAGTCCTACATTTAATATTAGCTACTATTTCAATCCTGAAAAACCATTCCTGATTTCTCTCCCCTCCAAATCTGGTGCATGCTTAAAGAAAACTTTTGGTTTGGTGAATGTGTGTTTTTTGTTTTCTTTTGTTTTCCCCCCCCCCCAACGAAAACTGGTTTTGGCAAAAAATTCTTATCAAGTTGTAATCATGGGCTCCAAATGGTAATGTTCATGGCTTAGCAGCACTGTTAATGGAGCCGTTCCTCAGCTGAGAAGTGGTGTTTGTGGATTCTCAGTGGGCATCATGCTACATGCTATACTTCCTTTTGCACACAAGGTGGGTTAAAGCTGATAATCTAACCTCATTTTGAAACTTGTATGGTCACATACAGACCTAACAGGATCTCACAGTTCCTCTCCAGGGCTCCAGGGAGCCTTTTAGGACTCACTGTGCCAGCTGCTACCTGCAGGTTTCTGAAAAACTACACGCAGATGAATTGCTCATCTCCTGGAAGGCAGCAAGATTTCCAGGCTCCTGTTGGGAAAATATGACCTCTATCAGTACTCCTACATCTGTCTACAGGTTCTAACCTTTAGATGCAATCTTTGAGAGATTCTGGCAAGCTACATGCTTAAAAAGGTAGAAAGTTTTTACAGACACAGATGCTCAGCTATGGCACTGTACCATTGGTCAAGTGCCTCCCAGATAGCAATATTTACATTTTCCTTTGATTGGAATCACTGGGAAGTCCAGAATACTGCTACTGATGGAATAATGATCTGATGCACTTTAAGGGTGCATCCAGACAAGTGCAGATGTGGTATGCAGTGCTGCAGACCCATCTGTGGCACTGCACATACAGACATTTCCTGTCCTGCTACTTTGCAGCATGGGGGAGTTGTGGGGGAGGGGAGTTGATCCAGGGAGATACCAGGGTCAAAAAAACCCATGCCTAAAAAAAAAAGCAAGGCAACCCATGTGGCAGCAGCTCATGCCACCCAAAACCAGAGCTCAGCTGGTCAGAGCCACACTCCGGATGCTAGCCAGGCTCCCTGCTGCAGGATTGCCATGTCTGCAATCCGGAGGCCCCCAGGACTGTAGGTAAGGCTGCTGAGGCCAGTACAGTTGCTGGCCCAGCCTCCCCTACCAAGCCTGGGGTAACATGCTGTGCGCCAGAGCATGTGGCATGGGCATTCCCCAGGGACAAGTAACAGTGACACGTGTTGTGCTGCTGCTACTTGTCCCCAGGGAAAAAAAAAAAAAACACACGTTTCCATTCATGGGGATGCAACTCCAGTAGTTCTGTCCCTTGCTCCTCAATCCCATTGCTGCAAAAAGTCCACTGAGCAGCACTCAAACATCTAGTTACTCCAGAAATAACAGTCACAAAAGCAACTTTATTGATCAGCTGCCATGTATCCCAGCCCAGCAGCCTGTAGCTCAAACAGCCAGAAAACCATAATTATGAGTTGGATAGCAGAGCAGACTAAGGGAAGCCGGGAACACTGAAGTGCTTCCGTAGAGTCAGGGAAGTAGGTCTGAGGGAAGTTAAACCAGGAACTCCCAGTGGAGGTTGCTGGAGTTGGCTGTTGAGGGGAGGGCAGAGCCTGTATCATTGAGCAACAGGATTACAGGAAGAGAAGAAACCCAATGCCAGCTGCATGGCTAAAGATGTTGGGAAGTGATGAACAAGGCTTGTGATCAGGGTTAGATTAGTTGTTTTGGGCTCAAGAGTAAAGAGAGACTTAGAAGAGCAGCAGCATTTAAAAAAAAAAAAAATCTTGTGGGGTTACAGAAAGGTAGTAGGGTTGTACGAAGCTTCAGGTGGCAAGTCAATTCAGAGGAGATTTGGCCCGATTCAGTGGCCCAATCTCCGAATCAAACCAGGGGACCAATTTAAAGGTCTGAAACAATTCAAAGCTCTCCGAATCTTCGGAAAAGGTTTGGAGAGCTTCGATGATTCAGGCAGTTCCTGGTGGCTGCAGCAGGGAGCAGCAGCTGGACTCTGAGCTGGTAAGTACTAAGGGTGGGGACCATAGGGGGACCAGGGGGACCCCTGCCCACTCCCCCAGGTGCACCATGGCTGCCCCTACCTGCCCCAGTTCCCACCATTAAACCCCCCCCCCCTCTCTCCCCCCAGTGCTCACCAGGTGCTGCTGGGCGGGGGAAATCTCCGCTGCCCCCCACTGCATGGGGGGCTCTGCATGGACTGCTTGTGGCATGCACAGCACCATTTTTGTGGTCTTTTCACAGAAAGCTGCTCCCCACCCACTGCCGATTCATAGAGGGGCCTGCTGATTGGCTGAGAGGGCTGCCCTTTGTGCAGCCCTGCCCCTTGCTCCTGATTGACAGTGAGGGGCAAGGTTGCACAAGAGGCAACCCTCTCTACCAATCAGTGAAGGGAGGAGGGGGTGGCTGCCATCTTGGTGGCTCCCCTGCCCTGGTGGGCTGCATGACCAGGCCACAGCAGCCCCAGGCTCCCACTGGGGAGCCAGCATTTTATTTTTAGTAAAGTGTTTTGTTTTTTTTCCCCCCTTTATTTGGCCATTCTCCACAAAATCACAGGGAACATCAGGGTTTGGGACGATTGCAGAATCCACCTTTTTTCATGGTTTCTGCAAAAATTGCAAAATCACTAATTGACTAGATCCCTACACATAAGTGAAAGAGGGTACTATAACACAACAGTCTTTCCCTCTGTCCAGGTAGGACTCAAAGGTTTTGGCTCACAAAATGAAGATTCCCCCACCTCAAAGAGTAAATATTGTTCCAGTCATAGCCTTCTCAGTTTCCAAACAACTTGAAAGAAGGCACCAGTCAAAACATATTTGGACTGTGGAGGCCTACAGCTGGGACTTAACCAAAAGGATACAAGCTGCTGGGTGCAAACATCAGTTCCCTTTTTGTGACACGGGAGAAAGTTATTTGCTCTTCACCGATTTGACCAAGGCAACTCACAGCCCATCATCTAGGCTACAAGAGCTTGCATATGCTAGAAAGCTATACCAGCAAAGCCTAATACCACACCACCCACTAGTGGGAATATACTATATATACACTAACAGTTTTTGCCAGCTTGAACAAAAACTAGGATAGCAAAGAAGTCAATTTGCTTGTACAGTTGCTTCTACTGTAGGGCTTTTTTTCTAGTATAGAAGTGTCTGAGGCAAGAGACAGACTATGAATAACTGAAGATGTATTTCTGTTTGTGGGACAGCATGGCAACTACTGGCTGAGAAGAGTACGTTTGTGGGAAGCCTTTAGGTCTCACAAATACTGCTCTTCTCCCTCACCTAAGCCATGCTAGGTGGTCCACAGTGTATATGGTCTTTTCGCAGTCATTCTCTGAGAGTGGGAAGAGTCTGCAAAGACTTAGTGCTACCTAAACCTCACCACTCCACAGGAATGATCCCAGCTAGGGAGCCTGAAAGGGCACCAAGTGAAGAGGGGACAGCACCCAATGATATTCATTGTGAGCTATTCAGTCATGAAAGTGTTCTTCAGTTATGATATTTTCAGTTCAAATTCCACAAAGACTTACAGTCGGTGGTGATTTCCCACCTCAGCTCTTAATTAAATGGGCAAGAACAAGTTTCAGGAGGAACATCTCCCCATGGGGTTTAATTAGATCAGCCTCCAAGCCCCTGTGAGCATGCAGAATGAGGTTTACTTACCAGCAATGGCAGCAGCAATGCTTCCGTTTTGTAAATGCTACATCTGGGACCTTATTCCCCACTCAATGCCATTTTAGGTCATGGCCATAAACTTGCGACCTTTAAGTTTGTGCATTGGGAGTTGTTGGGAAGACCTGGAACCTGCAATTAGGACACGACTCATCTTTTAGTTTTACAATGGGTTTTTTGAAATGGAAGGCTCAGGCATACCTTGTCTTTCTGGCCAAGAAAGACACTTCTTTATTAGAAAGCCAGCCCAAGGGCCAGGCAACATTCACTCAAGGTAGGAGTACAGAAGCATGCCTAAGCAGAAAAAAACGGAGAACATATTCGTACCACCTAAGAGGGAAAGGTGAAAGCAGTCTCTGGACCACACTGGTTAGCTCCTCCCAACTTGTCATGGTTTCTTATCAGTTTAATATTTATATGGTGTAGGTTGATCTCATTTCTAAGGCTTCTTCTGCCTTGTAAGGGAATGGATGTGAATGAAAAATGAGGATCTGCAAAGATAGCTGAAATTATCTTTTCTAAAAAATTGTGACTTGATTGTGTCTGGAGGGTCTTATTTGGTACCAAGACAGAAAGAACAACACTTTTTTTATATAGTAATACTTTGTAATAGTTTTGTCATTTGTGATTTTCATGGATTTTGGAATTAGTTAACTTATTGACTTCCACAATAAAGCACATTCTATAATTTTCAACAAAGTGAAAGCACAAGTTTTCATAAATCACTCTGCTCTTAGCAAATAAAAATAGCTTTACTTACACTGCATAAATTCACTTCTGTTAAGGCCTAAAAGCAGGCCAAAAGCTTCATATCAGGACTTGTAGGACTTACCGCAGCAGCTGATCATGCTTAAAAACACCCCATGCTCAGCTGCTTTGCCACAGAGAGGCTGCCAATCCACAGGGAGCTACTTTGAGGGCTGTTGCTAGAGGCCAGCTGAGCAGCCCATACAAGATGCCATGCATAGCCAGTACTTACAGAGCACAAAGCCATTGTACCTTCCATACCATGCTGACAAGGTCACACCACAAAAGCCTTTTGATCTTTACTCTGTGGATAGGAATAGCCAATTTTGGACAAGCAGCTCTTAAGGGCTAAGTACAGAGTCAAAAAGCCCAAGGCTAAATTGATTCAGCCTTTGCAGGTTAGTCTAAGCTGCAAAGATTAAACCAATAAGCAAATGAAAAGACATTCACTTTTGATTCAGGAAATGCAGCCACATGCCTGCAGTGGTTCAAGTCAGAAGCCAGGGGGCACTAGAGCATGGCTCTCTGGCACATAGCCAACATGGGCTGTGAGCTCCTTTCCTCTTCCTGTTGCCCCCAAGGGATTTGCAGTCCACAGTCACAGCAGTAGAACTCTGCAGGGCTGCTCATCACTTACTCTTCCAGGTACCTCTGGGATTTGTAGTCCATTCACAGCAACACCAAGTAAACCAGCAGGGCAGGGCAGCTCTGTACTCAGGGGAAGGCGAGTTTGACCCCCCTCCCTGATCCCAGACCCCAGTCAGGGTTTGCCGGGGCAGGGCGGGGGAGTGAGTCAGCCAGTGAACCAGCTCTTACTGCTCCAGCTAGGGAGCGCAGAGGGTGGGAACAGCCCTGCTCTCTGGAGTAGACAGCACAGCCCAACTCAGGGCTGAAAATCATGCTGGGGGACTGTGATTTAACTTGAACCAGGAAGGGACAGAAGTTTCATAAGCCGGTTTGACCTAAAATCAGTTAAGTCTGATACACAGGTTCATCTTAAACCAATTTCAGCCATTTTGAAACTGGTTTATGTGCACTGAACTTTTGTTACAGGTTTAAACTGGTTTCTGATCACATATGCCAGTTCGTGTGCAACTTCTGTCCCTAGTCAGGGAGTCAAAGCTTCCTTGGTTCCAGCAGCAATCAAGATAGTGGTCAAGTCATCCTTTACAGAGTTCCACAGCTTCATCAATTCCATTTTCCAGGAAGCTTTTCTGCAGGAGTGGTGTTCATATACTGCCAACGATCAATACTACTAGTGGGGAAGTAGACAATTTCCTCAACTTCTACAAGTAGAAAGAGAACATTTCTTTCTCTAGTCTGATATAACCTTAGCATTCCAGAATAGAGGCAGCACCAACTGCTGATCCTCTACACCTTTAGAGACAGAAGAGGGGAAAAAGGCAGGGCAAAGCACAATAGTGGAAGGGAACATGCAGATAAGCAACACCTTCTTGTAGGGTGCCGCCATAAAAATAGGACAAAAGTTGGTTTCTTGACTTCAGTGCACAGAGCAAAAAATGCAATCATTAATTTTTGTAATAAATTCTTGGGTCTTAGAAGTTGCCAGGAGCTTCCTACTGCTGGAAAAAAGCCTCTCTCAAATATAGACCAAAGGATAATACAGCACCAATAAGGGCTGTGTAACAGGGGTGCACAAAGCTTTGGTTGCCGACTCGATTCGGAGAAGATTCGGCCCTATTCGGAGGCTGAATCACTGAATTCAAATTGAATTGGGAGACAGAAAAAACCCTCCAAATTTGGCTCCAATTCAGAGCCTCCAAATCTATTCAGAAAAGTCACACGTCATGTGTTTTGCTTGTCAGCACCTTGAGGTGCAGTTTCCTAGAAACACCTGCACACATCTCCTTGAAACTTTGCAGGCTTTGTGCCCTCAGAAGGGGCTACCGTCCACGCTGTTTTATCCAAATCTGCCAAAAATGACAAAGTTAAAAGTATTTCAGTAATTTCCTATTATAGTCTATGGCTGAATCTCTCCGAATCAGTGCCGAAGCCGATTTGGCCGAACTGATTTGGGACAGCGATCCAAATAGAAATCACTGTCCTCCAATTTGGCTGAATCCAAATCTGAAACCGAATACTTCCCTATTTGCACACGCCTAGTGTATAATCTTAAACTTTTTATGGAGAGGCACTACCCTCTAGTGGTTAAATGCTTGAAGTGCATTTAACAGAAAGAGGATAAGGACCTAAAGCAGAGGCCAGCTGCATCCACCTGATGGACAAAAAAAGTGACTCACTAACAGAAGTAACACTATTAGATAGCATAATTCTGTTTCAAGAGCAATATAGTGCATCTTGTACTAATTAGGAGTTAAAGTTGAGGTTGGAAAATCAAGACTCCTGGTCTCCTGGCAGCTGAAAGCTAGAGATCCCAGCCTCTTTGCAAGTAGGCCACTAAGGTCTGAAGCACAAGTTTAGCCAGGTTAGAAGGGGAAAAACTATGATATGGCCTGGAGGTGTTTATTATGGCTCTAACCTGTGCTATAGCTTTGACCTGATGGGAGATCTTAGACAGGGCATTTCACATTTCAGCTTTTTTAAATTCAGTTTTGAGTGGAATAGAATGTCACCAACTAAAAGAGGTGCTGAGGACTAGCAAAGTTTATGTCTGTCCAGCCCTTTGAATGGGCTATAGTACTCATCCATGATTCTTGTTCCCCAATAGGTGGTGATGGGACTTCATTAATAGACAGAAAGGTATGTATGGGAGTGAAGACAAACTGTTTTGCATGCACAGCAAACGGCATGCTACAGCTGAGCCAGTAGAGAAGAAAAATCAGAGTTTCTAGCTCATACATTGTCTCTCAATCCTAGAGATCTCTGAATTTATTTGCATAATCACCCTGGTCATTTCTCAATACCCGATTTGCTGTAGAAATAAGTACTCTCCAAGCAACCTATAAACATAACTTCTCACCACTCCAGGCAGTTAAGTGTCACTTTAGAGATGTCACTCTAAGCATGAAGGGCAGCACCAGACTAGCAGAGGAACAGTCTTCGCTGTGGGCATAATGAGGAGACTTAAGGGCACCTGCTAAAGGCACACAATTCTCTAGATAGGCAGTATTAGCCTCTTGAATCCTGTTAACTCAACACAAGCACCATTACCTTGGCTAACAGGTAGCCAGCCTACTGCCTCCAATTCTTTAGCCATGCATCTCAAATTAATCCAACATACAATTCCCTTGAAGAGAGGACTTGCCACACCATTTTTACTCAAATGCCCCCATAAAAAGGCTGATCACTTAATTCCTATGACCCAAAAGCAGGTGCAAGGTTCCAAGCAGCAGAGGCCATTCTCCACAACACTAACTCACATTTCTCTCATAGGTAAGCCTCCAACAGCACCTTGGCAGCTACCACCACTACTGGTAAGTGTTTCATAACATCCCACCTTTTGATGCACTGATCACAGCTGTGCATTCCCATCAAAGATAGTCTTATGCAGAACAGGAAGGACAGGAAAAAACAGTGAAGCACACGACCACTGGGCTTTTTTTTTAGCCAATCTCTTTATTATAGAAATACCCCACCCTATATATTTTTTTTAATCTGTACATGCATTTCTTCCAGTGGGAAGAGCTTCCTTAAAAAGTTGGGGGGGGAGAGGAAGAGGGGGAGAAGAAGAAACCCAGCAGGGGGCTCCATTTTCTTTCTGCTCAGCACTGGGAAATCAAAAACAGAGAACAAGAACCGAACAAATAAAAACACAGTAGGGAAGGAGTCTTAGTGCAAGAGATAAGGGGTCAATGCTAACTTTACTAATCAGGAAAAGGAAATGGCACGTCCCCCCCAAAAGCAAAATGTTCAGCTGGAGGAGATCTGTTCAGAGGAGGGAGATCACAATAGAGTCTAAGCAAAGAAAGTGCAACCTTCCCCATGCCAACTGCCTACCTGTACATAATTGCCCCTGGAAGGATTATATCCTTGGTGAAGAGGGAGCCTAGCTAATATGGCTCTTTCTGTTTTTAGCTTTGCTGCCAAGCCCCCCATCCTTGGGAGAGTGGAGTGAGGGGAAAACTTCCAACTTCTCCCTTGCTAGAAGGGAAAAAAATACAAAAAACAAGCAGCTAGCACCTGGCATATACAGACTATTCCCAAGACATGGCACAAGGGGTCCCTACCATCCCTGGAACCATGGTACACATTAAGAAGGTATACTTGCCTATCAGGCACCCTGTATCCAAAATTAAGATAGTCTCTTTTCCCTCCAGGGCTAGAGTCTAAATAAAAGGTCTTTTTATTTCCTTTAAGACAATGACTTCCATGCACTGCTGCAGGAAGTCACCCATTTCCAAGCCTTTTATGCTACTGTGTGACTGTTGATTCCAACACAGCTTCTAAAAGGAAGGAAGGAAGAGGGAATCTTTTATCTAGACCACCAACTTGTCAGTTCTTGTAAGTGCTGCTGGTCAGTTAGAATCAAGGCCATGATCCTGCTGTCTGGTACAGAATAGGGTTTCCCTGCACCAACTCAGAGACTGCTATTGGCATACCTGCTGAAACCACTATCCTTTACAGGACACGTATGATCCAGGCACCAGTATCAAGGATTCCAGACCTTATGCCACTTAACCAGCAGGCCAGATACAGGTAGGAAAGGGGCTCTTGATCAGCAAGTCCAGGAAAGGGTCCATAAATCAAGACACCAATGGGAGTGGTGCCCCCCCACCACCCTACCCTTGGTACAGAGCCAGTAATCCAGCAGATACTTCCATTTTAACATGATTAAAAGTGAGAGTTAACAAATCACAGATCTATAAAAGTCAGCAAATACATAAAAATCACTTCTATAAAAGTTGGCAGCCCAAGAATACAACCAGCAAAGCCAGCCTGGGCTGAGCCCATACTATACAAGTCTCTAAAGTGCCTCAGAACCAGTAAAGGGGCAGCTGCTGAGAGGGACATGCAGCTAATGAAGTCCAAAACCCACATGCACCTGTTCCAAGAGCAGCTCAGCAGCTGTGTCACAAGCTGAGGGGGCCACACTTGGAATGGCCAGGCTTGACTCTTTCTAGAGATATCTATCCACTGGTCAAATGAGGAAGAGAAAGAGTGCATGTGTGTGAAAGGCAGTATTTGGTTTACCTCCCCCCTCAAAAAAAAGGGAGAACTAACCAAGAGCAATGGTTGGTGTGAGAGAAAAAAAAGCAGAGTTGTGTGGTCACTCCGAGGCATCACCACCAGCAAGCCAAGCCCTGAAGCTTCCTGAGGATTTACTGCGGGGGGGGTCTTAGATCTAGTGGGGGAGGAGGAAGAATCTTCTATGCTGTGTTATACCAAATAGGCTGGCAGAGAATGGAGATTGGGAAAGGGTTGCATAAACATAGGCCAGGCAGCAAATCCTTCCCACCCCCCACCCTCTCCCTCAGGCTGAACTTGCATCATGCGATGCCCTGATAAGTGGCCTGCCTCAGAGCATCAAAAACACAGGAAAGGGCAGCCCAGGGCCTGCAGGTGTCTCAGGAAGATTCAGATCATGTTGCAGCTCCAATAGTTGCTTAGCAGTGTGGTGTTAGCAGTGTGTGATGTCACAGGAGTAATATTCAATGTTGATTGAACAGCCTGGGTACGAGGCAGGAATGTTTCATTTGCTCTGCTCTGTGGTGTGGCAGCGCTGGGGTCAACAGACTCAGGACTTTGGCACTTTGGTGTAGTCTTCATTGTGTATATTCTTGCAGAGTGAGATGGACAGCAGCATGCCCAACAGCTGGAACAAAGAATTGGGAAGGGGGAACATCAAGCAGATAGATGTAGGCAAAGGAAGAACCATGCACATTGATGCTAATTTAGGTTCAGTGATCAGGTGGACAGGCAGCTGGCCCCATCAGTACAAGAGGCTGTTAACAGCTGGCAAATATGGACATAGTCCTGTACTGGAAGACGTGTCTTTAAAAGTCTCCCTTACTGAATGTATTTACTCAAATCTAAGTTGACCCTGAATTTAAAATGACCCCTCAATAATTAGATTCTATAGGTGGAAAAATGTATAAAATTCATTATAATTTCCAGATATAGAACCTAATTATTGGAGGTTTGCCTTGAATTTGTTCCCCTCCTACTGCTATAGCAACAGAAAAATCTTTGGTGGGGGGTGAAGGGGGAGAAGAAAGGGTCAGGTAGCCCCCCTTAACTTCTTCTCCCTCCTTACTGTCAGACCCTGCTTGGGGGGCTCTGTTTTCTCCCTGAATATATGAACATAAGAGGCAAATTTAAAGACAGTGACTGAAATAAACATACCTGTAGGAATTTGCATATAGGGAAATTACTATGGGTACTTGGACTTAGTTCATCCAGAATTGATGCACTATTCCTGTTTTGCAAGCCGTTGCAAGTTTTAAATGCAGGTACTTCATAAAACACACCTTTTGAGCAGCACTTATATATGCTTTTACATAGTACAAACAATGCATGCTATTAGTTCAAAAGGCTTATGATTTACCACAGTTCACTGGGCTGGGCCCCAGCAGACTCTGTTTCAAACCATGGTGACCCACACCTCAGCACTGCTCGGGTACGTGTGCGCACTCTAGATAGCCTCCCACAAACGATCCATACACATAAGTAGCTCCCTAATGATGTCTGGAACTGGGTGTTTGGTAGAAGCCCTGGGATCCTCCAACAGTGTATATCCAGATGAAGTTCAGAGCTGCCTGGTCCAGCTTCACTGCATGGAAGGCAGGGCCACACTAATCTCATATGACAGGCTGAGGGAAGGAGCAACAGAGCCTCTCATCTAGAGATAAGTTTGGTGATGTTTGACAGACATTTATGGATGGTGAAGGAATAGGAATCATTGGAACTGGAAAAAGGAAGGTGCTGCTCAGATGTGGAAATCTAAATGTATTCACTGTACCTGCTCACCATGTGCTTAAAAGGAGTCAGTGCTGAGGGGGACTGACCACAATAGGCACTGTATCTTATTGAGACAGGTAGAGCTACCCTAGCTTTGTGGTAAGTGCCAACTCTGTGCATGCTCAGTGGCTGCTTGAGCCTCGGGGAAATTAAGTTAATGCACCCACAGAGTTGACTGCACATGTTTTAAGAACCCACACTTTACTGGAAACAGTAGTGTGTTACTTCAACCAGGCTCTGCCATGTGTGTAGATCAGGTGCTTCAGCAGAGCTTTGTGCTGGTTTTGGATAAAGCTAATTCAAATCAGCAATTAGATAAAAAGCCCCACTAAAGCACCAGATCTTTACAGATGCTGCAGAGCCATACTGAAGTAACACACTGTCTCTTCTGGGCATGCGCAGGGCTTGGCACTGCTTTACATTTTTTTCCCTTCTTTTTAGAAAAAAAAAGATCAAAAAATATCTCCAAGCACCCACCAGCAAAAAAACAAACAAAGCTGGTGCCTATGGTAGGTGCCCATCAGTATGTTTTTCCATACATGGACCATGGGTTTTACAGGTATGCTCAGTGTGGACTTCATAGTTGATTTCCATTACTAAGCACATGCTGCTCCTAGCAGCAGTTTACAGTTCAATGGGGTATTTAATGATGTTTTTTTGTATGTGAATATAAGATGAAAGGCTTCTTCTCCCATGCTGATGGGGGGGGGAGAGGGGGAGTGAAGGGGGCAGGGAAACCTTACCATGTTCAAGTAAATATGGTAGATACCATTGGGATTCCACTAGCTGTAACTGGTTAGCCACATACTTGGTCAAGCATGCAGCAAATTGCTAGATAGCAGATATGCTGGCCAGAACCCATCTAACCTGGGAACATTTCTCACTCACGAGTAACAAGTTATGCTTGATTAGATTCCCAATTCCACTCTATTAACTGACAGCCACTAAAAATGTAATCAAGCTTGACAGGGTGTTCATGGCTGTGCTTGCTTTGAGCCCAACAAGCTAGCACCAGGGCTGTAATCCAAACTCCTCCACAACAGCCTGAAATGCTTGCTAAGCTGATGTTAAGCTGCCACGTACGGAGCGGTGACAAGCCTACCTCAATAGCAGCAACTCCTGTGCACACCCCAAGAATGATGCCAAGGTTGTCACTTAACCAGCTCTGCACACCATCCATGCAGCCCTGGGGAGGGAACACAGTTATTAGTAAGGTGCAAGAGTACAAAGCAAGAGTCTACAATAGCAGTTCTTAGCCTTTTAGGTATGAGACACTCCCACAGAAAAAAGCACCAGCTTTTAGGTTTTCATTCAGAGCACTTGTTACAAAGAGCACTAGAAGACCACTGCAGGTCAGGATGCTCTGAACACTATGGATTCCTATTTGGAATTTTTAGGTTTAAAACTTGTGAATCATGTTTGCATAACTAACAGTGCTATCTGTATGTGGTACCTCATGGTACCCTTGAAAGGATCTCAAGGCACCTCAGGGTGTCATAATACTCTGGTCTACAAACAGCAAAAGGAAGGAATAAAAGATAGTAAATGTGAACAAGAGCCAACAATACTGTTGAGTAGCCTTATTATGAAAGGACTGGTGCTCCACTGCTAGAGACCATTCAATACTTAAAAATATATATAATATTATTATTATTATTATTATTATTAATAAATAATACTGTCCCAAACCTGGGAAGTACACCCTAGAGAAGGGAACTAGAATGGCCATGGGGAAGCAATGGCAAGATGATCCCTGAAGTAGGCTTCCCTCTCTCCAGCTTCTCTTGAGTACTAAGGAGCACACAAGGAGCACTTTGGATGGGGGGCCTGTTCAAAGCCTAAAGACACTTACCTTAGAATGGACAGGCCACCAGTCAGAGCCCAGTGTGCCATTAGCAGTGTCCATTGTACAGAAGCCAGAAGATGAATCGTTGGAAAAGCAGGAACAAGGATAGGATACGTAGCTTTCATTTTTGAGGAGTGTGTTATTCATCCAATCTTTTGGTCCATCCCAGCCACAGCAATACAGCTAACAGTAAATACATAAAATAATCATTAGGTTTTATTCCCTTTAAAAAGACCTATTAGTGCTTAGAGAAAAGGAGGGGCTGGTACCAGGTACATCCTCTTCATGTAGTACCTGCTAAGCCAAAGCTTAGAGGGTTGATTTTGATCTCACCTCAGGAGTATTAGAACACTTCTGGCATCCCAAGGTCATATTGAACATGTGTTCATGAGGCAACTACCTTATCAGTGTCATTTGCACAGCCAGGCACTGAAGGATATTGTTGTGTTTAGATCAGTGTTTCTCAATCTTTTTAGACTGAGGGTACCCCTTCAAAACTTTTATATTAGCTTTTTAAATAGGGTACCATGACATGCTGAAATGTATTCTGAATAGCATAACATAGTATTGTCTACTATTATGGTTAAGTATTAATCAGTTATTCATTTACTAGATCTTATATTACACTAACCCCACAGCCACCACTGCCGCAACTAGGTGGACCCAGAGAGTGCAGAGCCAAAGGTTCATACTCCTGTCACCCTTCTGCTGCAGCCCCTCCCAGCCCAATCCTACATGGTGTCTCCCAGAAACAGATGTGCAGGACAGTTCTGTTTTCATGACATGCATCTGAGCCAAACTAAGAAATGGCTACAGCAGAAAGGTGCACCAGCTGCATTACATTATGCAGCCAAGCAGGCCATTTCCACTGCAGCTCTTCCCAGTTCAGTTCCAACCTGCCTCCTGAACAGAAGTGTATGGGGCGGTTCTATCCAGTGGCAGCATTTATCTACAGGCCACTGCCATGGGGTGAGAACTGTCCCATGCTCCTCCACTTTCAAACCAGGAACAGCTGTGTCAGAAACAGTGCACCTGCCTGCATAGTGTAATACAGGAGGCACACCTTTCTGCTGCAGCTGCTTTTCCATTTAGCTCCATATGCCTCCTGAAAATAGAGGCACAGGAGGGAATTTCACCCCGCAGCAAGGGCAGCACCAACATTACAGCACCCCAGTTGAGAACCACTGGCTTAGACCATAACTTGCTTCATGGTCAGTCTTCAATCCAGAAATTGAAACCAAACCATGGGCATTACAAAACCTGGTCTGAATGCACCATAGCATCAAAAGTTGCCTTACAACATCTATTCTTCATAAGCCTCACCTCTTGATGGCAGCCTAGGTCATTAAAATTTATATTTCTATATATTTCTTATGCTTATGTCCATCTTTACTGTTTTCCATACTGCTTTTGAAGAGCCATCTTAACACCAACCTCATCTCATAAAAAAGCCACAAAGCTGAAGGAGGTGGTGGGGAAGACAGGAAGAAGGGGTAATACATGCAAGGGACAGCATTTTGGCTAAGGATGGTAGATATTTACATGTGGTAGGTTTGAGACAGACTCATGCCCAGAATCAGAAGGAGACCATTAAAAATGTTTAAAGCATCTAAGCAATTGGCCAAAGTGAATATTTACTTAAGATTTGGGGGGGAAGGATAAAGTAATTTTTGGAACATAAGTCCACCCATAGACTGCCCAACTCAACTGTCAACAGCAACCAATCACCACAAGATGGTGCACTTATGCCTGAAACTCCAGGCCCAACAATGTTGTTAATAATACAGCCAGCTATTCAAACGTGGCGCAGGACTAGTTTACAAAACAAGCCTGGGAACAGAAATTTCTAATTGTAAAGAGATTCCAGGAGATGGGCATTTGTAGGCTTAGAAGGTACAGCAGAAGAGTCTAAAAAGGCCAAGCTCTAGGCATGTGACCTAGTAGGCTGCCTTATACCACACCTGCCACTCACATATCCAAATGCTTCTGCCAAAGTATGGAACAAAGTTTGCCAAAAGTGACCCAGGAGGAAATCTGGTATTTAGATTATCGATTTAAAGAACAAGATACCAGCACTTAAGGGGGAAGGGGGTGGAATAAATCAAAAGAAATCACACAACACCACTACCACATGCCTCCACCTGGATAATATTAGGCTTGGCAGGATTCAATGTTTAAAATTGATAGATAAACATATTTTGCCTGACCCTCACAGACCAAACAGGAAAATAATTTTTGTTGGTAATTATTGAAATTTATAGAAAGGGGACATTAAAAAAAATCTGGGACAAGGGTAAAGAAAATCCAGAGTATCAGCATTTGGTATTTAACAGTACCAACATATTTTAGCTTCATTGAAGGAGTCCCAGGAAGAACATGCACCACTCCAAGGAGTTCTGGAGTCTGAACACCACAGCTTGACATATACCACGATGTACTACTGCAGAGATACTACACACTGAAAGCCCACTGGGCCACTCATGAGTCAAGAGACTGAAGCTATTTACCCACACCATAAAACACTGCAGGTGCAAAGGAGGGAAGTCTATTCTCCACAGCCCAGCCTGTCCTCTGCTGCGACTGTCAGTAAAAAGGGTGGCACAACCATGATGCTAAGATGTAGGTACAGCACAAGACTTCAAGGAAGCCTAGGTAATGCAGTCTATCCCTCAAAGCAGAACCAACATAGAAACAGGCAAAAGCCATGGCAATAAGGAAACCATGCCTTGCTCTTACATCCGACACACATCCTGCAATTAACAAGAAAAAAATGCAAATGCAAAAAACTGGGGGCTGGGCTGACTTCCTGTTTGCCTGAAGAGCTCGTTGGTTTGGCACTACACAAAACATATGCTCCTAAATGTTCAGCTGAGAAAGTTTTCCTAGCCAGCTGCTCAGGCAGCAACTTGACCAAAGTTAAACCCGTTCGTAGCTGGACAATTCCAAGCAAAGCCGACACCTTCCAGATAAGTCAGCACTGCACAGAAACACTGCATGCCAGGAAAGAAGTGACAGAAGCAGTAGCTTCTGGATTGTCTGCCATTAAGTGTGCTACCAATAGATTCACCCTTTACTGCCATTTTTACTTGGGTAAAACCATGGCTTAATTGTTGGGGGACAAGGGGGCAGCACAGAGGAAAACTGGATGCTATGCAGATTACGGTAAAGGGAGTTTTTTCTTTTTCCTCCTCCCAGTGTTGCCCAGTGCCAGGGACCCCTTTCATTAGGTAGAAAATAGCAACTGTTTCTACAAATCACAGCATGTTTACCCCATTTAAGGCTAGCAACCAAGATGGTCTCAAAGCAGACAAGCACCCAAATCCTGGGTTAACCACTGTGTTGGTCAGCCAGATGGCAGAGGCCAGTGGGCTGCCCTGCCCCAGCCATCTCAGTTCTCACTGGCTACAAGCAGCCATTTGTGCTTTCTGTAGAGGACTGCTCAAGGAAGAGCCCTTTATAGAAACTGCATCCTAGCACGTTAGGTAGAGGCTGCAGCCTGGGAGAAGACATTGAAACAATAGCCACAAAGCCAAACTGCAAGAGATTCAAGACAGAGCAAACCCACAATGGGAAAGGCAGTTCCTTGGGTTCCACTGCCATAGGAGTGCAGAGGTGGGGATAAAAAGGAGGTGTTAAAGAGCTCAGGGCCTTCAGAACAGTATTAAAGGACAATGAGCATGGGACTGGAACAGTGGGAGGCTGAATGAGAGCGCAGGTGCCAGGGGCCATCTCGTTCTAGCAATGCCTCACTAGGATACCAGTATGAAAGAGTCAAACTTAACTAGCCCTTCCTCAGCAACTCACCTGTTTCTGCACATAGTCCCATGCATCCTGGATGTTCTTTTTCTCTTCACTGTCAGGGTCGTAGTCCTGAATCAAGCTTTGGACCACGGTGGACATTTCATTTTTTACCTGGCAATGTAAAAAACACAAGAAGTCAGCGAGTCAATGCTGCTATGCATGCACTTAACCTTTTACTTACTTCTTCAGAATTAAAGCCGGGATGTTATCATCCACCTGTACAACTCACTATTCAGCCTTGGGCGAAGTGCTTTACCTCCATTTCCCAACCCTTGCTCCATCACTGCCTGTCACTGCTCTCAAGCACACTAGGAACATGTCAGTAGGTGCCCTCACTGACTCAGTTCTGGGTTTTGAGCATGTGAATCAGGAGCAAGTGGAGAGAAAGACCTCTCTTGCATGTTCATTAGCTTGCAGAGGCTTACCATGGGAACCACTATTTGCAGAGGACCTTGCTACAGAAACAGAAAGGTGATCTTAAACTACTGGGAGGAAAAACAAAACCAAGTGTGTATTACAAAAGAAGATGTAAAAACATGGTAGCAGAGCATAAGAAAGGCATAGGTACAAGATACAGGCATTCACATATAGATGCTGAATGCACCTCTTGACACCACAAATTACATCAGGAAGTGACTAGATTTGCAGAGCCTTGAGAAAGCCAGGGAGGCCAGACTGGGATGGCTGTTCATACATTTTGCATGGGAGATATTGAGAATTGACAGAAATGAAAAAGTTGAAGGGAGAGGAAGAGTGCAAGTTATAGGGATGGCATGAAGGAAGTAGGTCAGGAAATACTTGAACTAACCAGGGGTTTAAATGAAAAGAAAAGAAAGTATGAGGAGCCAGGTAGCCAACAACTGGAATACTATATTCAATCCCAGTCACCCAAGTTTGAATTAAGTCATCTTGAACGTGAACAGGTGCAGAAGGGTTACCCGATGAAAGAGCTGGAAAATCTATTTTACAAGAGAAGACTAGAAAAGCTAGTATTCTTTAGCATAGTAAGATGAAGGCTAAGAAGGGGGGAGTAGGGTTACAAGTGCTGTTGAGCACTACACTAGGAATATATAAAAAGAACACCAAAAAGGGGCAGCATTACCACAATAGCAAGTAGGCAACACAGGTCACGGTTGCTTGAACTAGAAGACAAGAGAGGCCTCACTGAATGCTAGATTCTACCCTGGGACACCATCTTGTTTTGTTTAAAGTAAGCCACCCAGGTATTTGCACTTGGTACCATGAGTCAGAACTTCTCAGGCCAATTGGTATATCTAAAAGAAAGTTTTTGTACTCTGACAGTAGCCAACTTATGCATCAGTCCAAAAGCCCAGTAATCCTCCCAGCTAGAAATCACAGCTGCATTTCTGGTGTTCAGTGTCTGGACCATCTGCTGTCAGTATACAGGCCCCCTTAACCACTGCAGTGTACACCAACCTAGAGCCTGGCAAAAAGGGCAAACTGGGCCCTTCGTCACTCAGGCAAGCCTCATTCCGAGCGCCAACCCTTCTCAAAGAGTTTCATGATCTCCATCATTACTGTGATTACAGCAACAGCTTCCAGGAAAGAGGCAGAACCATATAAGAAAGAGCACAGGAAGCTAAAAGAAACATCAGAAAGTTTGGGGCTAGAATTAGTATCCATCTTAAAACATTTGTTATGCCCCTTTCTGCCCCAAACCAGCCTGATAGTGGACATAGTTAAGCTAAAATGATGCCAGAGTCAGCATTCACTCCTAGTTGGTAGTTATGGACCATCCCAGCAGGTTTCAAGACTTCTTTCTGGGCACAGAGTGCTCCAGGCTGGCTGGCCCTGATAAACACAGGGAGACCTAGCAATTTGATCTCCATTTGCAACAGCAGAGGCCATCTCATTACCAAAATTTTCTCAGGGCCATGGTTAGTCATATTCCCCCCCACCCCCCCAACAACATAAAATATTCAACTTGGCTTGCTGTATGCCATTCAGACAGATAGGAGACACATCGTCTCCCTGCTTCTCCTTAACTACTTGGCAAACAAGCTTCCCCACCCAATTACAGGAATCAAAGCCACTTGAACTGCTTGCCACTAACGAGACTGCACCTGGCTAGTGCAATCAAGTCTACAGGTTTCTGAACTCTGGACCTCCCCCACACACAGTTTCATAATTATTAGGGTCAGATGACCCCAGCCAGGTGTCTGTCCAGTCTCCTTTTGAATATTTCCAAGGAAGGGGACAACACCACCTCCGCTGGAAGCCTATTCCATATTTTGGTGACCCTCACTGTACAGAACTTTTTCCTGATGTCCAGCCTGAATTTGCTCTCTTAACTTGTGTCCATTGTTTCTAGTTACCAAGACTGTTGCCCTGGTAAACCTCTTATTCCCCACTTCCTGCTTACCCCTCCTGACGAGTTTGTAGGCAGCCACAAGATCACCTCTCAGCCTCCTCTTGTGGAAGCTAAAGAGGTTCAGGTCTCCCAATCGGTCCACATAGGGGGTTTTCTGTAGGCCTTTAACCAGATGGGTGGCCCTCCTCTGAACCCTTTCCAGGTTATCCACATCCCTCCCGAAGTGCGGTGACCAAAACTGGACACAGTACTCCAGCTGCGGCCTGACCAATGCCGCATAGAGGGGAAGTATCACCTCCCTAGACTTGTTTGTGATACACCTACTTATGCAAGAAAGAGTGCAGTTAGCTTTACTTATTACCTCATCACATTGGTGACTCGTGTTCATTTTGGGAGTCGATTAGGACTCTGAGGTCCCTTTCCGCACTTGTGCTGCTTAGAATGGTCTCTCCCAGGCTATAGGAGTGCTGATGATTCTTCCTCTCCAGGTGCAACACATGACACTTATCTTTGTTACACTTCATCCTATTCTGTTCCGCCCACCTCCCCAGCCTGTCCAAATCTGCTTGGATTTGCTCCCTGCCCTCTAGTGCGTTTACCTCTCCCCATAGATTGGTGTCATCAGCAAACTTGGACAGGGTGCTTACTACTCCCTCATCCAAGTCGCTAATGAAAAATATTGACTAGTACTGGTCCCAGGACAGAGCCTTGGAGAAATGTAGGCAGCGGCGTCCCCCAGGTAGAAACCAACCCGTTTACCACCACTCTCTGGGTGTGTCCTATAAGCCAATTTTCCACCTACTGGACTGTGTAATAATCTACATTGCAGTTTTTTAGTTTATTTATAAGAATTGGGTGTGACACTGTGTCAAAGGCCTTTTTAAAGTCTAGGTAAACAACATCTACCTCTGTTCCCTCATCCAAGTATTTTGTGACCCAGTTGTACAGTGAAACTAGGTTGGTCAGGCAGGATCTGCCTGCTATGAACCCATACCCAGAGAAACCCATAACCCAGAGAAATCCAGGGCAGCCTAAGGGCCAAAAGGGGAGCACATAAAAAGTGGAAAAAGGGTGAGATCACTAAAGATGAATATACCTCCTCTGCTCGTGCTTGTAGGGAGGCAGTTAGGCGGGCCAAAGCTACCATGGAGCTGAGGATGGCAACCCAAGTAAAGGACAACAAGAAATTGTTTTTTAGATATATTGGGAGTAAAAGGAAGGCCCAGGGAGGAATAGGACCCCTGCTAAATGGGCAGCAGCAATTGGTGACAGATAGAGGGGACAAGGCTGAACTCCTCAACGAGTTCTTTGCCTCAGTGTTCCTAAGCGAGGGGCACGACAAGTCTCTCACTGGGGTTGTAGAGAGGCAGCAGCAAGGCGCCAGACTTCCATGCGTAGATCCTGAGGTGGTGCAGAGTCATTTGGAAGAACTGGATGCCTTTAAGTCGGCCGGCCCGGATGGGCTCCATCCGAGGGTGCTGAAGGCACTGGCCGACGTCATTGCAGAGCCACTGGCGGGAATATTCGAATGCTCGTGGCGCACGGGCCAAGTCCCGGAGGACTGGAAAAGGGCTAATGTGGTCCCCATTTTCAAAAAGGGGAGGAAGGAGGACCCGGGCAACTATAGGCCGGTCAGTCTCACCTCCATCCTTGGTAAAGTCTTTGAAAAAATTATCAAGGCTCACATTTGTGAGAGCCCGGCAGGGCAAATTATGCTGAGGGGAAACCAGCATGGGTTTGTGGCGGGCAGATCGTGCCTGACCAACCTAGTCTCTTTCTATGACCAGGTTACGAAACGCCTGGACACAGGAGGAGGGGTGGATGTCGTATACCTGGACTTCAGGAAGGCCTTCGATACGGTATCCCACCCCATACTGGTGAACAAATTAAGAGGCTGTGATGTGGATGACTGCACAGTTCAGTGGGTGGCGAATTGGCTAGAGGGTCACACCCAAAGAGTCGTGGTAGATGGGTCGGTCTCGACCTGGAAGGGTGTGGGTAGTGGGGTCCCGCAGGGTTCGGTCCTTGGACCGATACTCTTTAATGTCTTCATCAGCGACTTGGACGTGGGAGTGAAATGTACTCTGTCCAAGTTTGCAGATGACACAAAGCTATGGGGAGAAGTGGACACGCCGGAGGGCAGGGAACAGCTGCAGGCAGACCTGGATAGGCTGGACAAGTGGGCAGAAAACAACAGGATGCAGTTCAACAAGGAGAAATGCAAAGTGCTGCACCTAGGGAGGAAAAATGTCCAGCACACCTACAGCCTAGGGAATGACCTGCTGGGTGGCACGGAGGTGGAAAGGGATCTTGGAGTCCTAGTGGACTCCAAGTTGAACATGAGCCGGCAGTGTGACGAAGCCATCAGAAAAGCCAATGGCACTTTATCGTGCATCAGCAGATGCATGACAAATAGGTCCAGGGAGGTGATACTTCCCCTCTATAGGGCGTTGGTCAGACCGCAGTTGGAGTACTGCATGCAATTCTGGGCGCCGCACTTCAAGAAGGATGCGGATAACCTGGAGAGGGTCCAGAGAAGGGCAACTCGTATGGTCAAGGGCCTGCAGACCAAGCCCTACGAGGAGAGACTAGTGAAACTGGACCTTTTCAGCCTCCGCAAGAGAAGGTTGAGAGGCGACCTTGTGGCTGCCTATAAGTTCATCACGGGGGCACAGAAGGGAATTGGTGAGGATTTGTTCACCAAGGCGCCCCCGGGGGTTACAAGAAACAATGGCCACAAGCTAGCAGAGAGCAGATTTAGACTGGACATTAGGAAGAACTTCTTCACAGTTCGAGTGGCCAAGGTCTGGAACGGGCTCCCAAGGGAGGTGGTGCTCTCCCCTACCCTGGGGGTCTTCAAGAGGAGGTTAGACGAGTATCTAGCTGGGGTCATTTAGACCCAGCACTCTTTCCTGCTTATGCAGGGGGTCGGACTTGATGATCTATTGAGGTCCCTTCCGACCCTAACATCTATGAATCTATGAATCTATACCGATTGCCCCTTAGCATTACTTTATCAGCTGGTCCCTCGCAAATGGAATCTTTAACTATTTTCTCAAAGATCTTGCCAAGAATACAAAGAAGTATGTAAGTGCAGGAGATAGGAAAGAGCTATTTCTGCCATGTCCCCACCCCCTACCCCACCAAGATTCACCAGGCCAACTTTTAGCCCACACAGTGTCAAAGGTCATCCATGTAAACCCCTGAACACCAGAGGATTCAGTCCTGGGGTTGTTATCTCTACTGCTATGCACAACTTCAGTGCAATGCTCAGCATATGGGAACATGGACCTGGAGTATTGTTTCAGGGCCAAGCACCTTGGAGCTTCAGGGAAAACTCCAGTTATGCTCAGGTATTACTTTGTACACCCTGCCCTTATCGCATGCTTTGGTGCCTTGGGCATTAAAAAGAGTATCGTAAACTACAGACTGAGGTTTTTGAACCCCAGTTCCAAGAAACTTTACTTCCTAATCTGGTACTGTTGAGTGTTTCTGAGAGGTATTTTAATTACACAGTGTAGTATTATTTCTTGTGAACAGGCTGTTCTACATTTGTTCTTAAGTCTAACTGGCAGAGCAAGGAAGAATGCACGTATCTACCACTAAACCCCTCACTCTCTGTGTTTCTAAGGGAACTAAAATGAGCAGTGAGCTGAAAAAAGAAAAAAAAAAAAAATGTTGAAAAAAATTTGCATACAGCTACCCAACAGATCTTCCCCTACGCCCCTGGGGACTGGTGGTCAGCCAGAAAGCAGAAAATTTTTCAGCTTCCTTCTGTTTTGGTTGGTTCAGTTTTCCTAGTCACCAATGCAGTTAGGTGGGTGGTGGTATGAGTCCAAGTCTCTAGCTTTTAGTCTCACCTACTGCATGACTCATGTAGCATAGTGATGGAGGAGGCTCATGGATCATCCAGTCCATCTCTCTGGGTCCTGTGCTAAATCATTCCCTGCAGCACTTTTTCCTTGCATTTGTCAAGTCCAATTTTTAATCACAGGTCAAGAAACAAGACTCCCCTCCCAAAATGAGCTCAGATCCTGACATTAATGCAGGTTATAGCCACAGGCAAGTCTCTGCAAACAAACATCCATGTACATAACAATAGGTAGCAACTAGGGCATAGAAAATTGCCAGTCTCAAAATGACTACTGCTCTTTTCACTCAAGAGCCTTTACAGCCAGGCCACAAGGAAAATCTCACAAAAAATTCTGTCTGAAATGAGTTGTAGCAGTCCTCAATTGTACCCTAGGCTACAGCTGTAGACTTGTTTGGTTTGTGTTCAGATAGTCATCTATGGAAGAGTGGCGATACCATACCAGATAAACTTTCTGAATCATGTCACTATCGTGGAAACCCCCCCAAAAACTCCTCCACCCTCCAGGGAGAAGAAACACCAGCTGATAAGAGGCCGTATTTTCATTAATAAGAAAAGCAAAGAGGAACGTAGAATGTTCTGCAAACAGCTTTGCACCTCATTCAAGGAGGTACTGCCAGGAAATTCCCATCAAGAAACACTCTACCCTCCTGTGGACACTGCTGTCTAGAAGCTTTCCCTTCAGAAGGGCTTAAAATTTTTGCAAGCACCCTGGGCTGCATGGGCAGCCACACACATGATAAAACATTTCACTTTTTCATGCAATGGGCCAGAACCTGAAAACCAAAGGGAAAGGGAAGGAACAAAAAAACCCTGAATGTGCTCCTCTACCCACAGCAAAATACTGAAGAAGGAAAAAGAAGAGATTCCACCAACTAAAGCCGACAACTATTGAAAAGATAGTAGACAATAAAGGTTCTGTCCGTTGTAAAACAAAGCTTTATCAGCTTTGTACAGGTTTATCAACTGCATCTCTCATATCTGAATGTCCCCTCCTTATGAACCTCCCTCATCCTCCAGCTTATTTCTAGCCAAATTTCTTGAACTGTGAAGGGGAAGTGGTTGGAAAGTCCAATGCATGCTAGTACTTTTCAGCCTCCTGTTCCCCCTGCCCCCAGTTCTGCTTTATTTAACTACCATCTTCCTGACAGCAAGCAAAATGAACAGCCACAGCATCACTGAAGTGCAGCTGCTAACTGAGGCACAGCAGGCCATGCTGAGAGAGTTGTAGCTCAGAACACTATATGGCATTGCTTCAAAAGATGCATCTTATATACACTACACAAATCAGGCAGCACCCCCACTTTCAAAGATCCTTTGAAAGATTCATAGATGTAGGGTCGGAAGGGACTTGAGCAGATCATCAAGTCCGACCCCCTGCCCAGACCCCTAGTAAGTTTAAGCTCATATGACCCCAGCTAGGTAATTATCAAACCTCCTTTTAAAGACCCTTAAGGTAGGAACCAGCACCACTTCCCTTGGAAGCTGATTCCAGATCCTGGCTGCCCTGACTGTGAAGTAGTGCCTCCTGATGTCTAGCCTGAACCTACTCTCAATCAACTTGTGGCCGTTATTCCTTGTTACTCTGGGGAGGTGCTTGGGGGAACAGGATCTCACCCATTCCCCTCTGGTCCCCCCTGGTAAGTTTATAGATGGCCACCAGATCTTGTCTCAGCCTTCTCTTGTGAAGGCTGAACAAGTTCAGGTCCTGTAGCCTTTCCTCGTATGGTCTACCCTGCTGCCCCCTGATCATGTGAGTGGCCCTCCTCTGGACCATCTCGATACTGGCCAAGTCCCTCCTGAAGTGCGGCGCCCAGAACTGGATGCAGTCCAGATCTGCGGCCTGACCCGTGTCGCATAGATGGGGAGGATCACCTCCTTGGACCCGCTCATGATGCATCTGTGGATACATGACAAGGTGCCATTAGCCTTACTGACCGTGTCCTCACATTGGCGCCCCATGTTCATTTTGGAATCAATAATAACTCAAAGATCTTTCTGCCACTGTGCTTTTGTGAAGGGAGTTCCCCAGGGAGTTCATGTAGCAGCCTGTAGAGGCAGGATGGAAGCACCTGGAATTTCAGCTGGGAGGTCTGACTCATGCCCTCTGCTCCAAAGGATCTGCAGAGGTGACAATCTTGCTGGTACATACACCTAGTGGCATAGCTGCTTGGACTTTGCTGCAGGGATCCTTCTCGAAGTATTCCCTAGAAATCCTTCCACCCCTCCTAATTATAGACACTTGCTAAACATTGCAAGTTGGACAAAACCCTTCAGTTTTAAAGCAAAAGGAAGGGCAGAAGGGAGCAAGGAAACATGCTTGCCTCGTTCACCCTGAGCCACTCACTCCCCTCCTCCCCCTCCTAGAACTTTGTGTGCAAGAGCCACTTGCTCAGAACCAGAAAGCTATGGCTCCCTCAGAAGTCTGCTGTGTGCCTCACACCAGCTGATCACTGTTTCCATTCCTCCCCCAGCTGCAACAGAAACAACAGAGATAAAGCTATGTTTATACCACAAACTGTCAGAAGCCAGCTCTAGAATCACTGCAGCCTGTTGCAAGGAATTAAAGACAAGCAGCTTCCCCCCCACACACATTGTCTAAGGCTGTCCACAGTGCCACCAGTACCAGGGTTTTATAACTCGTGAAAGGCCACACATCAGCCCAAGATAACCCTGTAAGCACAGGATTACAGCAGCTTCCCTGTGGGCCAGAGTGGACAGCTAGCATAGCTGTAATTCCCTGTTATGTCCAGATACAGCCCTCGTTTTAGCCAGATGAAGTACTGAGTAGCTAGAGGCCTGATAACCTATAGCTGGGACTGAGATATTGCAGAGTTGTTCCTTCAAGCTCCAGAAATGACGAAGTGCTAAAACAAAGACAGCACCATTTAAGAGATATTCCTTGGTGCAGCAACCTGTTAGATGCCACTTCAGTAGACTCAGAGTAGAGGTAGAAACATTAGGAAGAGTAGAACAGTCCTCCTAACCCAGGAACAGGTGGGGATAGAAGAGCCATACAGCAGGAGGGCAAGAAGTCTAGGAATGCAAGGCAATAGGTGATACACTGGAGAACTAAGCAGCTGCACTAGAAACAAGAGGAACAGCCATGTCTGGATGCTGCCCTCTCCTTCATTAGTCTTGAATGTTTAGCAGAGCAACCAACCTCGTACTACTGCAATATGCATTTACAAGCACAATCTCACTCAATCTCCAAGTCAAATCTTGATATATGCACTTCCTCCCATGAAAGCGTACGAGGTGAATGCAGAAAGGTCTGCAGCAGTGTCTAGCCAGCAACAGTGAAAGTTCAAAATAGAGAACGGCTCAGCAGTGAAGTCAGAATGAAAAGAGTTCCAATGATCCCTGTTGATTCAGTCTAACTCCAGGCTAGATGCTGGGGAGGATCAGATACTTTGCACTTTTGATAAGAAGCATAAAGCTTTGTTTCCCCGAGTGCAAGATGCTGCATCAGAAGTGGGGTACACAGCAGGGTAGGTGGGTGTGTATGGGTGGGTGGGTGGAGACGAGAAAGTCCCACTGGTTTGCATAAAGATGATACAGCTCAGACTGGAACAACAAGGACTCTCAGGTCTTCCAATGACGTGTCTTGTGGAGGGACGGTGCAGAGATTCTCTCACCCGCGCTATCTTCAGAACAGATAGGGAAAGTAACACTTACTCTGTCTTGCTGGAAATAGATGAGCAGCCCAGCAGCAATCTGAGCCAGGAAGATCAACAGCAGGCAGGTGAAGTACTAGAAACAAAACAGGAGAGAAAGGGTGAGCTCTACTGACTTCCCAGAGTGCTGTCTGTAAAGAGACCCATCTTAGAGCTCACTGCTATTAGCAAGAGTCTCCAAGTAGGATTTCATAGGCTAGAGTTACAAGGGAAAAGCTCCCAGTCCTGACCAGTTTAAGACCAAGGTTTCTTTTCTTTACAGGCCCCAAAGACAAATCCTGAGGATACAGGCCTTTCATACCAGAACTAAAGCAGGTTTAATGTTTTGCGATTCTTGGTTGCAAATGAGTAAACAGCTGCTTTAACCGGCTATAATCAACTTCCCAGGCTTCCTTGCCAATGCACTTCAGCCACAGACTGCAGGGGGTACCCGACATCAGTAGATTTCAAGAGGGAGCAGAGCAATCTGCAGCTTCTTAATCTAACAAATGCTGATGCAGGACCATCGTATCCTCATCCCAGTCCTGTCCCACTTCCCCCCACCCCCACCCAAACACCTTTATTGTTCCAGCTCCAGGACTTCCAGGAAGACACTGTTCCGGGTACCAGACTGAGGTATGTTGTATGGTCTTGGCTGACGTCCAGGAGCACTCAGAATGAATGTTAGCACTGGGGTTTTCAGTCACTTTCAATTTTAAGTCTTGTGCATTCCTTATGACAGCCAAGCCTGGCACTGCAGTAGAAGCAGGTCTCCTCGCTCCCTACCTTTTACTTATTCGTCCTGCAAAGAGCTAGGGGGAAAAACACTTAGGGCATTTCCCTCTAGCTGATTATAACTGCTGGATGCCTGAAGAGGGAATAATTTTACCACAGGGATTACAGGAGGTTGTAGAGATGACAGCCCAGCTAAAGCCCTAAACATGAGGGCAATGCCTCACTAAGGGTTGCAAATACCAAACTCCTGCCTGTTCAAAGAAAGAAGCTTGCTAACCAGGTCCAGGGCTACAACTCAAGCAGAAGGGAAAGGCATACTGGGAGAAAGTCATATAAGAAGCCACAAGCATGCATAAACAATAGCAGTAATTCACTTACCACACCCAAAAGACATCTGATCTCATTGACAGCTCCAATACAGCCCAGAAAGCCCATCAGTATGGTAACAGCCCCAACTGCAATGAGGATGTATGCCCCAATCTTA
Source organism: Alligator mississippiensis (assembly GCF_030867095.1). NCBI lineage: Eukaryota > Metazoa > Chordata > Crocodylia > Alligatoridae > Alligator > Alligator mississippiensis. The sequence goes on along the minus strand of NC_081825.1, from coordinate 225,060,467 downwards.
AACGAGTCTGATGAAGTCTCTGGGGGGGGGGGGGAGAGGAGAGGAGAGGAGAGAGTCAGGGAAGAAAAGAAAGTCAGCTATCACAAGTATTTTCAGTCAGCACTTTTCACAGTGCTAATACATCTAATACTAAAGAGAAATTCAGAGGGAGAGAGTGGCCAAGAGACACTAGATAAAAAGCTTCTCTTCTGCCTCCCCAACCAACACCACCTCCTAACCATTGCAGAACCCATTTCAGAGCCTCCATTCAAGCCTGAGGTAACTAGAACTCAGATACAGAAGTAGTTCAGATAGAGGGGAAAAGGCGAGCCAGCAACGGGGAGCGGGGAGGGTGGAAGTCGGAAGACACCGATACCCCTGGCTATGACTTACAGGAGAAATCTTCCTGCCCATCATTCCTGGTCCATTACCAGAGTTCTCAGTAGCTGAAAAATCTTTTAGAGCAGGGGAGAGTTATGCTATTGCTTAAGATGCTCTTTCATCTTTTTCCCCTACCTACCCACCCCTTAAAAACCTTCTTCACTTACTTTGTTTACTCCTATCAAGTTGCAGACAGGAGCAGCACACCATAAAACACCCTCAACTAAATGTACCCCTCTACTGAAAGAGTTGGAAGTTTGATGTTAACCAGTTAGTGCTGGAGGAGCTACAGCAAGAGATATTCAAATTACCTGACATGTCTAGTTTGAACACAGCATGCTGATGAGCCTGCACTCATTATGGGGAAACTGCCAGGACCATGCTGTGCAGTGCAGAAAAAGTTTAGTCCATGTTAAAACAAAAAAGTCACACTTAGTTATAGCTATTCTTGCCAGGATTGTCAGAGGAATATATACCTGACTGGAATAGAGGTAGCCCTGACAATTATACTCAAATCAAAGAGAAGAGGAGATTAAGGAAGTGCTCAGGTATCATTTCAGTTAACACCCTTCCCTACTTTCCCAATTATTAGAGAGTGGAAATCACAGAAGTGAAATCACAGAAGAAAAATATGAATTTACATTTCCACCTAGGAGAAATTTTATAAATTTTTTAATTCTCCTATGCCTGAAGAAGGGGGAGCATGCCTGAAAGCTTGCAAATAAAAGATTTGTTTTGCAAATATCTAGTTGTTGTAATAAGAGAGATCAGCTCCACCCAGAGTTCTGACTCCAGAACAGAAACTTGCATTTAGCTCATCCCTGGCAGACTGTCCACCCAGTCATCGGGAGATAAAGTGAGACAGGCAGGCACTAGGACAAGCATACCACCATGAGCACTCCTACCTGAAAGTAAGAGCTGGTTTCACCAGCCAGCCCTTCAGAAATCCCCCAGTGCCATAGAACAATAACTTTCACAAATGCTGGAATTTCCCTGTATTCTGAAACTCCTGGTATGACTTCACCAGGATGACACACTTAGTATGGTAGTCAGTTTCCCCAAGCTGACTTGTTTCCCCTCCTCAGCCTCCCTACCACGCAACAGCCACGTTGGGATGCTCAGGAGGGGGGAAAAAAAAAAATGGCTAATGATCAGGGCTCCTTCTGCCTTGCTTGTTTAGAGAGACTGGGATACCTTACCACACCATTGTTTTGACAAACACTGGTGATGCTGGACAGGATGACACTGAGCTTCCCCGGCCTGCCCTTCCTTGCCAGCCAAAACCCACACAGCTTTAAGACATTCACTATGGGAGAAAAGCACTTTAAGGGAAGCAACTCATATTCAAAGCCTTTTATATGATTCCCTGTAGTCAGGCAGACAATGGTTGGGACTTCCAAATGCTTGTAGTTTCCTTCCCCACACTGCTAAAAGGCATTTTCTTAATTCCACATGATTAAAAAAAAAACAAAACAAAACACAACAAAAAAAACCCCATCAGTAAATTTCCAATCCCAAAGCCAAAGGTTAAAAAAAAAAAAAAAAAATCATTGGGAAAAGCGGTGTTCAGGCTCCTCGTCTGCAGCACATCTTGACTCTGCAAAGGGCTGTGCTGGCAGGAGACTCCCGTTTTCTGTTCTCCTGCTCCGTGTATTCCCCAGTTCTGGGCAGGCGGCCAAACAAGTACAGAGAGACACAGGCCCCTTTGGCAGTACGCTGGAATGCCTGATTGTGCAGAGCTCCCTCCCAGACTATGAGAGTTACTAAAGCAAAGGGGAGGAGGAGAGAAGCAAAAGAGAAAGGAGGGGAAAAAGAGGGGGGAGGGCACAGGGAAAGGCAGCAAATAGGCTTAGTCTGGAAACCCCAAGGAAGGAAGCCAAAAGCCCCATATGCATAGTCAGCAGAGAGATTATGGGTAAAACGGGGAAAAAAACAAAAACAAAACAAAACCAAAAAAGCCACACACACACACACACACACACACACACACACTCTTCCCCCTCACCCCCTTGCTGAGACACCAATTCCTTAGTGAAGCAAAGGACAGCAAAACCCTACAGCCTGCAATATCCAGCTGATGTATCAACAGTGGTCCTAGAATCCCCTATTGCAGGGGCAGGCAATTATTTCAGGTGGACAGCCACTTACTGAGTTTTGGCAAGCTATCGAGGGCCACATGACAGGCAGCCAAGGGCAGATAACTCTTAATTTTCTAAATTTTTTAGGGGCCCCACGGGCCGGATAGAATGGTTTGGTGGGCCGCATCCGGCCTGCGGGCTGCATTTTGCCCACCTCTGCCCTACTGTATCACAGCTTACTGCCAGGGCTCTTATGTATCCCCTTGTCTATGCAGCCAAGGGGTTTCTTCACACCCTCATTGTGTTAACCTTGTGGTGCTGCTTCTTATAAACCCTAGGTTTAAAAAAAAAAAAAAGTGTAAGCATTGTCATTTTGGGGTTATTCTATTGCAGGTTCCTCCTCCACATTAAATCGAGATAATCACCACAAGGCAGGCAAAGCCACCTGCAAGGAAGGTGCGAGGGAAGCAGTGGGACAGCTACCAGTCTTCACTCAGAGGAACACAGGGTAGCAACCACTTGCTATCCATCTAAGATGCACATTCACTGCTGATTCAGTTCAGACAAACTGTCTCTTTGGATGTATGCAGGTTTAAGTACTTTCAGTGTCCTTACAGCTGCAAACTAGGGACTTGGCAGGTAAGAGTGTTTGTATGCAACTGCTTAGTTGGATGAAGGAGAGAGATTTGGACTCTTAAAAGTAGTTCCTATTTATAGGAGGACTTTTAAGAGCATTTGGCTGGAACTGATCATTAACCAGATTAGAGAAAAATCTATTCACTACTGTAGTTCTACCAGCCCAACCAGAAACTAGTCTCTACATAGAACAACACTCTTTGGCTTTGCTGCTACATCATCTCTCCCCACCATGCTTTTGTATTTGAAGGAGCTAATCAGAGGATCAGGTCTCTCACACAGCACAGGAGGGAGGAAAATGGCCTTACTCAAAGCTGATATGAAAGTGAGTTTGTCAAACAAGATCCATATTCCAAAGCCCAGAATCACAGCGCCCAGGATCTGAAAGATCAAAAAGAAAAAAGTTACTAGCCCAAGGATAACACCATTATCCCACGGTTCCTACACTTCCTTCCTGGGAAGAGATATAGAAAGTATCCACCAGCTGTACAGGAGTTGGAGCACCTGCTGTTTGGAATTTCTTCATAGTGCTTTAGTTGTACATGCAGCTGTGTGAAGGGGATGATTATGACATCCAGACAAGTTTCCCTTTTATGAAAAGTCTTGCATCTTGGGCTTCTGGACTGCTGCAGTCCAAAACACTGCACATAAACTGAACAAAGAGGATGTGCATCATACAGGCAGCACAATGGCAAAAGCAGTGGCAGCCATACACTGGGCATGCAAAAACAAATGGATGGCAGCAGGATCCCATGCAGGGGGCAGATGGGAAGGCCGGTGCTGCCACTTAGAGTGGCCAGCACGCACAAAACCAAGCTCTCCTTCTCCCCATCCTATGCCCCAACTTGCTCTGCTTTAAAGTCTCAGCTAGGCATGGGACCCACAGGCTACTTCCTATATGGCAGGATGCACTGCTCCAACAGCTGCCTTAATGCCACTGCCCAGCCTGCCTTGCTGCTGTGACTCCCATCAGGATGAACTGAGTGCCTGTTTTCAGCTAGGTAGCTGGAGCTGATTTTTGTCAGTCAGTGTCCCTAAGGATTAGTTCCTTCACGTTATGACAAAAACCCAGGAGGGGTACAAATGCGGGTGGCAGAAGGGTGGGTGGGAGGGGCAGGGAAAAAGAGGCCTGTTACTAGTTTGAGGTGGTTTTAGCTGTACTGTTTTCAGTGGTCTTTCTGGTTTATTTTGGAGGCCTCTTGTGTGCTCTATGAACTTCCTCCTCCATTAGGCAACAGCTTGGAAGTAGATGTTCTGGCAGTGCATGTTATGAGACCTCATGGCAGCCTGGGCCTTCTGGCATTTGATATATTCTGTTTACAGGACAGACTAATAAACATGATCATCATGTTATCCTTGACCTAACTGCTGTTCCCCTGGAGGATACCCATTGCAAGATACCAGAACACTGTAGCTATGTTTTCATTCCTGTGGCTCTAAGCCTGGCACTGAATTAAGTATTTAAACTCTCTCTCGCATACCTGTATGCAGAACCATAGCCAGACATTTCAGTGCCTAGTGCAGCTCACATGTAGAGTGTCACTACATAAAAGTTATTATGCATTACATTTTTTTTTTAAAGAAAAAGTAAAACAAAAAAGGCACTTATGACATAATATGGTAAAACCTTAAGAAAGTATAAATGTGTGTAGCAAAAAACACAAGCAAAATATGCCCACGTGGTTGCAGTAGCTTCCTAACGTCCACTACCAAACATCAGGATGGGTGAGAACTTTTGTTGGAAAAAAACCCACAATAAGTTTCCTCCCTCCTGCCCACCCCTTGTCCTGAGGACATGCTGGGAGCAGAGTCTAGAAGTGATCGCAGTGGCAACGGCAGTAAAAAGGTTGGCGTGAATAGTCCTGGAGCCCATGAGAGCCAGCGTGACTGCATCTTGCAACTTGAGTGCCCTTGCAGTGTCCTGGTTGATCCTACCCTAAACCTAGCTTTGGCTCTGGAAGCAGTAAGACAGGATCAAGATCAGTGCTAGATAGGAAACAGAAAGTTCAGAGGATTGAGAACAGGGCTAGGGGCAGATATGGTGGTCCGCTCCCCCATTACACACATTTTGAAACTTTCAAACCTTCTCAGGTCTGCAAACCACATAGCACCTCTGCTCATACCAGGTGTTCTTTGAGCAAGGATGCAGTAGTAACTTACAACTGTGAAATCTATTCTTCTGTTTGTATCCTTTTCTTGCCCATCCCACAGCACATGGTTCTGTGCTGGAGACAAGTCTCTGGGGGAAGAAGGTGGACTGTTCAGAAATTCACTGTCAAAGTTCATGTCCCTCGCTCACCCTTGTGCCTCCTTCCTAATAGCAGTGGGAAGCTAACAACAGCTTCTCACCCTAAGGAGCATCAGCTCCCACCCAGATCTGACAAGACTGGGCTGAACCTGTCCCAGGCTAAAGATGCCCTGGTAAAGTCCTCCTTCCAAGCGATTCCAGCCTGCGGCACTATCCCACAGCAGGGCTGGAAGAACAGAGCAAGCCCAAAAGTCTGCTAGGACATGCAACAGCTGGGGTTTCCTAAAGCTGCTCCAACTATATTCCCAGGAACCGCTGAATCTACAGTTTGAGAGACTGCCTCATGCTTAACCCATGGGTTTATAAAAATGTTTGTCTTGAACAAAAGTGATCCTAGTTGCATGTGACATCTCTTTGAAGCACTGACCCCCAAGGTGTCACTCAAGTTCTGCTGTTGCTAACAAAAGGCTGAGCTCGCGCGGAGTCAAGTTCCTGGGAAGCTATCTGGTACAAGACACCAGGGCTCTCCAAAGGCCTCTGGTCACTTTGCCCTTTTCTCTCATCTGCAGCTCATGTTTGCCAGGATCTGCTAGAAAGCACTGAGGAGGGGGGGAGACAACACAGGCAGATGTTCTGTGGTGATGGCAGTAGTGACGCCCTTTGTGGAAGAGGCCACTGGGTCAAACTCACTTGTGCCCCCAGGTCAGATCCTGTGGTGGAATGAGGGTCAGTGCAAGGGTGAAACAGACATCACTTGTCCTCCACTCCCTACCCCTGCCATGTGAATAGCTAGGAATCCGGTGGTAGGCCCTGCCCCTGGCCCTCTAGGAGCCCTGTAGGCCAGGTGAAATGGCTGAGTGACTAGATACAACTGCCAGGGCTGCATGTTTGAAACCCCTGTTTTAGACTAACTGGACCAGTATAGCTTAGCAGTTCTCAATCTTTTTTGGATTGAGGCACTCCTAGAGAGACTCGAGGTGCCCCTCAGATAGTTCCAGCTCTAGTTTTCACTTTTTTTTTTTTTATTATAGAAAAATAAAGCTGGTTTTCTTTTGCAAAGATCTCAGAAAGACCACAACTATGGATTTCTATGTGAAATCTCTGTGTTTACCTTGTGAATCATGTTTGCCCCAGAATGTTAGCACTGCTAGGTTTGCATCTCATGGCATGCTTGAAAGGATCTCAGGACACCCCAGGGTGCTGTGGCACTCTGATGGGAAAATCACTGGTATAGCTAATGGAGCAAGCCCTTCTAGGCTGCCTTGGGTTCAGATCGGCATCTTTCGAGTTGGGAGAAGAGGGGGGCAGGAAGATTCCAGTTCCCGCAACAGGAACTGGAGTTAGACAAATAAGAAAAGCAAACACTAAGCTTCCCATTTCTTCCATTGCCTCCCTTCCCTGCGCTCTCCCCTCCTCCCCACACTTCCAACATATAGCGGACAGGATTCCAGCATGGTCAGACTGGGCCTTGTTTTGGCCCAGGAGACTTTAAGTCAGCAGAACACATCTCAACAGATTAGCAGACCAGAGGCATTGGGCTAGGGAAGGGACCAGCAGCAGCTTTCACAACAGAGTCCCTTATGCTGCAATGACTTTTGGCCTGTCCTTCCCAACCACAGCAACAGAGCTAATGCCCTGCTCATCACCCAGCACCAAAAAGAAGCTTAGTTAAGTAACAGAGCCAAACCCAATGGAAGATAGCAGTGTCAGGCCTCAACCTCTACTTCCTTCCTCAAGTGTGATAATTACAGAGCCCAGCTCAATGCTATCCAGGAACAGCCATGTTTTGTAACCAGGTTATTTAGGCTCAAAATTCTGCCTAATAGGGAAAGAGTATGAGGGTGGGTTTTATCCTGGGTAATTTTCTGCATCACTTATACAAACACTAGAGGAAAGTACAGCAGGAAGCTGTCTAGTGCTGTGGAAACATTTTCCTTCATCCCCCAACATAGTTCCAGTTGCATCAGACATGCTCTTCCAATAAAAAACAGATGGGCTAGTCCCTCATTAATCATCATAGGATCTCAACCTTATAGGCCTCCTCATAGCAGAGGCTTCTAATAAAGGTTGAAGTTCTGGGCCTGCAATGTGGCTAGTCCACCCATTTGAACTGGGCTGCAGGTCCTCATCCTAAAATAATAATTCAAGCACATTGGAAAAAGCAATTTAACCCTGGACCCTAAAGAGAAGCAGCAGCTGCCTGCTCCAAAGGGTTTAGTTTAGAGATTAGGATTGCTGCCATAGGTGGTTTTTCTTTAAAAGGAGAGGCACATATTCAGCAACTACTATATAAACAAGCCATGCACAGTCCTAGATAGCACATACCATGGACCTAGTTAGTTCTCTCCTCTCACCACACCATCCCCTCTCTTCCACCTTGGCTTCAGAAACATCTCAAGATTTGTCTCCTTGAAGTGGATGGATGGGTGGATATATAAGCAAATTTTTTTTCTATTCAAATAAACCTTTCCCTAGAACTAGACACATTGCTGGTCTCTCCAAAACTATTTTCCATGGCTCAAGTTTCAATCCCTCCCTCTAACCTAGTTAGGGGCTTCAGTGACCAAGCAGTATCCAAAAATAGTAGTAGGTGGCCCCTAACGTTTAATCCAGGGGTGTTCAACCTGCACACATGGCACTTAAGCCCAGGAGGATGCAGGGCTTAATTTGTGGCGTGCTTGCCAAAATGTTTGGTCCTCACTGGTTTAATCCATCAGCTCTTAATGGACTCAAGAACCCATTTTAGCCATTGCAGGGACACCAGCAGTTAGAAGTTTTGGTTCTGGGAGCAGAGAAGTAGGGTTTGGACAAATTAATATTATACTTTGACTTCATCTCTCATACTTATAAGACTATGCAAGCCTTCAAAATGGGATAACTTCATCCAATGTGGCAGAAGCTTACCCCCAGTAGAATAACTAGTAGAATTCCACCTGCTTAAATTACACGAGTTAAAAATTTTATAAACTTAAAATGGGTGGCATTTATTTACATCCACCCCAGGTAACCACTTGTTAACAGGCTACTTAGGTGGCCAGGCAGTCGCAAGAGTTTGTGTGTAGCTAAACCCAAGATAGCTGCTCATTTAACTGGATAGCTGCCCAATCCAAAGCTTCAGGCAATTTTTACCAGCATGCAAAACAGACCAGCACTGATGGAAAACTCCCATACCTACTAATGGTAATTTGCATGTGGGCAAGACATCTCGTGACTCCATGTAAACATCTTGTCCTACCAGTCTGGATTTAAAGGAACAAGTGTTATGACCACGTCAGTTTAAAAGTCCATGCTCACACACTGCTCAAGTTTTTGCTGTTCAGTGAACATTGCCAACTGCCCTGTGTCCCCATCCACACCCTCCCCAGCCCCATCCTAGACCTTTGCTACCCAGTTTAAACTTAACGTTGATTCAAATCAGACCATTTTTTAGTTACCCAATACAGGGATCTCAAGAATAGGGAGTCCCACTCTGCCAACTGGAGAGTGTGCAGACGGTACACAAAAGCAAGCTGGTAATGCCCAGGACTTGACAAGAAAAAATTTCAGGATGGAGCAGGCCAAGAACATGCAGACTAAAATCAGTAACACTGGTTCCTTCTAATCCAGACCTGCAAGACGAAATGTTATCACAGGGCCACGAGATGTCCTACCCACATAAACGTTAGGCTTCTTTGTTGATATGATAGTTTGCCATCAGTGCTAGTATATGGAAAGAACAGCCCAAAACACCCATCTCGGATGGAACAAATCTAGACAAGCACTTACCTATCTCACCCTGGGCTAAGGGCAGGCACCAGTCACTCACGTACTCAAGTTTGAGAGAAAAATCTTTTTTGGGCTGCATACTAACACCAGTTCCCCAGCAGCAGCAGCGCAATGCAAGCCTCTGGACGGGGCAGCTATGTGTCGTCCCCTTTCCCCTGCATTCCCCCCACCAACCAATATGGAAATCTATAGAGTGCTTCTGTATCACTGGGGTATGCACTTCATTCAAAATATCTTTATACAACCCCTCAGTTACTCTAAGGGAAAGCCCCCAGATCCTGAGCATTTCCTCAGTGGCATGGTAAGCACTAATGGAACTGCTCTCCTCTCAGCACTGCAAGCATAGTCAGCAATGCCAGCAACTTTGACAGAAGTCAGCGCAAATATTTGGAGCAAAGCAGAAGATTGAATGCTTCTACCCCAATGGGGACTAATTCCCAAGTGGCATAGCAGCTTTGGATTCAGTTTTTGCATCCTCCTCACTACAACATAATAGGAAGATTAGGTGATAGTATCTCACATCATAAATGACTGAATCAATGATTAATTAGGGGCTGCACTTCAAGAGATAGGTTAACCTCTTTTGTGGGACTCCAAATTCAAACCTGTTTACCATAGGAAAGACCGTTTCAAAGTTTCTCCCCTAGTTTGGTCAGCACAAGATGTCCTCTTCCACCATCACAAACATTATTCCCATGAGCCAATGCAGCACTTCAGCCTAGCTGTCTGCCGCAGAGGGGCCAAGCAACTACAGATACAAATCTTGTTCCAAGCAAATATTATCTGAGACAGAATGTCCACAGCTGCCCAAAGAACAGCTGTCTTCCATCACCTGTAGCCAAGCCAGAAGCCTGTAGCTCCAGTGAGCCTCACTGAAGAGTTCCAACATAAGCCTCTCCTCCCAGTGGATTCTTCCAGGCTCTTTCCATATAAAAACGTGGGAAACTTTTTAGCTCAGATTTGCATCAGTCTGATGGAGCTGCTCAACTCTGCCTCCTAACAGCTCAGAGAGTTTTCCCTCTGGGACACCTCAAAAACAAGCCTGGCTTCTTGACTAAGAAAAAAAGGGAAGCAATGATGTACAGAATAAGAAATCCTCCACTTAAAGCTGCTGTAGAAAGGTGGATGAGTGAGGTTATTACACAGGCAAGACTATTACAAGATGCTGTAGTATAAATTCTTCTCTTTCCCTGTTGGATTAGTTTTCCTGATGTGAACACTCATCACAGCAATTGTATGCAGAGCTCCTGGAGTTCAAGCTATTCAGCAACAAGACAACTCCTCTCAATCACCCCAGTCTTCCTACTCCTTAGTTCTTTGTGTTCCAAAAGGAGAGAAACAATGGAAACCAAGACATGAAAGTAGGGTGAGAGAACAACTGCCGATTTCCCTCCACTAAGGGGAGATGGAGTTTGTATATGGAGCATGCAAAAATCTTTCAGTTTCTAGAGGTGGTGACCACCTTGCCACTATAAAAATATGGTGCCTCTCACCACTTCATCCTATGATTTGTGGGCTGTTCCCTCCCTCACTTAACTGGCTTAATGGAGACGGACTAGAAATTGCAGGTTACAAAGCCTGATCCTCTTACTTTAGGGTCTCTCCCCATTCCCTCAGGCCTCTCAGCTCCCCTAGATGTTAAGGCAATGGTCAACAACCCCCAGCCCATGTGCCAAAGCATGGTATGTGAGGCCATTTTACTTGGCACGTCATAGCCAGCCAGGGCTCTGGGCAGCTGCCACTGGCCACAGAGCCCAAGCTACTTGCAACAGGCAGCCAGGGAGGCTTCAAGCCCTGCTACAAGCAGCTCAAGTGTTGCGGGGAGCAGCAGGTGCCCACAGCCCAGGCCAGCTGCAGTTGGGAGACTGCAAACAGCTGCACTGGGTTCCCCCGGCTTGGCTCCGTGGCCATGGCAGCAGCTGCATGTCCATCCCCAGGCAGATGGTGGGGGAGAGGTCCGAACGCAGGGGAGGGGCAGCACAATGCCGGCCTCTCCCCTCTTTTCCGCAAAGAGACATGCACGCAGCTGCCACAGAACTAGTGACGGTGCTCCAAAGCCTGGTGCAGCTGTTTGTAGCCTGCCCAGAGCCTGGCCTGGCTGTAGCAGGCACCTGGGAGGGTACACACAGCTGCATGGTGCTCTGGAGTCCAAGTTTCATGGCTGCAAGCAAGTCTCCAGGTGGATGGTGGGCCAGGGTTGTGCTACCCCAGGTCCCTCCCTGTTGTCTGCCTGGGGTGCACATGCAGCTGCCACAGCCACAGAGCCCAGCCAAGGCTCCAGAGCCCAGTGCAGCTGTTTGCCATCTCCCAGCTGCCTGTCACAGCCAACCTGAGCTCTGGGCAGCTGTAGCAGGCAGGCTGCAAACAGCTGCACTGGGCTCCAGCGTCCCAGCACTGGCTTTGTGCCAGCAATGAGTGCATGCACTTCTTGGGACACAGGGTGGGGAAGGGGCCAAGGCAACATAACTCTGGCCCCTCCCCTGCCATCTGCCCAGATGTGCGTGTTCAACCACCACCACCACCAATGAGGATTGGGGCCCCACGTGGCTCCCCCACAGTCCTGCCCCTGGCATGCCAAGTTGAGCCATGGGTCAGGGCTGCAGTGTTTTCGTCACTCTGGTCAAAAATGTTGCCAACCCCAGGGTTACAGTGTACAAAATATTACTCAAAGGGATGTATCACCTTGTCCCTTTCTGGGAAAGTATAGGTGTAATAAAATCCTGAGGTCCCCGAGAACCAATAGGTTGTTATAAATGATCCTGTGTTGACAGGAAAATGTTCCAGGCAGGCCATAAAAGGACTTTTCTAAGCCAGGCTTAAACAATCAGCTCCCTCCACAGCCTTTGCAGCCCTTTAAGGATCTCTCCCATCATGCTTTTAACATTAGTGACCTCTGGTCCTTAGCAACATTTAGCTGGAATTCTGGTTTGAGATGGAAGCAGGGAGAAAAGAGCCAGCACAGCAAACCAAGGGAAACCAAATCCAGATGTGGCTCTGTTGCAACATCTGGGCCAGTTCTCCAGCGTGCTGCATCAGATCGCTGCCTCACTCCTTGTACTGTGGTGTCTGAAGTACAGCTGCTCCAGGGCTGAGCTTGGAAAGCAGAGCCCAGCAGGCTTCTTTCACTTCTACATATTGTATGAAATTTAGCAAAAGGATCTATTTGACTAACTCAGGAGAAGTGGGAAAAGGAAGGAAATATCAGGTTCCAGCTTTCGAGGCACAAGCCCATTGAGGAGAGGAGGGCGAATCTCAGGGAAAGTCCCCCTCATTAGATCAGTCTGTGGAGAACTAGAACAGGTAGGCACAGCCCAGCCACTAACCTACATGTCGGTGGGGGCTTACATGACCAGGGAAAAAGCAGCGGTTGGGAAAGAGACCCAGGTGAATTACAGTATTGGGGTCAGAGACACCGATTTTTCCCTTTGAAGCCCTGTCCATGTATTTCACGTTAGAACCCTTTCTGCACACCCCCAATCCAGAGTTTCCCATCAACAGGATACTTACAAAGAAGAGGAGGTTGAAGAGGAAGAGGAAATACTTGGTAACTTTCAGACAGCCTGACCCCATCTTCTTTCACTCACAGGACCTATAAAGTAAAGCAACAAGACAAATTACATCAGCATATGGTCTCCTGGCCATTTCAAAGAGGCATCATACATAGCTGTGTCATTTTTGCCAGCTGGGAACAGCCACATACCAGCTTGCTCTATAGAAGGGCATTGCTTAGGCCAGCTAGTGAGCTGTTCACTCACTTCTGAATCACTGATGGTCAGTCTGGTGGTCCTCCCCAAAGTATCACCTCTGATAAAAGTTTCCTGAAGGATGACAGAGGGCCTAAACCAGTTGCAGTGCAATTTCAGTCACAGGAGAGATTTAACCAGACAGGAACCTCCCAACATCCATTTACTTTTTATATTTAATTAGGCAGCTAAGACTTGCTCTGCCAGAGAACTCAGGTGAGTTTCAAGAGGAGTTTCTCCATCTTTTTCCTTGTGTGGGCCCATTTGACCTCCTCAGTTCCCTAGAATACTCTTCCAACAGGCCTGAAGAGAGCATTAGAAAAAGGATGCAGAACCCATAGCCCATGGGGCTGAGAAGTTAGTTTAGAAGCTGGGTTCATTTGACACTGTTCCAAACTAGTCATCTATAGGAGCTGTAGTTCTGTGATTATGCTGTGCAGGTCAGTTGCTTATGACCAGTTGAAGCAATTAAGTAGGTAGCAAGTAGACACTTGTTAAAAACTTAAAGCCAGCCTTGTTTTAATTTTCCAATGTAAAAGTGGAAGTGCTAGGATATGAAGACACAGATAGGTTATGGATGTAGATAGTAGTGCAGGCTCCAACACCTGCATCAGCATTAATGATTCAGGCCAAGCAAGAACAGGGAGTGAGAGAGAGATTTTAGGACTTGCATCTGCAAATGCATTCCAGAGAGAACATGACAAGAAATTGTTTCCCAGATTTGATTTAAAATATCTTAGGCGGCACGATTCACTTAATGATTTCACCTGCAGGCCAAGCCAGATATTATTTCAGAGCTACAATGCTTTGCCTCACACCAAAGCAGATTCATCATGTGAATTAGCTTTCTGTTCAATCAACATTCCTACATGGGCAGCATTCTAGAAGAGACAGCAGTGAGGTGCTACTTGAGACTGTATAACCATCAGACATCATTGTGGAAAAAAGGCTTTATCTGGCAAATGGTTCTGGGTACTACGGGTGTCAAAATGACTGAAACCAAGTGAAAGGCGTTCAGAAGAAACCAACAAAACTAGTTCAGGGTTCAAGTCAGTTTCCTCCTAAAGAAATAAAGCTTGGCTAAGTGACAGACTGCATAAAGAATCTTATATCTCAGCTTTTTCTTCTCTTGATAAAAATACAATCTTCCAGTCCCCCAGATTTCACAGGAAGCTGGCAGTTTCTCAAAATACTTTGTAGCACTGGCAATTGGCTGATATTAACCCGAACTCTAAAAGGGGAGGGACACTGTAAAAGGAGACTTCAGTACTTCCCTCATTAGTCAGTGAGCAGCCAGCACTCTCTCCAAGACGTAGAGAAAGGTCAGAGATTCTCAGGACATGGGATGTATGCAGCAAAGATCATTGGAACCTAGCAGGTTCTTTTGTTTCAGTCCAAGGCTTCTCTTTAATCCTATTAAATACTTAGGTTAAATCTGGAGCCAAACTGGAATACAGATTATACTCCAGCTGGCATTTGCTATTAATAGTCATTTCTGGAGTTCAGAGTCCATTCAGTGTCTTTTGAGCTCTTGTTGAAGCTGGCAAACTTGTACCTGCTTCGGAATATTGGACTAGGTTTGGTCCTCTGCCCGCTGATGGGTCCTTACTCTCATGTTATAAGCAGAGATTTTATAGGATTCCAGTGTGAACACACAAATGGCCGGAGCCCTTTCAGAAGGGGAAGGTTTTGTCAGGGTGGCAGCAGGTACATCATACATTAATTTTAGTATTCGTTCAGCTGGGGTTAAAGTTGGAGCAGGTTTGCTGCATTTGAATTATTTTAACCTCTTCCCCATACAACCCAGACTGACCATCAGCAATTGTGGCAGAGACCCTGTTTTGAGCAACTCTCACATGTGTAGCTGTATAAAAGCTAACGAAAAATGTGAAGCAAGTGCAATCTTGCTGGTACAGGCCACGTGCAGGCCTTATGCCACTAGGAGATATGGGCAGCTCAAACATTAATGTTTCATCACAAGACCCTATGAGATAAGGAAATCTCCCTATGTTATAGATGTGGAACTGTGACATGACAATTAAGGTGACTTGCCCTGAGCACATACAGGCATATCTGTGGCAGCCAGGAATTTCTCATCTCTCAAGTCCCCACACAGTGCTAATTGTGATAACATCCCTCCCAGATTCTGTGATGTACAATAACCTCATTTCCAGTCTCTCAGAAGAGTCACCAGGCACTGGGCTCTAATTTGCAATGTCCATAGACACTGCACATCTCATTACCAGCATAGGCTCACTCTACCTTTGGGAAAACACTAGCAAGTTTTGCTCCAGACTATAGCTGGAAGCCTCATTTGCACATAAGCCTTGACTAAAGAGCAATTTCCCTGCTCCCACCAGAAGCCCGACTGTCTAGGTTGAGTCAACAGAACAGACTGTTCTCAATTTAATTTACAGCTCTGGAGACTAGTTTTCCTTACCCCCCCCCCCCCCGAACTAGGAGCCTAGCATGCAACAACAAAAACCAAACCCCAAAAAACAAAACAAAACAAAAAAAAAGTGTCATTCACATGGACCTCTAGTCACCTCTGAGGGAGTTCATCTCTATGGCTCATTTAGTCTGGCAGAGGTCAAGGACACTCTTGTTGCAACAGGGATTACAGTCAAAGAGGAAGACTATGAGATGTTCCCTAGACTTTTAGCCTGTGACATTACCATGAGAGCACAACATGATTGCTACAAACCCAACAAGTGAACCACATGCACTCTTGCACAAGAAGTCTGTCTCATTGGAGCTGTCAAGCAGCCAGCTCCCCAGACCCACTGAAGTTTTGTACATTAAGGAGATAAGAGACAGTTTAGCTAGGTAAAAAGATACCAGCTACAAGATGCTGTGGACTACACTAAAAAGATTTTGCCCCAAAGTAGTCAACCTCTCCAGAAGCCATTCACCTTGTTCTTTAAATTCCACTGCAGTGGATAACCTGCAGTACTTCCTGATGTCGGCATTAGGTATTCACATGACCATTTAGCCAGCCCTAGTGCTCAGGAGGAGCCTTATATTTTGTAGGCACTAACATATATGCAAGTACTTCCAAGGAGTTGTGAGACAAGTACTGTAGGCAAACCCTGAAAGAGGCATAGGTTTGAGCAATAACTTAGCCAAGTTCACACAATAAGCAACAGGAGGACTAGAGGTGCACAAAAAAAAAAAGAGTCTGATATTGGATTGGCACCAATAAAGAAAATTGTCTGTATCATAAATCAGCCTGATATGGCCGATAAATGGCCTGTGCGTAACCACAGAGCAACACATAGGTGGGAGGAGCACTCCGGGCAGCATGGAGAGCTGAGTGGAGCTGGTAAATCTGTTGGGGTGGAAGGGAAAGGGGGAGGGGGAAGAGAATAGGCATGGCGGGGGGGGGGGGGGGGGGCAGATTAAGGCCCTGGCAGTGAGGGCTGGAGTGGGGCTGGGGAAAGCCTTGCCCAGCTGAGGCAGGGTGGGCATGGGATGGAGCTGTGGCTCACCCGAGGGTGCAGGGAGGGGGCGCGGCTCCCACCATTGCACGCTCCTTATCCGGGGAGCTGTTTGTCCGGCAGCTCATGCCGCTGCTCCCTGGGGGGCATGCCCTGAGATCTGCACAGGACAGGCTGGGGCCAGGGGCTGTGCCAGGCTCTTTCTGGCATGGGCTGGGTTGTGCTCAGGGTGGGCAGCAGTGGTGCTGGGAGGGGCTTGGGGGGGTACAGCCCCCCCGTAACCTCCCTCCCAACACCATTGCCACCCACCCTGAGCGCAGCCTGGCCCAACCCCCACTGAGAAGACCCCAGCACAGCCCTAGCCCAGCGGCAGCCCACTGTAGATCCAGGGGGCACATGCCTGCAGCAGTGTGTGCCCCCCCCGTGCCCTCCCAGGGTGCATGCAGCAGTGAGTGCCACCCCCCTCCCTGCACCGTGTCCTGCGCCCTGCCCCAACTGGGCAGCACCTGCCCAACTCACCAAAGGGGCCTCAATCTGCACCCACCCATTCCTTCCACCACAACAGACTTACCAGCTAGACGCTGGTATCGGAAGTAGGATCAGTATCGGCAGATATGCCTCCTTAAAAATCAGCCATCTATATCAGCTCCAAAAATCTCTATTGGTGCACCCCTAAGTAGGACCTTGTTCGAGGCTCTCCCACTCCTACGGTTGCTTTTTAAACCATACCAAGCCCATAGACACAGCCAAACATTTATCTAAAATTCTGTAACATGCAAGGGTTCTCCAATCTTATTAGGCACTTCCTCCTCTTATCTTGTTGTACCAGTATAGCACATTCACAGATCCTGAGTTGAGTTCCCCAAGGTGTTTCTCTGGGGGAAAGGCCAGCCAAATTCCAATCCTCCTCTCGCACTAATAAAAAGCAACTCTTCAAAAAGCAGTTTTCTGACCCAGAACACATGCTGGCAGGAGAGGCTGCCTTGGGCAAAATGGGCCTCAGAGTATAACAAAAAAATGGTTTCTGCTTGTACCGACTCTTTTTTTTTTTTTCTAAACTTGCTTCACAATAGTCTCCTCTCCTGCCAGCCTCAAACAAACAAAAGAGAATACACACCACAGCTTCTGACCAATGCATTTTGGTTTCTGAACTTTTAGGGTTCACTGAAGTAATGGTGGAAAGGAAGCCTGAAGTGTGGGGGTTAGCAATTTATTTTTTACTAATTAGAGGGTAGTTTCCCACCCTCTTCTTAAGGACTCTATGAGGTGGGGCCAAGAGTCATTACAGACACAAGACTTGTGAATGCTAGCAATACTGGAATCCAGAAGCAGCAATTAATCCAGTTTGCTGGCAAGATGACAGATGCATCACTTGTCTGTCCATAAGAATATCCAGCTCTCTCCCCTAAGTCACGTGGCCATAGTTCACAGACTAACCTCGGGTAAATGCTGAGGCTAGGGAGACTATGCAGCTCTAGCACCTTTGGGTTCCCACAGCCTGGTTCTTTTCCCTACATTAAGGGCAAAGCAGCAGTCTGCATAGGCCAAGTAGTAATAGTTATTTCCTCTGTTCCCCTGTACAGCCCTCATTCAGGCTCAGGAGTGCAAAACGCTGACGATTGTTCTGGAAGACCCAAAAGAGTGGCAGTGTTCCTGCTTTAAGGCTGTAAAACCAATAGCTAGAGCACACAAACAAGGGGCGGCAGAATCAGAAAACTGCCCCTCAGTTACATTAAGGTGAGAACACAGCCGTGACATCCTGCTGTACTTCACTCTTATAATGAGAATCCAGCCTGCTTCTCTGTGCCTATGATGCTGGCTGGAGAAAGGCAGGCAAAAGGTGGCAATAGCAAACTTCTACATTTGTCCTAGCTAATGTTGCCTTTTAGACAGCTCTATGTAAACCATGAGTAACTGAGGGGTGAGAGGCTGAGGGCAGAGTCCACACCTCTTATCCATGCTGAACAGTAGGGACACGGGGAGAGAGAAAGGAGTAGCTACCAAAGGTCTCTTTTAAAAAAGAAGAGGTTCCAAGTTATTATTCTTGCTTGGAACAGATGCTTTTTGTCTTCTACCTCTCCAAGCATCTCCTGGGGTATGAATCACAGAAAGTTAGGACACACAAAACGCTTCGAGCCCTTTATTGAAGGGATAGGTTTCAATGGGGCAGCAAGCTAGTATGTTCCAATGTGTGTGTGGAAGAAGTGAGAACAATTCAAATGCAGCAAAATCAGCTCCAACTTTTAACCCCAGCTAAATGAGTACTAAAATTAAAGATGTACCTGTTGCTGCCCTGACAAAACCTTCTGAAAGGGCTCCAACCATTCCTGTATTCACACTCTAGAAAGCCAGTGAATTTGCTGCTCATTAAAGCGTGATTGTAACACTGGGCTGATTCAAGTACACTTGCACCACAGCTCTCGTAGCAGAACTCAATCCCTGACAGGCAGACCCATCTCCAGTCCTGAATTTCCCCATGGCCAGCAAGGCTGAAAAACCTCAGTTCCCATGCTGTTTGGAGAGGATCACTGTAAGGCAACTAAAAGTAACAACATTCATGCAGAGCTACATACTGTTAATGAGTTTGTTCCAGCTGATCCCACAAAGGCCAAGAATTCAGAATTAAAAACAGACCACACGCACAAAATATCTTAATCTAGATTGTGGAAAGCATGGTCTCCCACCAGAACAGGGAGAAATCAAAACAACAGTTGGTTAGACAGAGCTAGCTTCAGCCATACCAAAGCCCTGGGAGATCATGGGGAAGGGAAGGGAAAAAAGCATGCTCCCCCCCACCCCAATTTGGTCTTGGACTTCTGTAAATAAGCAGAGATCTTTGCCCATCTGGCCGCCAAAAAGCAACATCTGCTATGACTTATGCCCATGGTGCTGGTGCCCACACCAGGCTCATTGGATGAGGAGTCCACATTCTGATCCAGTGCTACTAGATAGCCAGATCTTCCAGAGATTCCAGTGTAGGGTCAGTAACCGAATCAACCAGCACAGTAGTTTCCACTTGGCTTCCTAAATCAGAACATGGCAGCACTTCTCTTTTTAGAGTACCTGGTCCTGGTAGACTGTACAGAATTGCTTCCTTCTGCACTATTCCTGGTCTTGGTTTTAAGTCTCTAAAGCTTCCTGTGACACGCTCTTGCCATCTTTTCTTCTTCTATGACACCACAGTTAGACAAAACTGCTTGATAAATCCAGGATTAAAACCCTGAGAAGGGTGTTCTTATTGAAGCAACCCCAACTCTAGATTCTCTTCCATATGACAGGCCTTACAGTTCTGCTCATGTCCTCCAAGCTGCATGAAAGACAGCAGACCAAGATAAGCTCCTAGCTCTTCATTCTCGTCCATACAAGACCTTTAACATGGATATGTATTGTGTTTAGAGCCTCTGTGGATGCCTAATGCTTTTAAGAAGCAGTAAAAATCACACCTCTCAGAAGCAAGTACTCACTTTAGTCCCACACCAACTGCCTTAAAAAGGCAAAAAACCAATCTTAGCCTAAGCTACAGCTCCATAAGAAGCTAAGTCTGGGGTTTTCATTTCCACCTAGGAGAAATTTTAGTGTTTGCATTCTCCTATGCCTGAGGAAAAATAAGTGTGCTGAAAAGCTTACAAATAAAGACAGTTTTTGCAAATATCTCGTTGGTCTAATAAGAGATAAATTACCTCTACCACAGTTCTGAGTCCACTGCAAATCCAACACCCGTATGTATGAGAGAAGGAAGCAATGGAAGACAATTCAGCATGACACTGCCTGTAACCCAGGAAAGGGACCCTCTTTCTCCAGGGACATTATTAGAAGTAAAAGTGTTTGCTTTAGAGCTGCAGGAGTGGCAGCTTTGGGCAAAATTGCCAAACGAGGTAGATACCCTCTCCTTTGAGAACCTGGGCATGAAAGTGAATCCAGAGGCTGGATTTCAAGGGGCTAGTGATGGGAAGTTGCAGTTTCTCTTAACAGCACTTGCTAATAAAAAGAAGAAAGGAGACTAATCAATCATGTTAACAAGTGAGCAGAAAAACAAACTGTGTGCCACACCTGCCAGGGTGAACTCCCTTTACGTTAAAGTCCAAGGCTTCTGACTGTTGGGTAATGACTTGAGTGCATCTGGGAAATGAAGTAACACACCCAGAAACAATTTATTGCCTTGAAGAGGTGAGCAAATGCCCATTGAACCTGATCCTAAACTCAGTTGTGATGACACCAAAATAGCCTTTCCAAAAAAAAAAAACCCCTAAAAACCAAAAAAACCCAAACAAACCCATAATCAAACAACCCCCCCAAAACAAACAAACACACAAAAAAACCACCACACACACAAAACTAAAACAAAATACACACCAGAACATGAAAGTGGAGCAGGAAGTTTTCTTGACAAACTTTAACCTCTTCCTCACCGAGAATGTCCCTTCTGAAGTACCCACCCCATCAAGAAAGTTTGAGGAGGAAGTCAGTCATCTTAATTTTCAAGACACCACACTCTTGACTCTGACCCCAGACTTGGCTGCCTGCCAACGAAGCCACTACTGTGAATACAGATTGGTGTGTTACCTTGTTATTGTCAGTGGCAAGACTTCTGTTCAGAGTAAGAGGTACATTGTTGTCAACCAGAAAGTGAAACCAACAGATATTTAAGAGATTGTGTTGTGTATGCTGAGAAAATTGATCTATTTACTAAGCAATTGCATCTAGTAAGCTGTCATAAAGAGGCAAGGAACTTCCAAGCAAAAACAAGAATGCAGTAAAAAGCTCCTCGCCTTTACACTACAAACAGGTAGTACAACCGCACCAGCAAGGTGTTCCCAGCAGTAGCCTGGATAAAAATAGAGAGGCAGTGGCATAGGTTTCTGAGCAACCTGTACAAATTAACCTTCCACTCTGTCCCACACTGTTGCTACTCCACTACTACTGTTACCCAAATTAGCCAAATTAAAGAAAGCTAGTGAGGTTTGCCTACAAGTGCTGAAGAGGTCCCCTTTGTGACCCTGGATATTGAGAGGAAATACTGAAATGGAGCCAACTTGTTCAATTTAACTAGTAAATTGCCTCAGAAGCAACACTAGAAAATTAAAACTGGTTCCTGCAACTGAGAAGATTGCAGGTTATTAAAAGTGAGTAGACAGCATAGAAGCATCCTAGATACTGTGCATTAAAGAAAGACATTAGGACTCTTAAAATTTCTCCTGCTTGTTTTTATAAAAACAGTAGCAGGCCTGGCATTTTAAACAAAAGCAGTTTCTCTCTAAAACAGATGCCTCACAATGGTTATTACATCAAGTTAATAACAAATTACAAAATCAAAAGGTGGATGGAGCTGTGCCATGAAAGTTTGAAACTGAAAAAGCAAGCTCTACACTCCAGAGCTGAGGCATAAAGCTGGACAGACACCCAGGGCAGCAGCCACATAAAGGGCAAGGCAGCTTCTGGTTGCCGCATTATTGCAATTGTGATCATGGCTGAAGCCATTTCCTCTCTTTTCCTTCTTCCCACCCTATTTTTGCCACCGATCTAGAGGCATACTTACTGAACACTGAGAGGGAGAGAATCAATTAAAAATGATCTGAACAACAGACTTATGTTAAGCTAAGACAGCACAACCCTCATAAG
Source organism: Alligator mississippiensis (assembly GCF_030867095.1). Lineage (NCBI taxonomy): Eukaryota > Metazoa > Chordata > Crocodylia > Alligatoridae > Alligator > Alligator mississippiensis. The sequence continues at coordinate 225,038,581 of NC_081825.1, read as the reverse complement.
AAATTCGCAGGAGAAAGTTTATTTAAAAAAGCACTGGAATAATGTTAGACATGATGGTCTAGGAAATATGCAAGCAGCAAGGATTTTTTGTGGATGATCTCTTTTAGCGGACCAACTGCACAGTAAGGAAAGGCTTAGACAAGCTTTTGAATGAAGTGCATTAAGAAGAATGATTAAAAAAAAAGAATGAGTCAAAAAATCCTTGCCTCTGTCATTAAGAGGTTGTTTCAATACACTAGGGTTAGTCAACATGCTATATTAAGAAAAAGAAAATAGTTCTTGCTTTTGGGATTGTTAAAAGTGGAGTGCATGTGTGTATGCGGGCTATGCTGTGTTACCCTAAGTAACGTTTTTGATTCTTAGAGCTGGAAGGCTCGGAGGCAAGCAACAGTTTCTATATTTGCCTTTGACTATGCTACAGTTAGTTTTACATTTCCCCTTGTACAGTATCAGGTTTTTTTTATCCAATAGAAAATCTTTCCATACAGCAAAAGTAAAAACCACATGCATCAGGGGACCTCAGAAGCAGCTGCAGCACCCATCAGAACCTCAGAAGCAGCTGCAGGACTAACTTTTTTTTTTATGGTAGCTAGAAATAAACAAAAAAAGCTACAAGCCTAATTTTATGAAGTAGAATTTCTACTTTTTTATGCACTGATGTGATGCTACTGGGGCTCCCAACACTGACCATAAGGGTTTAAATACGGAGTTTAAAAGAAACCGTTCGAAATGCATGACTATATAGGTTCTTTGGGCGAATCCAATATCTTTTATTAGACCAAATTAAATAGTTGGAAAAAAATTTTTAGCAAGCTTTGGGGTTTAAAAACCCTTCATCAGGCTAAGGAACCACCTGCAGGTAGTGTGTGCTCTTCCTGGATGGAATGAATAGTAAAGACACCAGAGGCTGGGCTGGTATGCATGAAAGACAGGCAGTCAGTGAAGATGTAAATTGAAAACTCAGTGAGTAAGAGACAGCATGGAAAGGGGGGGGGGGGGGGCGGGCGGGTAGGGCGAGAAGGCGGATGAATGTAGTGGGCAAATAGTGGAGGTACCTGGGGAGTCAGGTGTCAGGAATGTTATAATGTGTCATAAATCCAATGTCTATATTTAGTCAATGATTTTTTTGTATCCAGGAGGTTGAAGAAGTGAAGTTCATAGGCTCGTCCCTGAGAAGTGTTTTGTAAATTCCCTTTAAGGATTAGAATTGAGAGATTGGAGAGAGAGTGACAAAGGGTTTTTAAACCCAAAAGCTTGCTAAGAAAATTTTTTTCCAACTATTTCAGTTGGTCTAATAAAAGGTATCAGATTCACCCAAAGAACCTTGTCTGCCTATGTCCTTAGACCAACACGACTACAACCTACACCCCTGACTCTGTAAATGAAGAACTAAGTTTGGTGACAGCCACTTGACTGCATTGTTTCGAACCGAAGGTGGTGGTAAGCTCAGGAATAGACACTTATACAACTCTTGCCTTTCCACTGGAGGCCAGTACAACCGTGCTTTTGAAGCAGTGAGTTCTCTTTTACTATATGCAAACATTAAAATAAAAAGTTTGTTCAAAGCCTATTCCTCTTCAGTGGATGAGAAAAAACTCCAGGAACTCGCATGCAGTCACTCTCCTGCTGTCATAGTGACTCCATTAGGAGAGTTCCCAGGTTCAGGATTAGCGATCAATAGGGACATCCTGTTACTCACACAAGTGAGTCCCATCCTCCAACTGGCACTGAACAGAATGCCAAATTATAATACCATATTCAATAGTAGCCTGACATCCCCTTCTGCTAGGACAAGGGCAGTACCCAGACCTCCTTTATTTAAGGGAGAACCCTTCAGCTGGAATTAACTGGTTGACATTTAAAGGTCACCAAGTTCAGGGTGCAAATTAAGGAAGAGCTTGGGGAAGGGGTGAGCCCCCACTTAAGAGACATGAGCCCGCCTGTAAGATTTGAAAATCATAACCAGAGGAGGTCTCCAATCAGACTGCTCCTTCACTTAGGTGGACTTGTTAATCAATGAACCAGTTTAATATATTTTTTTTTTTTTTGTAGACTGCCCCTCCCCACCAAGAGTCGAAGTGGAACTTGGTCAGGGTTCAAATTACATGTGCTGGAAATCTTTCCTAGACTCATTTAATTCCTTACCTCCCTCCCCAAAATATGTCATTTTAGAAGTCCCAGTAGTCCCAAAACAGGAAGGAAGCAAGTTGAGAGTATACAAATATATGGATTTTTTGCTGATGCAAAAGGCCAGATTTTTTGCTGATGTAACAACAGATTTTAAGAATGGCTTTCAGTGGTAGGGGGCAGCAGCAACAAGGGGACATTCCTTGCCTAGTCTCTTGTGGAAATAGCACCCCCTCTCCTCCCACCCCAAAAAGTAGGCCGTGCCTTCTCTGCGGAAGGAGCGTCTGTGGAAGGAGTGTGTCAAAGGACTTTCCACCCTTAGGTTCTTTTTAAACACCAATTAAGAACAAAATGCATTTAATGTCCCAAAAGAGGGAAGTAGTCAGATGATAAAGAAGAAACTGAAATCACTTCTATTAATAGATTTCTTAGTTTCTGAGAAATGTGTCTAATAAATTAGGACCTTGCCCCAAGATGTCCAGTGGTATCTCTAGAAATCTGAAAAGGCTTGGGTAGTGGGGCTTGATAGAAAAGTTTGTATACACTTTACATAAGAACCATCTCCCCACCTGCTTAGTCTTCTGTTAGAAATGCTAATGCACACATCTTTCTTTTTAGAAACTAAATACTTGCTCATGGGATTTCCCCACACCAAGTCTAAACACGGCCCAGGTTCATGGCCATGAACCTTCCTGATCTTAGGCGTTTAGAAAGTGTCCCACAAAGTTGCCATCGTTCTGCTGCTCTGAAGTACACAAACTGTAGTCCCCAAAACATGCACAGTCCAAACTGTAGACTGGAAATAGGGCACTGGTAGCACATCTTTCAAGAAGCCCTTGGAAAAGGAAAGGAGAGCACTGCTCTTCATTCATCCAGAACTGACCTGGGCTTAGAAAGCCCCATCTCTGGGCTGAAGAGCAAGACAAGACCCCTTATCTTATAATCACCTAAACTCATGTTTTGCTTTGAACAAGCATCCTGGCACACTTCCCATCATTTGTCTGCCTACATTCTCTGGTAGATAAAAGTATTACTCCTTCCATGCTAACCTGCTAGGCTTTCTTCTGTCACAGAGAACAGATAGCAAGATCTAGCAACAATATGAGTACCGTCAGGAGAAGATGCATTCCCTGCTACAAGCCTGCTCAGTGGCCCTTTCAACCCAAATTTTAGCAGAGGCAACCCTTTAGTCTGGGGGAAGCCACCCCATTGCTGCATCTGTACTTCAGGTGTCAGCACAGGACATGACTACAGCTTCAAGGACAAAAAGAGCCAGACTGCCGTATTCTGGGTCAGCACAGGAAGCCTGGGACCCATGAGCAAGAAATATGCCCGCTTCCAGAAACAATACATTAGGAGCTCCCTAATTCAATGGCTACATCAAGTGGTCCCTCCTAAACAGATGCAGCAGGATCTGAGGAAGAGTTCGCTGGCTGCTAGGCCATGCATCAGCAAGACTATAGTTTAAAGCTTTCCACAAGTACAATGGAGCCTTGCTTTATATAAGGGAGCAATTCTGAAAGCCTTCAGCCATAGGACTACCTGGGCCACTAAGCCACAGACCTCAGAAGTGTCTCAGGAGGAAGTGCAGCAGGGTTCACAACCCTTGTGCTAGTTTTAGCCTCATGCTCACAAGTCAGTCATGGGAACTGTGACGGACTCAGGATGTTGCATATAATCCTCAGTGCTTCTGGGAAAGACAAGGTGTTAGACGCAGCCAGCAGCCTTTGTTAGCAAAAGAACTTGGAAAAAGTCAAGATTTTTAAAAAGAGAGACCATTTTCCCGCAAGCATCTGTCCCCTCTAAAAGGTGTAGAGTCTCAAGAACAAGAGCTTTTAGACCCTAGAGCATCCCCTTTCTTGCCCAAGAACTCCATTTCCCCAATCCCTATTCTCTAGAGATACCGTCCTGTTATAGGCATGACAAGATTGGCAGCCGCTCCTGTCTAGCCAATCCATCCAGCATGCAGAATGCTTTTGGGTCCTTCAAAATCTTACAAGAAAAGCCACAGCATGTTTCCATTCTGCTTGGTTGTGAGCCTTCCCCGCTAGGGTTTCCTATGACAGCTGTTTGACGTGGCATTCTTTTTTTAGGAACTAAAGACTTGTTCATGGGATTTCCCCACACCCCAAGACTAAAATGTGGGCCAGGTTCATGGCCATGAACCACTGTGTCACTTCTAATGGTGAAACAGTGCCATAAATCACATTAACCCCAGAACCACTGCTACAGATAAGGTTTATTTAGTAACAGTAAGGGACAGCACTGTAGGAAGTGAGCAATTTGGCAGAGGCTGTTACAGAAGCTCCAGTGAAAATACTTCATTTATAGCCAAGGGTCTTTCTGGGGGTAGTTTTTCAGTTGTTCTTTTTTTAAATGAGCTATTGTCATGAGAAGTCTTGCTAGACAAGGCTGACACTAAACAACCCCCTCTATTTTGTATACAAAGCCAACTGGAAGGTCAGAAAGGCTTCCAGTTTCACCCAGCCTGGAACATTCCCACTGGCGAGACTAACAGTGCCTGCAGGTGTTTTACTGCCCCACAGACTGAGCATGTTATGAGACAGGTGATCCTTAAATGGAGTGACACAAGAACATTTATCAACTACAGCCCTGCCAGCTACAATTAACATCACTACACCCTACAATCAAACACCACCCTGAAAGCCAGTCCATTTGGACTGCTTAAATGCAGGGCTGCTATATGCCAAAGGGAACAGACATATGGGATAAGTTCCCTAAGAATTTGGCAGTTGCCAGAGACAGTAAGACTTAAAAAGCTGGATTCATTTCAGGAGAAAGAGGAGGGGACTCCTTGAAGTCTCCAGATTTATGCGCACAGCATTTCCACTCCTGCATTCAACAGTCTGCAAGACAGCTTAAACTGTACCAGAACCAAGACAGGCTGGGTGGCCTCTCGCAGTCCGTGTCGGACGTTCAGCTTTGTACCACAAGCATCACATGAGAAAATTGGCCTCAAAGTTAGCAGGACCAGCAGAACGACAGTAGATGGGGCTTCTTAAAGCCAACCATGCTAGATTGCCTTTTGCCCAAGGTTCACCAAGTGCTTTACAAAGCAGGCATGCATCATCACAGAGATAAGCGCCTCTGTATAAGAAAGGGATAAGCCAAGGCAAGACAGTCCTGCAAATAAGTCAGTGAACAAGGACTTGGGAAACCAGGGTTCCATTTTTGATACTGCCATGGACAGGTCTTGAGCAATTCAAGCTTTAACTTCTCAGGAAATCAATATATGTTGTCCAGTTTTGAAGAGCACATTAAGTTATGAAGGGACATTAAGTTAAGGAGGTGTCTCCTTTGGTATCTGCAAATACTTGGAGACACCACAGACGGAAGGACTTTTTTCATCAAAATAACCCCAACCAAAAAACCAAAAACCAATCCCACCCCACTTCAGTTAGATGTGACCCACTGTAATGCCAAAATACGCAGATGTCACCAACCAAGCAGTTCTGGAGGGAACTACTAAAATGTACAACAGATGACCTGCCATTGTTGTGAATGACATCTATAGGATGGGTCGCCTACTAGATGATACAGCCCAGGTTGTGGGCAAGTTCCAGCTCACAGAAAAAGTCTCAGTGCAAGAGCACTGTCATCTTCACTTTGTGCAAAAGATGATGTTCTAGCTAGCACAGTTAACGCCTCCATTAGATTTAACAATCTGCTAAATAATAGTGCACTTCTCTGCAATGATATGCATTATAAAAAGGTCATGCTCCATACCATTTACTAGGGGCAAAGAAAGACTTCCTTCTTCTTCTTTGCTCACATTTAGTAGCATGCTATTAAGGTGTTTTACCTTTTGTAACTGGATTCAGCATGAAATTAAAGCCACAAGGATTCCAGATCAGCTAATCTCATCTACTTCACATTAAAAATGGTTCCACAAAAACCAAGGTCATAAGCCAGATCCTTTATGCATTTCAAACACTATGGAGTCATATAGCCCACCAGGCTTTCAGATGGGGTGTCAAAGGAGCTTTTGAAGAGGTTGTTCCCTCCAAATACCTAAAGGTCTTAATCTCCGATGCCATGCAAACTAGGCTATTTCTAGTTTGCCCTGAAACAACAATTTCTAGTAACATTTTAATAAAAAGCCATTAGGTGAGATTCACATTGAGAGCAAGATGTCAGAAACAGGTATATCTTGTAAGTGAGAGATGCCTCAGCCACCTGAGACTGGACATCCAGAACTGGCATTTCTTCCAGGCTTTAGACAGTTTCCCTAAGGAATAAGCTGACCCCATGAAATTCTCACATTTCAGAAGTCCCATGCAATCGGTAAATTTTAGTAAGGTTCCAAGTAAAATGCCTTATCATGATACTGCAGCATACAAGTATTAGCTAGCCAAGTCCTTCTCATGGGGAAGGAGCTGCCAATGATGGTTAGACTAGGTTAAAGAGGTTTGAAATAAAAGCAGAACGCTATAATTTTCAAGTATCATTTTAAGACTGATTTCCTTTCCCAGCACAAACTTCAACCAGTTGGACTGAAGTGCACTTGATTTTTAGCCTTAAAAATCAAGTGCAAATGTAGGCTGAGGTTGGGGGCGAGGAGGAAGGGGGTTATTAGTCAGCCCCAGTCAGTTTCTTCCAGGCTGGGGGGTTGTCTTGATAAAATCTGCAGTGTCAATTAGCTACACATGCCTGAAAATGTAGTACAGATATGGCCTACTGATTTTAAATGCAAGTCCAATCCTAGGCTTCCCGGAGAGTTTAACTCTGCCAGCTAACAATGACTATATCTCCATTTTCATCTTCATATCATTACACACATTTAGATTCATTTTTCTACTGCAGACTTTGGTATACACTAACTATTATGTTGTACCCAATCAGTCAGCTTTAAATACTAGGCTAGACAGGACCCCAGATGGGAAAAGCCAAACACAGCAGGGTTCACTGATATTAGTGACTACCAGTTACCTTTGAAGTTCAAATACGAGGCAAACCTCAAAGTTGACACCCTTGCCAATGCTGATCCAAATGTTAAGCTGGACATTCTGGCAGGGAACTAATTTCATTTAAATAGGAACTGGAGTTCACATACAACCATTTTTCTTGTAGGCCTGGCAAAGAATGAGCAATAGACTTTGGGAAAGCAAAGAGGAAGAGGTAGGAGCCTGGAGGGCAGACTCAGTGCAGATGTGGAAAACAGTCCTCTACCCTTTCGCAGAAGGTCAAGGTATAAGTTAACCCCTTCCTATATCCCTCTTATAGCATGAGCTTGTATGTGAACACAAACTCTTACTGGTAACCAAGGAGCAGTTCTTTCAGCTGTTTAAACTACAATGCTGAACCCCTCCAAGTTGCTTTAGTTGCATTTAGAAGATTTGTTCATTCAGGCCTATTCTTACAGTAATCCCTTCTCCTCCTTTCCTTTCCCCCCTTCACCTCTCAAGCAAAGGATGAGAAAAAGTAAGTGGGGCCATTTGACTTCTGCCTTTTTCCACGTATGAAGGAGAAGCCAAGGCATCCATAGCCTGCATCCAGGGCTATGCCAGTATTGTTACTGAGAGAGAGGGGAAGAAGGAGGGGGTAGTGATTTCTCTGTGAACTCAGAGGTAACTCAGGCTTGCTTGCTTTCAAGGGCTGCCCCACAGGGCCCCAGCAACTCCTCACTGCTGGTCTTTTGTTCTTACTCACTCTGGGAATGTCAGGCCCCCAGACAACAATTGTTCTCTCAGCTCCCATTATTCTCCTTCCCCTCCCTCAGGATTCCCATGCAGTTCTCTCCTCGAGCAAAATAATCTCAGCAGACCCATTAGGGAAGCATCTAGGAGCAGAAGGAACAGCCAGCAAGATTACACTTTACCTACTCTGACACTTAGATAGGCAGAAAGTCTTTTCCAGCACTGACCTATGGTCCATTGTGAGATTCAGGACTACTTCCATCCTCCATGAGAAATTTTGTAATCTGTTTGAGGCTGGAATGGTTTTAACTATGATCAAAAGAATGATACATAGAAACCTCATGCATAAGCCAGGAGAAGAACTACCTTAGTTATTCACATACAGCTCCCTTTATTATGGGCCTTGCAAAGAATGAGCAATAGATTTTGGAAAGGCAAAGAAGAAAAGGGAGGAGCCTAGAGACTTAGCAACATGGAAGAGTGCTGTTTAGAGCTCTGAAGTCAAGTTGTACAGTTTTAAGATTTTGTGCGTGTATTACAGTAGTATCTGAAAGCCCTAGTCAAGATCATCACTGGCACACACAGGAAGAAATAGCTCGTCACAAAAAGGGCAGAGTGCAGTTGTCCCCCCCATTTCTACTTGCCCCTTGATTGCTAGTCCACCCAAGGTTATAAACAAGCTGCCTAGCAGTGGCAGCAGGATTCCTATGCAGGCAGCAGGGAGTCAATTGGGTACTGCCCTTGTCCTCATTATAGTTTACTGGATTCTTTTAAACTCTATTTCACTCTCTCACTTAATGGACTTGATGTTCCACTATGCCATTCTCCTGTCTGCTACTCGCTTCTGGTAGCGAAGCTCCTATTTCACAGCCCTGAAGACTGTTTTTAACTCTAGCCAGAAGTGAGAACTCAGATGTAAAAGAAAACAACTCAGTGAAACGCTGGATGCACTATCAATATGCTGAAGCAGGCTACACTTGATTTACAAATCTGAAAGAGATGCATGTTTAATTCTACTGATTACAGGACTAATCAAACAACAACTTTTGATTATTTTCCCCAGTTTGTTGTATTTTTTTAGTACATCATAAATGATATAACAAATGAATGCACATTCTGAGAGTTATATTTCTTTTTGCCTCAATCTGAAACTGTATAATATGGCCCCAGTAAACCTACTAAGTTTCTTTTTAACTGGAGAAAAACATATATAGTCTTATATGTGATGATGCACCACATTATCTGCACCCTGTCTTTTCAAAATCCTAGATTCACTCATGCTCACACCTTAACTTGACAAAACCCAGAATGGCCAGTGTCAAGTGACCTGTAGGTCAGTAACTCCCTTGCAATCAGTCCAACTCACTAACCACCAAGCCAAATTGCCTCAGTAGAAGACTGGGGAGTCAGTTTAGCAATTCAGAGGATGATACTTTTTGGCCCAAGAGCACAACCCACACCTTAAGGAAGCTTGATTTCTTGTGTGCGGTTGGCTGACCAAGATGAGACAACTTGCACACCAACATAGATGGAAGTCACAAGCAACATTCAGGCCCAGCTGGCCAACTCTGCAGGGGTTAAAAAAAGAATGATTTTGCTGCAGGGTAGGGCAAGACAGGATCAGCTTTGACAACCAAATCTATAATTGTTGCACAATTATGAAGGTGAGCATAAAGACAGGGCCCCCATCACCACACACTGCCAGAAGACTCCACAAACACATGATTTATGTAAGTAGGAGCAGGCAGGCTGAATTTGTTGCAAGCAGGGAAATAGTTTCATAAGTGCAACAGTTTACAAACATCTCCAGCTAGAGGCTTGAATAAGCTAGGTCAGCAAATCATAACCACACAAGTAAGGCCAAAGACCACACAGCACAATGCACTAAAGCAATCAAAGATCCCCATTGATTCTGAATGCAGTTTGACAGCTGGGTGTTCTCAACAACCTAGGATTCCAATACAACCCCAGTCAGACAACACGCCAGATGCTGTACAAAGGCCAAGCACAACCAATTTCTAGGCAACTGCAGGTTTGTTTTAGAGAGTCATTTGTTTGACACTTCACAAGATTGTCATCCCACACAGGACAAGACTGGCATTACAGCTTGGTAGTTACACAAGCTACTCAAGGTGTCCCACACAAGTTAACTGGTAGTGTAAGGGGTGCTGTTAATTGCTACCATTGTGACATTAAGGCCAATGTTAAACCACGTGCATATGTTGTTTCATACCTAAACACTATATAGGAATGCAAGATGAATGCAAATTTCCTTTCTACCATGGCAGAAAAAGCATATAGTTCCCTTCAGTCTCCAGGACAATCCCTAAACATATGGCTACATGGCAAATAGCTCTGTTGACTTGAGCACTGGGGAGGCTGTTTAGTACACCATGTGTAGGAAGCACTACACATCAGCAATTCCATGAACTAAGGTCCAAATCCCACATGCTCCCTTTCTAGCCTGAAGCACTGCTACCTAGCTGAGTGTCAGGCAGATACCAAAAAGGCATACTAGGGAACAAGGTGTGGTCAAAACAGGCAATAACAATTTGGGACTAGTAACAAAGGAACCTCTGTTTGCTCTGGAACAGGGTTTGCAGTCAACACGTGAAACAGCTTAGACAGATATCTGGCTCAGGTATGCTATTTGCAGGGGACTAACTCTCCCTCCCCCATTCCAAATTGCTTTCAGTCAGTCTGAAACAATTGCTCAAACTGCCAATTCAGGCAACACATTCCAACTCAGGAAGGGATGGCAAGGTTCAAGTTGCTCAGTGCACACACAAGCAAAACACTCCCTTTAACCTGGAAAACTCATTAGCCAAGAATCCTCCTCTGGCAGGCCCTTTGAGTCCGGGTGTGTTGGGGCTACCAGGTGTCCTATAGACCCTAGGAACACCATTCTCCTGTAGAGGCAAATCGGGGATCTGCCTACTGCATGTCTTTACAAAGGGATAAAGCCTTATACACACCTGGTTGTACAACACTACTGTACTGCAAAGGGACAAGGAAGAAATCTTCTTTAACCCCAGCAATTCACCAGTTTATGCCTCATTTTGTCAGGAGTACTGTAAACTGACCCTTTTTCATTTACTGGTCTTTTTAGAAGCCAAATAAGCCACTTGCTTCTGTATAAAATGAATGCTAGTAGTTATGTTGACTGGGGGCGTGAAAAGAGCATGTTCATGTGCTGACAGTGTTGCCAGCAAAACTCCCCCAGCATGGACACAGCTCTGCTAGGAGATGAAGGCTCCAGCTGGTAAAGCTGATCAGCAAGTCTTGCCACTTAAATACAGAATAATTGCATAGTATCAAGCATTTCCTTTTGATCCGGTGTAGGCTGTGTCCATGCTATGAGGCCACTGCCATCACAGCTACACTGGCAGTGCTATAGCAGCCCACTCCTCAGGTTCTTGACTTAGCTCTGCCAGTAGAAGGAATTTCTGTCACCAATTTATACCAGTTGAGCAACTTTGCCAGCAGAAGCCTCTCTGTTGACAGAGCTCTGTCCACACTTTAAGAACTTTGCTGGCATCATGACATCAGTGAATGAATGTGATCTTTTCATCTCTCTAATCAACACTGTGTACACACAAACAAATGTTTAGTGAGTATTAATTCCACAGGCTTATTGGTACACTGTAGATTAACAAATTATTTTAGATGCCTCAAACTGGCAGACCTTTGCAATGCATAACCAAGAACTCACTCTAGCTTTATATGAACCTTTAAATGCCACCCCCTGCCTCCCACAAGCTATAATGACAATAACCCCAACCTTTTCTCTTCATTTGCCTTGAAGGGTTTCCATTACTCTTCTCTTAGGCAGAAGTTGGACATAAAATGAGGCTACTCAACAGCATTTCCTACATTCCAGATCCCTGTCTTGACAGCCTAATGTTTTATTCACTTTGGCTGCCACAACCTAGTGAGCAGGCATTTTTGCTGAGCTGCCCACAGTAACGCCTCATCTTTCTTCTGGGAGAAGACCATTCATTTTGAACTCGTCATGTGCACACGCAGTGAAAAATCATTCTTTCGAACCTACGGTTCCTTGCATTTCATTTATTACCCTGTCTTATTTGAAATTTGCCAATATTTTTTTCACACTCCTTCCTCATCTTGATTATCCTACACTGGGTAGTGCTGTCAGACTACTAACCAGCACAATCTCTTCCACATTTAGTGTGCCAATCATTAACTATAGCAAAGGTGCCTGGGTGCTTCCACTGTTAACTTCTTACCATTCTAAGAAGGTTCCTGTAACTCCTACCCTTTGCTTTCCCTTAATCCCTCATGTTGATGATATTTACAAGTCAGGTGAAGTGCTGGAGGTTATCTGATAATTAGAAGACTTAACATAATTGAACAAGGAGCCCCAAGGGGGAAGAGTTTCATGAAGATGTATGTGTGGAGATGGATAGCTGTAATCATTTCCCTATGGAAGGCCCTGGTCCTGCATGCCTTGCAAGAGTGTAAACTCATCAGGAACGCTAAACTTGCTTTCTAGTTCTGTCAACATGAATGTTTTGCCCATTAAACTAGTGACTTAAGAAAAGTCCCAGCAGGTAGGCCAAGTTCAGCCCCCATCTTTACAAGCAGCCTATCTTCCAGAGAATATATATCCCAGCATGTATCCCAGGGGTGTTTCCAAAGTGGAAGTACCTGAGGCTTCTGATGAGAAATGCCTCTTTAAAGGCTGAATTTGTGCACCCTAGATTTAACAGAGGGTCCTCTTATTGGAGAAAAGATTTGCAAAACAAAATTAATGATCAAAAGCTAAAAAGATAAGCCAAGAACTGAGAAGGCTCTCATAAGGGCACAGAGGTTTTTTTCTTTAGTGCAGTGATAAACAACTAAGTTTACAGATCATGGCAATTTTGCTGCCTTCCCTTCATGCCCAAACCCTCCCCTTTTTTCTCCCTCACAAGAAGCCAGGCAGATGATATCTAAGTGTTCACACTAAACTAGTTCAGGGAAGTGCAAAGTCTGAAGCTGTACTCTAAAATAAGCAAGAAATTAGAGTTCCAACACATGGCTCATAGCATCCCTGAACAAGGCACAGAAAGAATGAGAGGGGAATAGCCTTCTGCCAGCCACAGTAGGCAAAGATTTTTCATGTGAACTTCAGTTATAGTACGAAACTAAGAGAAAAGGAATAAGAACAGATCAGGCAGCTTTTATAACAAGCAGTGTAAAGGCCCTGTTGGAACATCCCTCTTGCCAACTTACAATCAGGGGTGCCTGGGGGAGCACAATTTGTGGGCAGGCCCAGGGGCAGACCAAAAGCCCCATATCCACTCCTGAGCTTCTGTGCCATGGCTTAGTGGCCCCACCCCTCCACCCAACACACTGCCGGCCCACACAGCAAAAAAACTGCTCCCTGACTTTGCCCCATCCGAGCAGTGCCATCTCAGGGGGGCATCCCCCCGTGTTCCCCATACCAGTCGCCTGTGCTTACAATTGTAAGTCACATTACACCTGCCTGTGCCAAAAGACCAAAGGAGTGACACCAACAAGAATGAAGGCAGTCCAGATGAGTCTCATCATTAAAAGCTGTGAAATCCTCTTAAGGGAAGAGACTACAGGCAATAAGGTAGAGCTTGCCCAGGGGGAAAGCCTTCTCCAGGCACAAAGCTTGCTTCTTGCTCCATTTCTGTCTCACACATCAGTAAAAAGCTGAGTGAACTTCTAAGGGATCCAAACTGCTTTCTCCATATCACCACTCTAATAAGCAAGGGTCTCCCTTAGACACACAACATTGTTCACACACACAGAAGTAAGAAGGGTGGAGACTTAACTTGGAATGCTGGGCATCCTTTCCAGAACCCACTGTCAATTAGTCCACTATGTAAAAAAGCAACTGAGGACAGAAAAGGCTCTGGCCCAAATAGACGTCACCCTCTAAAGCAGGAAAAAACTGTCACTTTTCTAATCAAGTTGTCAGGTATTTAGCTTTATACTAATATGTGCAAACACCAGAATATTGTTATACCTGCTTGCATCACCCGAAACAGTTGCCTCCTATCCATGTTTCTTTGAAATCACTGTTCCACTATCAAACTTCCAGCATCGTAAGATGATGAAGCTTGTAGGAGCCTAACCATAATTTGCTGATCCTTTAAGGAGTCAAGGAAGCACGTGGAGTATCACCAACTCAAAATCAACTTCACAGCCCTATCAAACTCCAGACTATGACACTTGAGAAGCATTCATCTAAAGGAAAGAATGTTTGGGAACAGGAGGGAAGTTTTTATAAAGACAGGAAATGTCTTGAGTAAAGGGATTTTTTTAAAAGTCCTTTCTAGTCTCATTTATAGAAAGGAGCTTGCCATTTAGCATTTGTAGCCAGGCAGGCTGTGTTCTCAGGAGCTCTGTTCAGTCCTTGGATGGACAGGCTCCTAGCAAGCCCCTGACATTGTGAGAAGTGTCATTGGCAACTTCACTGGCAAGTTATAAAACTTCTGTTTTTGAATCACATCCCCTCCCATCAGTCTTTCCTGTACTAGCGTAGTCTATCATTGTATTAAAGGACAAATTTCTGAGCTACCCACATCCAGCTACTAAGTCTCAAGCTACTCCCATGAGGACATAACAGTCCTTTGCCTTAATAAAAAAAAAAAAAAAAAAAAGTGAAAACCACAAGAAATTTAGTTATTTTTTATCTTAAATGTTATACAATGCAAAAACCTGAAACTGAAACAGAGACTGTCAGGGTGGTTATTCATTCTGAAATTCCCATTTAGCTAAATTAGAGCAACCACAGCTCTAAAGTCCTCATTCACAGTCAAGACCTGCAGGTTAAATCCCAAGAATGATTTCAGCTATCACCTTCAGCAGTATCTTTTTTAAAGCTGCATCATACTGCATTATTACTTGATTCTAAGTGATCTGAGACTCATACCAAACACATTTGCCCTCATAATAAAGATCTTCTAGATCCCATTTTGGATATCCAGCTGCAACTGCATCCCACTTTGTAGCCAAATATCACTAGGGCATAATTAAGGGACATTTATGCCCTTAAATAATTCATATTATGGCCAAACTTTTCAGAGTTTAAGAGACACAAAACAGCAGCTTTCAACTACCTGAAGGGGGATTCAAAAGAGGATGGATCTAGACTGTTCTCAGCAGTGGCAGATGACACAACAAGGAGCCATGGTCTCACATTACATCAAGGGACGTTTAGGTTCAATATTAGGAAGAACTTTTTTGCTAGGACGGTAGTAAAACACTGGAGCAGGTCCCCCAGAGAGAGCTGGTGGACTCTCCACCCTTGGAAACAAAGCTTTGGCTGGGATGATCTAGCTAGGGATGGTCCTGCTTTGAGCAGGGGGTTGGACTAGATGACCTACTGGCAGTCCCTTCCAACCCTAATTTTCTACGATTCAAAGACCAGTATTGCCATGGAATTAATTGCTGCAGGATGCTGAAACAATTTAAAAAGCTATCACAAATCACAGGGGGAGAAATACATCATCTGCACTGTAATTATATACAATTTGAAACCAGAAACTAGCCAAAAATTGTTATACAACTTCTCAGACCATATGCTGCTAAAGAGGGCCAAGGAGGGGAAAAAAAACCCCCACACTCCAACTAGTTAAATTCCAACATCATTTCCATCTGTTTCTTTTAGCAGCTGTTAAAAAGCAAGAGTTATGCCAGAAAAGTAGCACACAGACCCTTTGTCATAGGGACAGTTAATCTAAAACCTAAGAGAACAGGTGACTCTTATACTATGTCCTCAGACTGACAAATCTTCCTTATGGCCACCTGTCAAAGCTATAGCTTGGCAGACTCCTTTGAAGAGCACTGGTCTACTGGTCCTATAGTTTCAGAGCCTCTCATTGGATTTTAGCTGCTGTGACAGCAGGTAATGGACATAATCTTGCAAACAGACAGGTCCCAATCCATTTAGTATCCCACAGTTCTGCTCTCCCAGAGGCATCCAGATTAGAGGGTTAGATTGGTACACAAAGTGCCAACTAACTATGGCATACACTGGGAGATACTCTGCTAGGAAGTCACAAAGCAGAATGCAACAGTATCACATCAACAAGGCTAAATCCCATTTTGAAAAAGATTGTTCACTTCCGGGGACCATATTGCAAGACAAAGGCAGGTTAAAGGAAGTCAGAAGAAAACAACGAAAGACTAAGGAACAAACACAGACACACTGAAGGAAGTCAACAAAACAACAAAAGCCTGGGGAAGATTTGCACCCCCACACTGCCCCCCCCTCCAAAATTTAAAGGATACTTTCTTGTCAGGCTACATAAGTGACAGAACTGGCTGGTGGGAGAAAATACCACAATAGCATACACATGTTGAAAGAGTGCACAGTACAGAGGTTATTGTATGGGAGAGCCACGTTAAGGAACATTTAGGCTGGAGTAAAAGACAGAGGAGGAAAAAACAACCTATTAGTCTGTGAAAGTCTCCCAAAGGAGAAGGTGGAACCTCACTCACCATGGTTACCCTAAAACTGGATTAAACCTGGAGTAGTATTAAAAACAGCCCTGCCCTGGCACCAGATATGGATGAGATTAGAGAGAGAGAGAGAAATGTGTCAAGTCAACTTCTGTGCAAAGCCAGCTAGGTTGGCGCCGAAGGCCTGCACACTGCTCTGCTCAGCCCTAGAAGCCTGGCAGCTCAGTGAGGGCACCCCCTGCATGCCAGTGGGAGACAAACTCCTTCTACCTGGGCAGCAGATTTATCTCCATGCACCACAGTCCCTTCCGCTGCAGTCTCAGCTGCCCGGACAGTCTAAGCAGGCAGCAGGAACAGCTTTTTCCTGGGCTGGCTCCCAGAAGAGGCCAGACACCAGACAGGTGCTGGGGAGGGGAAAGCCCCACTCAGGACAGGGCTGGCCCGTGAGGGAAAGCTAGGCAGAGACAGCCTGCTTATCGACAACAGATCTAGGGCACAGGGCGGCCAGGCTCGTCGAGCTTCGCCTCCAAGGGGCGAGCCGAGCAGGCAGAGGCGCCGGCCGGCCTCCCCGGGCCCCGGCGCGCTGCAGCCTCGGCCGGCGGCCACGTCAGTCCGCGCGGGAGAGGCGCCCGCCCCGCGCCCAGGGGCTTCCCGCCGGCCCGGCCCGGGACACCCCCGGCGCAGCGGGGCAGAGGGGATCGCCGTCGCTGCCCTTGCCCACGCTCCGCCCAAGCGCGGCTGCTGCCAGGGGGCTTCCCAGCGCCCGCCAGCAGAGCCTTCCCCGAAAGGGTACGTAGACCTGGGACCTCTCTATACCCTCCCCCCCACCCAAAAAAAAAACACTCAAAAAACCTTCTTGCCCCCGGAGGGCTGGACACTTTCCCCAGAGATCTGCCCCTGTCCGCCAGCAGAAATCAGCGATCCTTCACTCGCATGGGGGGGCAGAGGGACTCAGGATCCCGGCCTCGCAGCGCAGCAAGCAGCCAGGGAGGTGGCGGGGCAGAGGGGAGCCCCCCCGACCCCCCTCCAGGATCCAGGACTGGCTGGGAGCCCCGGTCCCCGGGAAGACGCTGCTGGGAGCCGGGGGTCCCATACAGCGCTCCCTCCCGGCCCGGCTGCCCGCTCCTACCTGCTGCTGCTGCTCCGGGCCGGCTCGCTCCTTCCCCCCTGGCGGACACGCAGCCGATATGGCTTTGGACCGGCTCGGCTCGGCTCCACCCGGCCCAGCTGCTTTCAGCGCGAAGAGGCGGGGCAGCTCCGAGCTGCCTTTGAAACCTTTCCCCGCCCACAGCGCGGCCTGCCCCCTCCGGAGACGGGCTGAAACTCTGCGCGCTGTGCCTCTTTGGCCCCTGCCTACATAGGGCTCGATACCTCAGGATTAAGTTTTGGAGTTTGAGGCCCAGTTCCCCACCAGTTTGTGCTCAGGGTATGTCCCTAAGTGGGGTATCTACTATTAGACCAACTCAAACAATAAAAGATATGGGATTTACTCTTAAGAGCCTTATCTGCCCTATGTCCTTAGACCAGGGGTGGGCAATTGTTTTGCACGGAGGGCCACTTACTGAGTTATGGCAAGCAGTTGAGGGCTGCATGACAGGCAGCCAGGGGCAGATAAATATTAATTTCCTAACATATTTTAGGGGTCCTGAGGGCTGGAAGCAATGGCCTGGCAGGTCACATTTTGCCCACCCCTGTCTTAGACCAACACAGCTACAACCTACCAGCACCATACCTAGACTCCTGGCGGCCCCAGGCAGACTTTTCATATTGGGTCCCCCTTTGCTAGAGATAATGATGATAATAATCAGACAATGGGGGAAAAGTTTCCATTTTCAGGCTCCTTTTCTGTCTGGTCCCCAGGCAGCTGACCAGTTTGCCTATGCCAGTGTTGGGCCCTGCAACTTACACCCCTGACTGGGGTAGGAATTTGCTGGGGGGGGGGAAGAATCCAGATTCTCCCTTGTTCATCCTCTCCTGAATCCCTGGCCCCTGGAGGCACCCTGTAGGCTGAATGAAGCAGCTTGGTAGGATGGATCTGGCCGGCAGGCTCCATCTTTTGATGTCCCTTCTCTAATAAGCACTGCTGTGGAGAAGGATACTTTTTTGGCAACCTTGTGCCATGAGGATCAGGCCCTCATCCTTGCCTCAGGCTCCTTCCCTGCGCTGTTGTATGTACAGTCTTCTCAGGGTCAGGCATTCACAAGGCAAGAGTGATGCCTCTCAAAACGAGGAAACTTGCTTAAAAATGATGAGTTTGCAAATAAATGAAGGCTTGGCAGGGTCTTTTGATTGTTTGGCAGATTTTGGAGCCCCTGGGCTCACTCTTCAGGCTTTTCTCCACCACTTCGGTGACAGAAACGTGCTTTTTTATTTATTTATTTTTTAAGTGAAAATTGACATTTGCAGCTCCCTGAGTGTCTCTGGGAGCTGAGCCTTATAGGAAAACACCCAGCATGACAAGACTTCTGCTAACATTTTCAAACGTTGCATGTAGTTTTCCGATTCTGCTTTAGTGAACAGTACTTTTTCTTGCCTAATAATTGCAGGAAAGAGCTTCCTGGCAGTGACCTTCCATTTCAGAATTGAACTTTCTGTTATCTTGGTACCATAGACTTTCGTATACGAATTTAGAGACTCCTTGTTTCCAGGTCTGTGGCTGATCCTATCTGATAAGAATCTGCCTCAGTTTTGCTTGTCTCACTGTCATTACTAGTTGCTTTTGGAGATCTAGAGGTACTAGTTTTACTCAGGTTTTTCCCCAGTGCCTCCCGTTTAAACGGTCCTCAAAGCTAAAATCTTGCCTTACCTTCCTCCTAGATGCCAAGCTGCCACAAGGCCAAAAAGGAGCTCTTAAGCTGCTTCTCACACTTCCCCTGTCCCCACCTCCAAGCCCACTTTGCTCCCTCTGTTCTTAGGCATGTCTACACTACAACCCAAACCAGCTGTGTGAATATTGCATGGTTGCAGCCTACCAAGACCTACTTGATGTACCTTTAACCTAGCTTACTCTGATAATAATAGCAGTGTAGCCACAACAGACAAGACACTCAGCTATGAGCATGGTGGCAACAGACTGTACTATCAGTAACCAAACTACCTAGTTTCAAGCCAAGTCATGTGCCATGCAACCAAACCTCTGGGTTGCAGTGTAGACATGCCTCAGGGACTGTGGACAACAATCTTTCTTCTGTCACATACACCAGTAATGATGACATTGTCTTTAACTTGTCATTTCTAGATATTCAGATCCCTGCAGTATCCTGCTTGCTTCTTCTCTACAAGATGTCCAACCTGCAACTTTTTACTTTCTAGACCACTAGATTTCAGCTAAATGTCATCATCCCTCTTATCCCTTTACTGCAATGTCTTCCTCTCTGGCCTTGACAAATCCCATCTTGCTCCACTTCCATCCATACAGACTGATGCTATAAACTTCATTTTCCTGACTTCAATCATGTTACCTGCCTCTTTGCAAGTAGCTAAAACAGTGCTTCTCTTTTGGGACTCAATACTCCTCACTAAGCTCAAAGAACCCCTTGTTAGGCTCATGGCACCCCTCAGAAAATGCCAGCTCTTCATTTTCACTCATTTCTCAACTATGGAAAAATAATACAGCAGCAGTTCTTGTATTGCAAAGAATGTAGAAAACCTGCAACAGCTCAGCATGTTTTTGATACTGTGGATTCCTATTTGAAATCTCTGGCCGCATCCAGACAAGCATGACCATGCAGTACATGATGCTGCAGACCCATCTGCAGCACCACACACCGCACATGCAGGCATTCCCCATACAGCTATTTTGCAGCATAGGTGGGGGGGGAGGGGTGGAGAGGAGGAGAGGAGGAGGTTCTGCACAGAAAAAAAGAGAAGTGGCACCACATCTAGCAGCAGCATGTACCGCCCAAAACCAGAGCCTGGTCAGCTGGAGCCACACTCCAGCTGCTGGCCAGACTCCCAGCTGCAGGAGCACTGTGGCTGCAGCTTCCCCCACCCCCAGGAATTTGGTAAAGCTGCTGGGGTCAGCACATTTGCTGGCCCCAGTCTCTCCTAACGCACCCAGGGTAACCTGCCATGTGCCACAGCACACATGGAGCAGGTGTTCCCCTGGGACAAGTAGCAGCAGCACAAGGTGTGCCGCCACTACTTGTCTCCAGAGAACCAAACATTTGCACTCATATGGACACCGCCTCTGAGTTTATCTTGTGAATCATGGTGTAACAGGGTGTCATCTACCAACAGCCCCACTCACCTGTTCTGGGCCAACCACCCGCCTTCTTGCCTGCCATGCCTTGTTGTTAATTAATTAAGTTGTTGATTAGGTGGGAGGCTGCCCATTTCTTGCCCCAATGCTAGGCCATGCAGCCCATGCCTCACAGATGGCATCCATAGGTCTTAACATCACCAGCTCCATTCTGGACCCTAGAATCCTCCCAATCAGGCCCCTAGCTAGATTCATCTCCTCAAAAAGCCTACTCCACCTTCATACTGGTCTGACTAGCTCCCTGAGCTGTTCCCCCTTCTGGGTGTGGTCCCCCTGGGACCTTTGGCTACACTGGCCCTGGCCTCACCTCCAGGCTAGTCAGAACCCCAGGCCCTCAGCTCTGGGCATCCCTCATGGTGGGATGCCTCTGGGCATCCCTCATCCTCATGGCATCCTTCATGGTGGGCCCCTGGCCCTTCAACCCTTCTGGTCCTGGCCTCAGCATTGACTGGTCAGGGATTTCAAGACAGGTTTCCAAGACTATAGCCCCACTCTGTCTCCTGGATCCACCTTCTGGACCCTACTAGTGGGTAACCCACCCGGTTGTGGGAGCTGGGGTTATTAAGGCACCCTGACCCACCTTTCACTGGGGTGGTAACTGGCCTGGTATTTCCTCAGGGCTCCTGGGCCACTGAGAGCTCCACCAGGCCACCCACTCCTGGCAGGGTGCAGTTTTAGGACATGCCCAGGACAAGAAGCCTCCAAGACATCCCCTACAGTTCCTACCCTTACCTCCAGGATGTTCCAAGCAGCCTTCCAGCCAGGCAATGTTACTTCCTAGCCTGCCAGCAGCAAAATGTTCTGTTTATATAGGCGGCCAAAGATCTAAAAATGGCCACCATAATCAAGCACCTGCTGGCTGCTTGGCTCAGTTCTTAAAGTGGCAGGCACCAACAGTGCCCTACCACACATGGGTAGTTGTTTGCACACCTAACAGTGCTCATATTGAATGGGCACACTGTGGCACTCTTTAAAAGGTGCCACAGCACCTGGACTGAGAAACACTACTCTAGTGGCTTCCCTGTCTTCATGGCATGGCAAACATAAACTATTTTTCTCCATATTTAAGAATGTTCTCAAACTATCCTTGCATATCATGTCTCCATTGATACCAAGACATGCATTTTTATCCCACAGAGGATGCTATTTAAGATTGCACACATGTAAAAATTTCTAGCATGTACATTCATACTTTCTCCCATGCTGCCTCTGATTCATAGGAAAAGTGCCTTAAAATAACAGCCAAGCCACCTCAGGATTCCCAGCCAAATCCCTCCTGAAAGATCTGTTCCATTGTACAGATGACAAAAAATGTGGTAGTGGTTAGGCAGCAGGTGTGCTGTGACTACCATCTACCATGCTGAACACTAGCATCTCATTGTTTTCCTGGGTTCCCCCTTTTGTCTGTAATGTCCATTCTCTTTAGTGTCAGACTTTAATTGCAAGCTCTTCAAGGCAGGGGCTATTTCCCTGCTGTAAGTTTGTGCAGTATACAATGGGATCCTCCCTTGCAGGTAGGATCAAAACACAGATAATAATATGTCCCCTTTAGCAGAGCCATGACGATGGCTAGGGACAGAAATTACACATGAACCGGTACAAGTGATCAGAAACCAGTTCAAATCTGTAATGTAATAGAAGTTCAGTGCACACAAATCACTTTAAAAATGGCAAAAACTTCTATAAAATAAACCTGGATGGATGTAGTATCAGACTTAACCAATTTAGGTTAAATTGGTTTATTGAACTTCTGACCTAGATCCCCTCCAAATTCAAGTTAACTCACAGTCCCCCAGCTTCCTAGGATGCTTTGTACCTCCCCTACAAACTCTGCTTCTCTTGGTGGATGGGCTAGCTTTGGTCCAAGCTGTCCACTCCAGCTAAACATGGAGGCATGCTTTAGTGCCCCTGGCTTCTGGCCTGAGCCACAGCAGGCATGTGACTGCATTTCCGGAATCAAAAGTGAATGCCTGCTCACTTGCTTATCAGTTCAGTCTATGCAGTTCAGACTAACCTGTAAAGATTGAAGCAATTCAGCCTCAGGCTTCTTAACTGTCTGTACTTAGCCCATGTGAGTGGCATGACCAGTAGTGCTGCTCAGGATGCAAGGTCACTGAGGGTACCACCCAAATGTTGGTTGGCATGTTAGAGTATGTCTGGAACCAGAAGCAGTATAACCAGTGTTGTAAATGGCCTAATACACGGGTGGCAAACTTACTTGAACTCTCAGGTGGGATCTAGACCAGGAGAGAGCCTCATGGGATTGATCCCGACACAGTAGCAGCAGTGGGAGTTAACACAGCTGTCATTCTCCTCAACCCCTTCCACCAACACATGTCTGTAACTGGTCTAGGAATTTGGTTGGGGAGGAAATCTGGCCCCTCTCCTGCTCATCCTCTCCTGAATCCCTAGCCCTACTAGGAGCCCTGCAGTCGAGGTGAACCAGCTTTGTAGAGTAGATCTAGCTGGCATGCTCTATCTTTGACATCCCTGCTCTAATAAGCACTGCTGTTGGGGAAGGGCACTTTTCTAGGAACCTCACACAAGGTTCAGAAAGTGACAGGGGCTAGGGGAGGCTTAGGAACAAGGGGGCGGCATGAGCACCTACAGGAGGCCTCAAATGCCTCTACAAAAATGCTTGAAGCATGGGGAACAAGCAGGAGGAACTCTCCCTCCTGCTAGCTAGCAAAAACCCAGACCTAGTGGGGCTCACGGAAACCTGGTGGGATTCTACCCATGACTGGGCCATGGACATTGAAGGATACAGGCTGTACAGGCAAGACAGAGCAGGGAAGAGAGGGGAGGGTGTAGCACTATACATCAAAGAGCAATACACATCCTCAATGATCAGGATGGGGTCAGAGGAGGGACACACTGAGGCGCTCTGGGTAAGAATGCAAGGGGGGCATGGGGAAAGGGACTTGATAGTGGGTGTCTACTACAGACCGCCTCACCAGGGGGACTAGCTGGACCTGAAATACTCAGGTCAGCTCACGGAGGCTGTAAAGTCAAGGGATGTGGTTATTATGGGTGACCTAAACTACCCAGACATCTGCTGGGAGGAGCAGTCAGCCAGGTCCGACCACTCACGTAGGTTCCTAGCCAGGATACAGGACCTCCACCTAACCCAGGAGGTGCATAGTCCCACCAGGGGAAATGCCTTCCTGGACTTGGTCCTTGCCGCAGGCAACAACCTGGTGAGAGGTCTGTGAGTACTCGACCACCTAGGAGACATTGATCATCTCCTGCTGGCATTTACTATCCAGCACAGGGTGGTGAAAGGCAGCAAGGCAGAGGTCCTCAACTTCAGAAGGGCCAACTTCTGTAAGCTAAGTAGGTTAGTAGGAGAGGTGTTGGGGTATTGGACCTTCAATGAGATGGGAGTCCAAGACGGATGGTTGTTCTTCAAGAAGATGATCCTCCAAGCTCAAAGGGAGTCAGTCCCAATACACACCAAATGGGCAGGAGTGCTAAGAAGCCCCCATGACTCAGCAAAGGCATCCAGGGATGCCTGAGGGTAAAAAAGGAGGCATACAAACAGTGGAAGCAAGGGGCTATCACCAAGGACAATTACACCTCCGTTGCTCGGGACTGCAGGGAGGTTGTTAGGAAGGCCAAAGCAGAGATGGAGCTAGAGCTAGCGACCAGAATGAAGGATAATAAAAACTCCTTTTTCAAATACACAGGAAGTAAGAAGAAGGCACCGGGTAATGTGGGACCCCTACAGGATAGGCTTGGCAATCTGGTGATTGCGGCTAATGAAAAAGCTGACCTCTTTAACTAATTCTTTGCCTCCATATTCCTGAACAGGGACTGGGACATCTCCCGCACTAGAATTGCGGATGGACCTAGGGGATGCATCACCATGCCTAGAGTCAGGGACGACCTAGTTAGGAAACATTTGGAGGGACTGGACACGTTTAAATCAGTACATCCAGATGCTCTTCACCCGAGGGTGCTGAGAGAATTGGTGGGGGTCATAGTGGGGCCCCTGGCATGGCTCTATGAGTGCTCATGGGGCCAGGTACTGGAGGATTGGAAAAGGGCCAATGTGGTCCCCATTTACAAGAAAGGGAGGAAGAGGACCCCGGCAATTATAGGCCAGTCAGTCTTACCTTGGTCCTTGGGAAGACCTTTGAGAAAATTATCAAGGAGTACATCTGCAAGGGCCCAGCAGGGGAGGTAATGCTCAGGGGCAACCAACATGGGTTGAGGGCAGGTCCTGCCTGACTGACCTGGTTTCTTTTTATGATCAGGTCGCAAAATCCCTGGACGAGGGTGTCAGAGTAGATGTCGTCTTCCTGGACTTTAAGAAGGCCTTTGACATGGTTTCCCACCACATTCTCTTAAAAAACTTGGTGACTGCGGCATTGATGTCTACACAGTCAGAGGGGTGGTGAATTGTCTAGATGGTCACACCCAGAGACTGGTGGTGGACGAGTCATAGTTTCACAGTTTCATAGTGGTTTGGGGTCAGAAGGGACCTAAATAGATCATCTAGTCTAACCCCCCGCCACTGGCCGGAGCACATGCTGGGATCACACGACCCCAGACAGGTGTTCATCCAACCTCTTTTTTAATTTACCCAAGGTAGGAGCAAGGACCACTTCCCTAGGAAGTTGCTTCCAGATCCTAGCCACCCTAACAGTGAAATAGTGCCTCCTAATCTCTAACCTGAACCTATTCTCCAGCAGCTTCTGATCATTGTTCCTCATCACCCCAGGTGCTGCTGGGGGGAATAGGACCCTTCCTATTTGCTGCTGATCTCTCCTAACGAATTTGTAGGCAGCCACCAAGTCCCCCCTCAGCCTCCGCTTGCTGAGGCTGAACAGGTTCAGGTCCCTCAGCCTCTCCTCATAGGGCCTGCCCTGTTGCCCTCCAGCCAAGCGGGTGGCCCTCCTCTGGACCCTCTCAAGGCACGTCACATCCTTCTTAAAGTGCAGTGCCCAGAACTGGACGCAGTACTCCAATTGAAGCCGGACCAATGTTGCATAGAGGGGGAGTATCACCTCTCTGGACCAGCATGAGATGCATCTTTGGATGCACAACAAGGTGCAGTTGGCTTTGCTGGCTGCGGTCTGACATTGGCAGCTCATGTTCATCTTGGAGTCAATAATGACTCCAAGATCCTTTTCTGCCTCTGTGCTCTCAAGGGGAGAGCTCCCCAGCTTGTATGTATGCTGTGGATTCCTCCTCCCAAGGTGCAGCACCCTGCATTTATCTACAATGAAGCCCATCCTATCACCATCCGCCCACTTCTGTAGTCTGTCTAAATCTAATTGCCTACCTCTCCCCACATCTTGGTGTCATCGGCAAACTTGGACAACGTGTTTTTCACCCCCTTGTCCAAGTCGCTGATGAAGATGTTGAACACTGTAGGCCCCAGGACCGAGCCTTGGGGGACCCCACTATTCACATCCCACCAGGTCGAGTACAACGTGTCCACCACCACTCTCTGGATGCGCCCCATCAGCCAATTTTTGACCCATCCAACTGTGTAGGCATCAATGCCACAGTTGCTCAATTTATTAATGAGAATGGGGTGAGAAACAGTGTCAAAGGCCTTTTTAAAGTCCAGAAAGACTGTCCACGGTGACACCATCATCCAGGGATTTAGTTACCTGGTCATAAAAGGCCATCAGGTTGGTCTGGCAGGACCTGCCTTTGATGAACCCATGTTGATTTCCCCTGGGCATGATCTTCCCTGCTGGCCCCTCACAGATGTGATCCTTGATAATTTTTTTCAAGGATTTTCCCCAAGATCAATATGAGGCCTATGGGCCTATAGTTTCCTGAGTCATTTTTGACTTGGAGGGATGTGGGCAGTGGAGTCCCCCAGGGCTCAGCCCTGGGGCCTGTACTGTTCAACATCTTTATCAGCAATCTGGCTGTGGGTGTGGAATGCACGCTGTCCAAATTCACTGATGACACCAAGTTGTGGGGTGAGATGGGCATGCTGGAGGGGAGGGACAGAATCTAGCTAGATCTAGACAAATTACAGAGGTGGGCAGATGAGAATAGGATAGAATTCAATGCAGGCAAGTGCCAGGTGCTGCATCTAGGGAGAAGGATCCAGCAACACACCTATAGGCTGGTGAATACCCTTCTTGTCAACACGGTGGCAGAAAGGGATCTTGGAGTCACTGTTGACTCCAGAATGAACATGAGCCACCAATGTGAGGAAGCAGTCAGTAAGGCTAACCGCACCTTGTCATGCATCTACAGAGGCATCACAAACAGGTCCAGGGAGGTTATCCTTCCCCTCCATGCAGCACAGTTGGAGTACTGTGTCCAGTTCTGGGCACCGCACTTCAAGAGGGATGTGGCTAGCATTGAGAGGAGCCGAGGAGGATCACTCGCATGGTCCAGGGGCAGCGGGGCAAGCCCTACGAAGAGAGGCTAAAGAGCCTGAACCTATTCAGCCTCCAGAAGAGAAGGCTAAGAGGGGATCTGGTGGCCATTTACAAACTCACCAGGGGGACCAGTGAGAATTGGGAGAGGTTCTGTTCCTCCAGGCACCACCTGGGGTTACTAGGAATAATGGGCATAAATTGTTAGAGAGAAGGTTCAGGCTGGACATCAGGAGACATTACTTAACAGTTAGGGCTGCCAGGCTCTGGAATGGGCTCCCAAGTGAGGTGGTACTATCTCCTATCACTCTTTTAAAGATCTCCAAGATAGGGCAGAGCACCACTCTCTTAAAGATCTCCAAGATAGGGGAGTGCACCACCTCCCTTGGAAGCCCATTCCAAATTTTGGCCACCCTTACCATGAAGAAGTTTTTCCTTATATCTAGCCTAAATCTGCCCCCTGTCAATTTGTGGTCATTGTTCCTTGTTACCCCAAGAGGCACTCTGGTAAAAAGAGCATTTCCGATCCCTTGCTGTGTCCCCACAATTAATTTTTAGGTGGCCACAAGCTCAGCTCTCAGCCTTCTCTTGCAGAGGCTGAAGAGATCGAGGTCCCTCAGTCTCCCATCATAGGGCTTGTCCTGTAAGCCCCTAACCATACAAGTGGCCCTCCTCTGGACCCTCTTGAGTCTATCAACATCCTTCTTGAAGTACAGCGCCCAAAACTGGACTCAGTACTCCAACTGCGGTCTGACCAGTGCCACATAGAGGGGAAGTATCACCTCCTTGGTTCTATTTGTCATGCATCTGCTGATGTATGATAAAGTGTGGTGAGCGTCGCTGATGATTTCATCATACTGACAACTCATGTTCATCTTGGAGCCCACTATGGCTCTGAGATCCCTTTTCACTTCTGTGCTGCTGAGAGGGTCACTTCCCAGACAGTAGGCGTGCTGGATATTTTTGTGCCCGAGGAGCAGCACTCTGCACTTATCCTTGATGTACTGCATCCTATTGTGTACTGCCCACTTTCCCAACCTGTCCAGGTCTGCCTGCAATCGTTCCCTACCCTCCGGAGTATGCATTTCACCCCACAATTTAGTATCGTCTGCAAACTAGGACAGAGTACACTTCACAGTCACATTCAAGTCACCTTCTACATTTCTCGTACTAATCCTTCATGCTGTATTATTTTCCAAGTAGCTCTATGCTGCAGTCCTTTTGTTAGTTTTAAGCTAGTTTGTCCAATTGTTGATAGGATAACTGTGGTAGCAATGCCAGCTAGCTTCCTAAGTAAATTGTATTTACTCATCTTCTCAGGCAGTTGTCACAGGCCAGCTGGGCACTGTGAGTGTATCAATTTTATCACAGGACAACTGGGCTGTTTGAGTCAGTTTTGGATCGAGGAGGCAAAGTTGGGAGTGAAATTAAGGCAAATTTATTATAGCTTACACACACACAACAGTTAACAGAAAGATAAATGCGATAAGCAGATGATGCAGTATTAAAGAGCTAATAGTAAATAATAACAACAGATAATAACAACAGATAGATAGATCAATCTGTTGCAGGCCAACTGGGCACTGCAAGGGTATTAGCCACTGGGCTGTTCAAAATAACAGATAGACAGACATGGGTTGGCAACTTATCAATAGTCCCTCAATGCCAGGTGCGCACCAAGTGATTCCAGCTAAGTCAGGCGTCCCCATTCGACACTGTCAGAGGGATTACTGGGGAAGGTCCCTTGATCAGGATCCGATCCTCACTCACACCAGGAGTCCGGGGTCTGGGCGTGGAACAGAAATGACCATTCTGTTCCCTCTTTCCTGCTGGTTACCCGATGCACATGCTTTTTATACCTAGTCTTATGTTAATCTGTTGGCCTCAGGGCCACTCATAACGTTGCCCTATAGCTGTTACCCTATGGGATTGAAAGGTGTTAAAATTATCATAAAAGGTTACTACCCAGTCTCGGGTTTATCCAATAAGCAAATTATGATGCAGCACCTTTAGGTTTGAACTTGACATTGCCCCGCCTAAGTTTCAACCCCTTCTAGGCTTCATTTGAATATGCTTTCTTATATGCTTTCCTGGAATGTGTTGGGTGTGCCAAGTGGTTAGATCCAGTTTTTATCGCTAAGGCTGAACCCTGAGCAAAAAACCGTTAGGCCAGCTAATCTCACAGCTACAGCTTTGCCTATGGGACCCAGTTAGTTCCATGAACAGTTAATTTATCATTTTGGTTAAACTTATGACAGACAAGTTACATTTGCAGTTTACAAACCTACAAACTTATATGAACTAATATTACCTGTTTAGGCAAAATACCAAATGCCTCCAAGAAGCACATATTTATTGCTTATTAATCCCTCTGGTTCTGGCTGTCACAGGCAGTTTTGCAGCCTAAGATGAACTCCAGTCTGCCTGCAGTACTTGGTATACCTAATCTAAAGGTTTGCTTACATGGGCTACAGCCACTGCAATGTAGACATTACTCTGCAGTCAAGCGGCTGCTGTGTTTTACCCTAAAATTGGCTTTGTTCCTGTGGCTCCCTTGTGCATAATTTGCTCAGCAGTTTAAATTTGTAACAGATTCTTCTAATCCTTCTTCATGAAGGACACAATGTATAGTATTAATTCATGGCTATTAAATAAAAGTTTCCATTTTGCTGATATAACAGCACCTTCACCTGAAGTTTCACCATATCATATAAGAAACAGCTTACTAAGGTGGATCATGGAGCCAATACCAACCCATTCAACCAATCTATCTTCAGTCTTGTGCATATTACACACAGGCATGGGTTAATGCCATGTTGACATGACCTGCTTTGCTGCTATTGCACTGTCAGTGGCCAAACCTGCAGGCCATAAGGGTAATTGTAGTACAAAGGGAAAAAATACATTTCATTATGGAATTATAGTCTCTGAGGTGCACCCCACCATTTTAGAAATACGCTTGACAGACAACCCTGTGCACTCCAGGAAGAGAACAGGGGCAGCCACACACATCCCCCTTTTCCTTACCTGCATCATGCACAGCCCAGAGACACAACAAAAGGCCTCCAGGGCTGCTGGGTTCTTCGTGCTCACGCCCCAACTATCTCGCCTGCCCCCAAATTAAAAAAGAACACAAAAAGTCAATTTCACCCCACCATCTTCCCATTCCAGACAGACACCCCAGTGCTCCGATTGAAGCATGGGCCTAAATCTGGGCCTTGGCGTGGCCTCTGCCACACCAATGCCATGAACCTTGCCACCCTGGAGCCCTGTCACTTGGTTCTGGGGTCCATGGCAACTTCCATGTATTGTGGTGAATAAAAACTACTTGCTGCACTGATCCGGCAAGGATGGGCCACTGGCTCCAAGCCAGGCTTGCGCTTATAATTTTCTGACTCACTATGCAGCAGGTAACTCCCAAAGGTAGACAGCCAAGCTATCTACCTAGGTTTTCTACAGGCCCAGCCTGCACCAGGACCAGACTCATATGCAGAGGTTTGCCCACCAGCAACCCACAGTAAGTAAATATTATTATTATTATTATTATTTTTTTTTTTTTTAAATCAAACCCTTGAGGGACGGGCTTGTGCCCTGCCAGAGGAGGCCAAGGCAACACCTGGCCCCTTGGCACAGCACTGCCAAAACAATGACCACCCTCACAGACATACATTTGCCCACCACCAGGCGACTCTAAAAAACAAACAAAAAAAAGAAATACAAACCTTGATGGCCGGGCCTGTGCCCTGCTGCAAGAGGCCACAGGCACACAAAAACATCTGCCTATTTGCTGCCAGCATCATGTTCAGGACCAGAGACGTAAGCAATGCCTCCAGGGCAGATGGTCTCTTCATGCTTGCGATAAAATTGTTTTGGCAGCCCAAAATTCAAAAAGAATAAACAGAGCCATTTTGGCCCCACCAACTTCCTATTCCTCAGAGAAACTCCAAGTGCTCCGATTGCAGCATGGCTCGAAATCTGGGCCTTGGTGTGGCATGCTGAACCATATTGGGGTTCGGCATGCCACGCTGAGGCCTGCACTTTTCCATCCCGCAGCCTTGCCACTAGTCCGTTTAGTTCTGGGGCCCATGGCAGCTTCCATGTGTCGTGGTGAAGAAACCCTTCCTTAATGACACTCCAAGTGCCCCAATTGAAGCAAGGGCTGACATCTAGCCTTAGGTGTGGCATTCCATGCCAAGGCCTGCACTTTTCCACCCTGGAGCCTTGCAACTGGTCCGTTTGGTTCTGGGGCCCCTGGCGGCTTAAATGTGTTGCGGTGATCAAAGAAAAAAAAAAGTCTGGCAGACCACTGGCCAGTGCTAGAGGGCCAGAGACACCCCCAGGGTTGAGCTCATAACTTTCTCAGCTTGACCACAAGGCACAAAACACTAAGCCAGAGAGCAAAGGTAAAAACTGGCCCTTTCCCAGGGCATGCCTACAGGAGGACCACCCTCACAGACACTTGGCATTTGGGGTTTGGCATGCAAAGCCGAGGCCCAGATTTAGGCCCATGCTTCAATCAGAGCACTCAGAGTGTGTGTGAGGAAGGGGAACCTGGGGGGCCAAAATGGGATTTTTTTCTTCTTTTTAAATTTTGCGGCAGGCGAGACAGTTCAGGCCCAAGCACAAAGGAGCCAGCAGCCCTGGAGGCGTTTGCTGTCTGTCCTGGGCTGTGCATGATGCTGGCAGGCAAAAGGGGGATGTTTGTGGCTGCCTATAGCCTCTTCTTGCAGGGCACAGGCCTGTCCATGCAGGGTTTAATTTTTTAAATATTATTATTATTATTTATTTTATTTTATAATATATTTTTTTTTAAGTTTGGGTGAGAGGTGGGTCAGTGTTTCTATATGATGGTGCTGCT
Organism: Alligator mississippiensis; assembly: GCF_030867095.1. Lineage (NCBI taxonomy): Eukaryota > Metazoa > Chordata > Crocodylia > Alligatoridae > Alligator > Alligator mississippiensis. The sequence goes on along the minus strand of NC_081825.1, from coordinate 225,006,889 downwards.
GGGGAGGCAGGCTCATGGGAATGAAATTCAGTTTGGCTTTGGCCCAAAAACTTGCCAGTTCAAGCCTGGGTGTACTCCAAGACTCCCAAATGGACCCCTAGCTCCCAGTTGTTGGTTTTTTTGCACCACAACACATGGATGCTGCCATGTGCCCCAGAACTAAACAGAGTGGTGGCAAGTCTGCGGGGTAGAAAAGTGCAGGCCTTGACGTGGCATGCCAAAGCTCATTTGGGGTTTGGCATGCCTCCCTGAGGCCCAGATTTAGGTCTATGCTTCAATCGGAGCACTCAGAGTATGTGTGAGGAAGGGGAACTTTGGCTGGTAAAATGGGTTTTTTTTGTCCTTTTTGAATTTTGGGGCAGCCGAGACTGTGGAGGCCCAAGCACAAAGAAGGCAGCAGCCCTGGAGGCTTTTGTTGTCTGTCCTGGGCTGTGCATGATGGTAGCAGGCAAAAGAGGGATGTTTGTGGCTGCCAATGGTCTGTTCTTGCAGGGCACAGGCCCATCAGTGAAGGGTTTAGTATTTTTTTTTTTTAATTTTGGCCAGAGGTGGGCAACGTATGCTTGCGAGTGTTTTGCTGGGGAAGCAGGGCCATGGGAATGAGCCTGGGAAGGGCTTTGGCCTGCTTGTGTGGCCTAGCGGGGTATGTGTTGACTCCCAACCCAAAATGTTTCAAATTCAAGCCTGGGTATATGCACATACGGCCAGGTTGCTCCCTACGGCTCAAGGTTGGGGTTTTTTTGCCGCACAGCACATGGATGCTGCCATGTGCCCCATAAGTTAACAGAGTAGTTGCAGGGTTCCAGGGTGGAATAGTGCAGGCCTCGGTGTTGCTTGCCGAACCCCATTCGCAGCCAGAGGTTGGCCAACCTATGTATGAGAGTGTGGTGCTGGGGAGACAGTCAGGGGAATGAGCTTGGGCTGGGCTTTGGCCTGCTTGTGTGGCCTTAGGGTGTATGCGCTGACTCCAGACCCCAAGAGGGCAATTTCAAGCCTGGGGGTGTACGCCCAGACTCCCAGGTGGACCCCTACGTCCCAGAGTTGTTTGGTTTTTTTTGCACCACAACACATGCTGCTATGCGGTGCAGAACCAAGCAGAGTACTGCGAAGGTTCTGGGATGGAAAAGTGCAGGCCTCAGTGTGGCATGCCGATCCCCATTTGAAGTTCGGCATGCCACTCCTTAACTCAGATTTAGGCCCGGGCTTCAGTCGGTACACTCAGAGTGCCCTGGGCTGTGTATGATGCTGGCAGGCAAAATTCAAACCTTGACAGATGGGCCTGTGCCCTGCTGGAAGAGGCCACAGGCAGCCACAAACATCTTCCTTTTTGCTGCCAGCATCATGCTCAGGCACAGAGACACAAGCAATGCCTCCAAGGCTGTTGGCCTCTTTGTGCTCGGGAATCAACGGTTTTGGCTGCCCAAAATTCAAAAAGAACAAAAAAGGCCATTTTGGCCCCACCAACTTCCCCTTCCTCAGAGACACTCCAAGTGCTCTGATTGAAACACAGGCTGAAATCTGGGCTTCAGCGTGACATGCCGAACCCCAAAGGTTTTCAGTATGCCACTCTGAGGCCCTACCACTTGTCCAATTGTTTCTGGGGCCCATGGCAGCTTCCATATGTCGTGGTGAAAAAAAAGATTTCCTGTATTGATTCAGCAAGGTGGGGACATCATTCCAGACCCAGTCTTGAGCTTATAACCTTCTGGCACACTAGCCAGCATACAACCCCCCAAGCTAAACAGCCAATGGGTCTATTGTGTCTTTCCCCTGTCCCTGCCTGCACCAGACCAGACTCATACGCAGACTTTTGCCCACCAGCCCCCCCCCCCAGTAATAATGGAAAATAAAAAAAATTCAAACCCTTGACAGAGGGCCCTGTGCCCTGCAGGAAGAGGCCATGGGCAGCCACAAACATCCCCTTTTTCCTTGCCTGCATCATGCATAGCCCAGAGACATAACAAAAGGCCTCCAGCACTGGTGGATTCTTTGTGCTCACGCCCCAACTGTCTCACCTGCCCCCAAATTAAAAAAGACCAAAAAAAGCCAATTTCATCCCACCATCATCCCCTTCAACAGAGACACACCCGGTGCTCCAGTTGAAGCACTGGCCTAAATGTGGGCCTCGGCGTGGCCATGAACCTTGGCAGCCCAGAGCCCTGCCACTTGTCTGATTGGTTCTGAGGCCCATAGCAGCTTCCATGTGTTGTGGTGAAAAAAAATGTTGGCCTGCACTGATCTGGCCAGGAGGGGCCATGATCCCAAACCCGGGCCATGAATCTTGCCACCCCGGAGCCCTGCCACTTCGATTGGTTCTGGGGCCCATGGCAGCTTCCATGAATCGTGGTGAAAAAAATCTTTTTCCTGCACTGATCTGGCCCAGAAGGCACCTCCCTAAGCTAGACAGCCAGGGGAGCTGCCCAGGCTTTCCACTATCCCTGCTTGGACCAGGACCAGACTCGCATGCAGGCGCTTGCCTACCACCGCACCACACGGAAAAAAAAATTCAAACCCTTTATGGATGGCCCTGTGCCCTGCAAGAAGAGGCCAGGGGCAGCCACAAACATTCCCCTTTCCCCCATCTGCATCATGCATAGTTCAGAGATGCAGCAAAAGACCTCCAGGGCTGCTGGTTTCTTCGTGGTCAACCTCATCTGTCCCTACTCATCTTGATTCAATTCAGCAGAGATTTGGCCTGATTTGGTGGCCAGTCCTCTGAATCCAAATGGAATCGGAGGACCCTTTAATCTCTCTGAATCAATTCAGAACCCTCTGAATCGATTCGTAGAGATTCGAATAGATTTGGCGATTCAGACGTAGAGACAGCTTTAAATGTTTTTTCTACATACCTCTAGGTATCTGGGGCTCATGATCGCTGTAGTGCTGGGCTGCATGGAGCATCCCACAGAAGCTCAGGGGGCTCCCCAGCATGCTCAGCAGCAGATCCAGAAGTGGACCAAAAGCACTTCCTGGGCCACCAGGGAGCATGCTGGGGGGCCCCTCTGTGTCCCCCCTGGCTTGGCCACTCGTATCTCCTGGGTCGGGGGGTGCACCCAGGGTCCCCCTGCAGCCAGTCACTGAGCCGGGAGATCATGGGGGGGGTCCCTGATTTGGGCCAAATCCAAATTGAATAGGGCCCATTTTGCACACCCCTACTACTGAGCACCCCAAACCAAAATGTGCAGTTTCTGGACTTCCCAAAAATGGAAAACCAACAATAATAGCTAACCATTGATACTCTGCTTCTTTGAAAACAGCATTATGAGTGGTAGCTACAACTCTATGTGAGACTTTTCTATGCTCCTTGTCACCCAGTTCTAAACCCTGCCTCCTTGTAAAGATTGTCATACCTAGTTCAGAGCTGAAAAAGTTTGAAGGAAACTGGCTTATGTGATCTGGAGCAGAAAAGCTCCATCCTCAGTATGGATAAGGAAGTACAGAACTTTAAACTTTATTGGAACTGTGCCCACTGTTACAGGGTCATTTCATTCCATCCTTTGTCCAGCATTCAGCTATATTTATTTCTCCCTCTTCATATTCCTTTGAGGCAGTCACACACAATGAGTAATTGGGGGAGGGGGGGAATTCTCCTTTTCAAAGGTATAGCTTAATATACAAAATACCTGTGTAATACTAGCACTACAATCCTCCTTCCATCCACATCCTGCTCTTTTACTTCCACCACCTTGTAACGACAGGTTTATTTCTCAGGTCTTTACAAGATGAGACATGGCAGCTACTGTCATCCTTTTGTAATTTTCCTACCAGAAAGACCCACTGAGCAGCCAGGCTTAACTTTTATTTCCTACCTTTTTCCTCAGTGAGCCTTGTTCTTAACTTAGTCATGAGAAAGTTGTATGTCCCTTAGGAGGTCTATATCTCAATATACTGAGGTTTAAAGTACTGAGACTCCAGGGGTATTAGATTCTGCCTACCTGGCCTTAAACACAGCATGTGTATACAAGCTGGCAGTCTGGGCTTACAGATATTAATATAGTAGGGTTGGGTATTTGACTGGTCAAATAAAGTTCTGTTAATTGGCCAGTCAAATATCAGTCAACACTGTAAAAAAGTTACCAATTCATCCACAGAAAAAGCACACATTTTCCATTAAGAAATATATACAAAATAAATAAATAATCATATTTCTGTCAAGAAAACTACAAAAAATGTAGTTTTTTTGTAAAATTGTTATAATCTTTGACTGGTCAAAATATGCAATCAATTGACTGGCTTGCCAACTCTATGATACAGTATAACTTGTGTCTCACTTCTAAACGCATTGTCCTACTTAGAGGAAGAAATCTGTACTCCAAAGCATTCTCCCTAAGGATTAGTGCAGAGGCTTCTTTGAAAAGATGATCTTAAAATAAAATAAAAAAGTTTTTTCAACTTTCAGTGCAAATTGATTTGTTATGTGCCAGCATTTCCAGTGCCTGAGTAAATTTGTGTCAGTAGCTTTGAGAATAGCATATAAGGCTAGCAAGGACAGTGGGGGAAGTACGTACAGGTTTTCCTCACTTTAGGTGGGTTCTGTATGTGGGAATTCGCTCTTATGTGATGACCCTTTTTATACCAAAAAATTCGTTATCTGTGAGGTAAATTCACTCTTATGCGATCAGTGTGGTGGAAGCCTGCAGTCAACTGCTTTGTGTGGTGCATTGTGGGAGTGACAAACACCAAAATATAATCTCTTGTGTGGATCTGTGTTCTTTGCTCTTTGTTTGCAACACGTTTCAGGAGTTGCCATACCCATTATGGTAACATTCACCACCACCCTGTGCTTGTGTGTACTGTTTGCTGTTGGTGAATACCGAAATTGTCTTGTAAAAGTGGCAGAAATGGGTCTGGGGGTCAGTACAGGCGAGGTCTTGGAACGTATCCATATTAGTTACTTTGTAAAGTGGGTTCCCTTTATGACATCTATGAATTTGAGTTATGCGCCATTTTCCAGGAATGCATGTACAGCATAAAGGGAGGGGAACCTGTACACATCAGTGGTTGTATAGGTAACTGCTTATGCATCCATGTGACTTGAGTATGAGTCAGTGAGTCTGTAGAAAAGGATTAAGTTTATATCACTGAGTTTGCTGAGGAGGGCAGAGTATAGGTTCAGGACAGTGCAGAGAACTAGATATTTATCAAGGAGTCTGCATAGGAGAATTGCTGCTGCAATAGCCTTGCAACAGGGAGTCTGCAGAGGAAGAGAAGATTTTCAGGGAGTACCCAGCTGAAATGTGCACTGAGGGAAAACTGAAACCTTAAGCATAAACATCTCTTATGTAGCAGGCTTGCCTTTTGGAGCATGGGTTCAGTCCCGGCTTGAAATCCTGCTGTTTTGATTCGTGGAGCTCATCCACCAGTCAGGAGGCAGCAAGAGGAGTGAAGTCATGCCCCTTTCTTGAAGGGAGGGGAGGGGAGGGGCGGGGAGGGGAGAGGAGAGGAGTTCCCCCCCCCCCCACCCCCCAATTGAAGACTGCAACACTCAGGTCTGGAAGACTTCAGGGGCAGAGCCCTGGAGCATATAAAAGGAGCTGCATGCCCAGCATGAGGGGACACATCTGGGAGAGAGAAGAGAGAAGAGTGGGGCTTAGAAGAGCTGAGGAGAGCTACTCAGCAGGATGAAGCAGTAGCCCAGAAGTGCCCCTGAAGACTTCCATCAGCGGGGAATGGTGGACTGCTCCACCAGCTAGGCTGTCGGAGTGCAGCACGGCACATGGCGTCCAGACCCTGGGACATGTGTGAGGCGGCTCAGGTCTGCAACCTCTGCCGTGCAGCCAGAGACATGATGCACAGGCCGGTGCGTGGAGTAGGAACTTTGGAGCACTTGGGCGGCTCAGATCCTCAACCCCTGGAACGAGGCTGGGAGCTCGGTGCAGGAGGTGCTGCACAGAGGGTCCAGGAGCGGACCGTGCCTGGTGCTGCGTGAGGCAGCTCAGGCCTCTGACCCATAGCAAAAGGTTGAGTCCAGAGCGCCAGACGGTGATTGGGCCACTGAGCCAGCAGACAGGACCAAACCAGAGGCACCAGAGGCCCTTCATAGAGGAGCCCTGTTCCAGGGGACAGCAATCCCCCCCGGCCCACTGCAGGCGAGAGAGCAGCCTGGCGCAGAGGATGGGGACCACCCTCCAGGCCTGGGAGCCATGAGTTGCGGGGAAAAGAGCATTCCCACAGGGGAGGGGGAGTCCCCCTCCATTAGTTAAGGGCTCCTGAAAGGGGAGGTCCCACTGGAATGCCCTCCCTAAAGTTACCAGCTTCTTTGTAGGGCTTGGGAAAAGCCCAAGAGCATTGGGGTTTCCCCTTAGGATTAGGTTTATCTTTGGGGTTTATCTGTTTCAAATCAGATACTTACCTGTGACTTGTGTATCTGGAGCACTGGTATAAGGTTTTATGTCATTTACCGAGAGGGTATTGTTTATGTTACTGGTTTAGATATCTTATAAATATATATATATGTAGTACATATGTTTATATCCATGTTCCTTTCCCTTGTGATAACTTAATGTAAATAAATTTGTATATAGTTAAGTCCCAGTCCTTACTGTCCTGGCCTGGTTCTATAGGGACAGAAGGAAACTGAGTGGTCTGCAGTTCCCCCCACAGTACACCTGCCAGCTAACAAACCCCTTCAATTGGAGAAGGGGAGTATATACCCAAGTTACCTGGTCTACACTTACAATGCATACACAATGGGCCAGGTACTCAGCTGGTGATTAAACAGCATTGCCCTGCAGTAACACACAGAACTGAAAACTCCCTCATTTCATGGCACATAGCTCTAGAGATTAAAAACTAGTTCAAAGGCAAGCTGAACAGTGAAATATCACCTATACATCATTTCACCAAGCAGTATGTTGCTTCCTCCAATCATTTGAATTAAACCATCCTCCCCCCCCCCCCCCACCCCCAGAAAAAAAACCAAAACTATCCCATGTCTAATTCTTTCTTTGGCTAATCAAGTCCTGGAATGCCGTATAATAACACAGAAAACATTTGAAGACCAGTCCCAGGCCTCTAGGATAAATGTCATTGGAAGTGCCAGTTAATCATTTATTAACTCCCCCACCCTCCTGGTGGCAAATGCATGGCATAGTCACAACAGTTGTGGGCCCTTTAACTAATTCAACAGGAGGTGGGTGGAAAAAGAAGAATAAATGAGCTAAGCAGGGGAGCCAGACTGCTAAGTGGGCAGTAGATAACCTATGTGATCTAAGGAAGCAGGGGACTATAACATCAGATTTCAAAGCGGGCAGTAGTTTTTGGTTATGGACATGTTGGTCTAAGGACATAGGCAGGCAGGGTTCTTTGAGTAGGTGTGATATCTTTTATTAGACCAACTGAGTAGTTGGAAAAAAGTTCAACTACTAGCCCGCCATCCATTTTCAGGGCTAGTTGATTCGGCAGGTGAGTTGTTACACACTCCTTAGCGGATTCTAACTTCCATGGCCACCGTCCTGCTGTTTATATCAAAAAAGTTCTTAGCAAGCCTTTGGGTGCAATCACCCTCCTTCAGGCATAGGGAGTCTCTGCTGGTCTGAGACTCCCAAGATAAGAGTATGACAGGATGTCAGTGAGAATGCCAATAGGTAGAAATTAGAAAGACAAAAGGTAAAGAAGAGAGGTAAAGCAGAGAGGGGAGGGGGAAGAGAGCAGGGGGGAAAAGACTAAAGGGAGACATTACAGTGATATTGTAATAAGGACATAAGCAGATAATGTTCTTTGGGTAAATCCGATATCTTTTAGTAGACCAACTCAATTAGCTGGAAAAATTCTTCTTAGCAAGCTTTTGGGCACAAACACCCTTCATTGGGCTGAGGAAACTTTCTCAGCCTGACAAAGGGTGTTTGTGCCCGAAAGCTTGCTAAGAATTCTTCCAGCTATTTGAGTTGGTCTAATAAAAGAGATTGGATTTATGCAAAGAACTTTGTCTGTAAAGAAGGGAAGTATTATTGTACCAATTTTTCTAATAAAGAGCTGAAGCACAGAGAAGTGATGCATCAGAATCCCTCAGGCACCTCCGCTTAGGCACCACACCCACTAAATTCTAGGCACCTTGCATCAGGAGGGTGACCCAAACCAAAGGGTTAGACTTCCTATTCAGTGAATGGGGAAATAGAGGTTCCTCCCAAGTATCCCTAACTACTCAATAAAGAGTCAACTACAGTTATCCAGTGGGAAATATTAGGCATAGGGCTTAGTTGTCAAGGCTGCAAGACAGGTGCTTCTGTCATGTTGCGATCTAGATTTCTCAAAAGGAAGGCTCCAGAATGCCTATTTAACCGTATTGGTGATATAAAGCACAGCCCTCCAGTTCACTTGAGCATGGCCATTGGTGGTACACTCACCAATATTTTACTCAGTAGGCCAGTAGTAAGATTGTTTGACCAGGAAGTGGGAGACTTTGATTATGGACCCTTCTCACCTTGAGAGGATTCCAACCAGAGGTACTGAGTACATGGGGGTCAGCAGAGCCTAGCCCCCCTCAGGAAGAGGGCATCACCTGAAATGCATAAAACTTTCCACATGTCCATCATGTTAAGCCCCTTCCCCCGACAAATATAGAAGTCAGTGCCTATGGTTCCAACACACACCTTTCACTTCCTACAAGATTGTCCTAACCACCCAGATAGAGATTAAGCTGAATGGGCATCCTACCTCCACCCAGCTGTTAAATTTAAACCATTGTGCAGTCAGGACTGCAAAGATTCATGGGGCTGGAAATAAAGCAAGCAAGAGGAAGCCTGACTCTGTAGTCTAGTGGTTATAGCACTCCCTGGCAAGAAGCAGACCTGGGTTCCACATGACTGATTATGAATTAGACAGTCACTGGTTCAAAGAGTTGCTAGGGGTGCTCTAATCTTACCTAAGGAGTCACAGGGATTTAAGCATCACCTAACACTGATTTGGAGCAAAAGAAAGCTTAGGCAGGAATGAGATGGCTGGTCTGAGCTGCATCTGAGCATGTGCTATAGCACAAGTCTACTGCCAGAGACCTCTTCAAGCCAAAATGGAAGCATATAAGAGCAGTTCTGCAGCCAGTGAGCCAGTGACTAGTCTAATTTCTAGTGTTGCCTCCTCCTACAAAGTGCCTAATTTGGACCTGGCCCTAAGTGACTTGCCCAAGGGAACATATATAAGAACAGTGGATGGAATCTTGATCATTTGAGTCCTTGGAGCACCCCTTCCTGTGCCAAGGTCCTTTTTACTGCAATGAGGAAGAAACTTCACTGGAACCAACTTTCCGATTGAAGATCCACATTGGTTCTTATTTCATTTAAGTCCTTTCATCCAGCCCTAGTCTTTTGGCACTAGGAATAAGAATTTATGCTAAAGTTGTTTTGTGATGATGTTTGTGTATTCTGTGATGTGTAACAAGTGGGCTATCCTGGGGCCAGTCTGGACACTGGCCCGCCCACTTGTCTAGGGGAATCCACCCACCTGCCTCATCTGCCATGCCTTTTATGTATCTTTATGTTGCTGCCAGGTAGGAGGCTACCCATTTAACTGCCCTGGTGCCAAAACTCCCCTTATACCGTGTCCAATGCCTTGCAGCTGGCATCCAAATCCACAAACCCCTCCAGCCCCTTAACTGGGCTGCACTTGGCCTCACCTGGCCTAAACTTGGCCTCAGGAGTCCTCAGACTCCCCTGGGACTCACACTACCCACACTGGGGCCTCAATCATACCACTCACATTGGGCTCCTAGGCTATTGAGTAAAATATGTGCGCCAATGGCCATGCTCATGTGAACTGGAGGGGTGTGCTTTATATCACCAGTATGGTTAAATAGGCATTTTGGAGCATTTCACAAGATTTTCCTATGTGTAAATATAGGTTTTCATGGTATTTTTAAACAAAACCCTGTTTTTTGTTTCAAACCAGAATTATAGTAACTGGCTTGAAAAGTAGAATTGTCAAACCAGTGAGTATCAGAAAAAATGAAATGATAGCTAGTTTGACTGTACAAAGTTAGGAGAAAAGTTTAAAAGTACTATAAATTGTGAAAAAGAACTAAGATTTCAAAAATAAACATGGATTAGATTTAAGTGTAACATAGGTAGGGGAATGTGTTTATTAATAGTATATGATCTTTATCCAGTTTATGGCCCTTTAAACACTAAAGTGTTAATGGTAATGCAAGTGATACAGGTCACTAATGCATTTTTACAATATAAATATTAAATGGACAATATACCTTTATGAAGTGACTTCCTGCATTCTCTTGACAACCATGTGCCCTCTCCTGGTTAAATTGAGATATGCAAGTCAAGTTAAATTTTCCAACAAAACATTAAAAGTTGGATGGAAAAACCAAACTGTAGGCCAGTGGTTCTCAATCTTGTTAGATTCCAGGCACCCTTCAGAAAATTCCAGTTCTTAGTTTTTGCTCATTTTTCTGGCAACAGAAAAATAAAAGAACAATTTTTCTGTTGCAAAGAACCCAGAAAGATCACAACTGGTCAAAATGCTTTTACACTATACATTCATATTTGAAATCCCATGTGATTTACTCTGTGACTTATGTTTGCACATCTAACAGTGCTAACATTGCATGGCCCCCTGTGTCACCCTTTCAAGGATCTCTTGCAAGGCATCCCAGGGTTCTGTAGCACCCTGTTTGAGAGTCACTGGTGTAGTCCAGGGGTGCTCAGCCCCCAGCTCAAGGGCAAGTTCCAGATCCAGGGCCTGATCTGGGTAGACAGGGGATAGTGCAGGGCCCCAGGGCCCAATCTTGGTGCAGTGTTCAATCCAGCCCATGAACTGGCCCTGAGCCACTCATCTGATCTGTAGGGCCAAAATAGCACCATTGGTCAAGGCTGATCCACCAGGGCATTTGCTCAACTCCTGAGAGGCCCTCCAGAGGATCTAGAATTTCCCTTTCCAAGGACTCTGTTTTGGATCTTGTATGGGCCCCTCATAGCTATTGCCTCTTGCAGGAGTGATTGCAGTCCCAGACTCAATGTTTTTGCAAGAGAAAATAACTTATTTTTCAACAGCTTTTGAATAAATGCAAATAGAATTACTACTGACCCAGGGATAAATCTAGTGAGAAATTCCAATTATGGCAGACATCTCTTTGGGGAATTAACAATAATAACTTCATCCTGTCTCAAAGTATGTGCAAAGTCAAGGAAAAGAATGTTTATGAACACAGCAGTTCCAATAATACGACTAGCTTCTTAAGAATTCACTTAGCATGGCACATGATGATTTCTAGAATCTTGGTGAGAATGTGCCTCTAGGTCATCCTGATCTGGAGATTTGCCTAAACTTTTGTGCCAGAAATCTCACTGGAATAAGTTTCCCAGCTGAAGGTCCAAGTTGGCTTCTCTGAGCCATTTTACCATCTCTGAATTTTCCCAGTCTTGCTTCTATTTCTCATAGAAAATCAATTCGTTCCAACTCCCAATGATCTCCCACTAAGCATAAGCATATTGGACTAGACCATGGCTAACAACACTGGTGGCTAGCTGGGCACAAAGTGAGAGAGAAAATAACAAGTAGGGGAGTGCCATCATAGTTAGCTAGGGGCATCTGGATGAACTGCTGAGTTTTGCTTGAAAAAATATTAGGAAACTACATCCATTTATGGAACCAAAAAACCCCCCAGGTATGACTCTTCTGAGTCTGATGGAAACACACAAGGATGAGCTTGGCTTTTGTCACTTGGGTTCAATTCTTATGAGTATTCCACAGTCTGAAACTTTGCTTAACTTCTAATTTTAGCCTCCACACAAGGCCACGAGAGTGTCTTTTCTCACTCATTATGCAAGCCTTCTGTGCCTTTTTCTTTTGGGGAAACCAGGCATTCTTCTAGCCCCTCTGAAGAAGTTCCTTTCTCTTCAGTGGGAGAGGCCAGGTAGCCTAGTCTTCCCTTAAATTCTTCTAGATCCACCAGAGTCCAGTCCCAGGGGGCACCGCAGCTGCAGAGGGAAGCACCAGGCCCCTGCGCAGCTCAGGCAGGCAGGCAGGTTTGGGTGGGGGAAGATCAGTCTCACTGCTTTTCTTGGGCAGAGTCTTCTTTCCTGGGCTGCTGCCAGGCTGCTTGCAGGTCTTCCTGCAGAGCCATGGAGCTGCACAGAGCCCAGCACTTTGCTTCATGACTGTAGGGGCAGCAAACTAAAATTCCTTGAAGGAGTTTTAGTTTGCTGTGCCCCAAGTCATTTAAGGCACGTTTTGCTGCCATATTTCCTACAGCGGCTGGAATTAATGCGCAATACCCCTCTGAGGTGTGCAAACACCGTACACCATTAAAGCAACGCAAAAGCATTTTGCCCACTTTAAAGTGACGTGCACACGCACTTCTCATTTTGTCTACACATGGATCGTGCTTGAGCAATACTGTCAGTCATTTCAGACTTGGAAACGGAGGGAGGACAAGTCTCCCAGGGTGCTTCTGCAGAAGTTGGCAGACATCTTGGACAGATAGATGAGGCTCACTATAATGTCCAGGGAGGAGATCATAGATGCTATTTTACCTTTAAAATTTTTGGTGGATCTAGAAGAAAATATGCAAAGATGGGTCCACTGCCATCACCTGAAAATGTCAAGGAAAGCACTGTGGTTGGTGGAGGATTTTGACTGTGCCCAAAGGGAGATGCCCTGTGAAAGAGCTGATGAGGCAGGGACTACCCTGAACACCAAGCCAGCAGACTGGTGGGGGGACTAAGAAAGTAAAAGCTCAGGTCAGTCAGCCCTGGCAGGAATTCCCTGTTTTCGGAGTGGTAAGAAGGTACATATAGTCAGGGAGTACTTGACAAATACATGCTTATATTCACCCAAGCCAAACATGTGCAGAGAAATTAAAGAAAATCATCAAGGGTCACAAGAAACCTCCCCAGTGGAGATGATGGATTGTAGCCTGGGAAGGATAGCTGAGGAGAGATTTTGGACCGAGTCCTTTGTGATGGCAAATGTGGCAGGACAGTTAGTGTGATCCATCATAGATACGGGGTGCGACCAGACTTTGGTAAAGGTGAGGCTGATTTCCCTGGAAGGGAGTGCGAAAGCAACTCCCATCAAGATGGCCTGCTTACACGGCCAAGTGTTGATGTATCCTAGACAGGGAGTCCAGCTAGCTGTACAAAGGATTACCAGAGAGATGCCAATTAGGATAGCAACAGATCTGCCATACCCTTTGGTTCTTGGGCAAGATTGGCCTGAAATTTACAAGGTATTAGAGAGGAACTGGGCAAAGGGAAGTTTATATTAGGGCCTAGTGGGGGAAGGGACCCCAAAAGAGTTGGACAATGCTGATCAGGCTCTCTGGGATACAGGGTCATTTGTATGCAGAACGCAATTTAGAGAGGTGGAAAGGGAAGAACCCATGTTCTGGGCTATTTGGGAAGCAGAGATTGCCAGACGGGATCTGCAGGTGATCTGGTCAGAATTATGTGAGCAATTGCACCAGTTTGAGGTGAGGAGGGGTTTGTTGTACTGAATCAAGAAAGCATGGGGGGAAGGGGAAGAGATGGCACAGATAATGGTTCCCCAGATGCACAGGCTGGATTTGTTGTGATTGGCACATACCAACCCATTGGGGGCTCACTTGGGGAAGGAAAAAAATATAGCTTGACTGTCCTGCTGATTCTTTTGGCCCCATCACTATCAGGATATAGAGCAATTCTGTGCTGTGTCCAGAATGTCAGCGAGTGAATCAGAAGAAGCCCACAAAGGTGCCTTTGCAGACAATGCTGGTCATTGCTGAGCCATTTGTGTGTATTGCATTGGATATGGTAGGCCCTCTGCCTAAGAGCTCCAGTGGGCATCAGTTCATACTTGTATTGATTGATTATGCGATTTGGTACCTCGAGGCCATCCCATTAAGATCAGTGACTGACTCAAAAGTGGCTGAAGAACTGCTAAGGTGGGTTTCTCGAGTGGGCTTGGTACGAAAAATTGTGACCGATCAGGGCATGCTCACCATCTCTGCCCCCAGCACTGACACCTCTGGCGGCATCTGCAGATGCACCCCCCCCCCCCCCGACTCAGGAGGCACCAGTCGCCTATGCCATGAGCTTTGTTGGACATTGTACGAGAGGGATAGGAGACAGAGGAAGATGAGGGGGCAACTCCCTCCCAGTATGTAGCTGCCCTAAAGGAACGATAGAAAAAGCCCAACAAGGTGGCCACGGATCATTTGAAGGAGGTTCAGGTAAAGCAGAAGCCACAGTATAATAAAGGTGCTGGGGAACAAGAGTTCCAGGTGGGTCAAAGGATGTTGGTCCTATTACCTAGTTCAACAAGTAAGTTTTGACATGCTGGCAGGGGCCATTTCAGTCGGTATGCCAGGTGGGCCCGGTTGACTATGAAGTGCTGTGGCCTGGTCATCAAAGGTGTTTGGGGGGGCTGGCAAGAAGGGGCTTCTTGTTACAAAGGAAAAAACAGATCTTCCACATCAATTTGTTAAAGTTAAAGAGGAGGTCCTGGTCACCCCTTTTCCAGAGAAGACAGAGTTTGGGAGAAAGCTGGGTGAGGCTATGCAGGGGGTGATGGAATGGGGAGGGGTCTCCATGGGTTAAAACCTGACAGAAAGCCAGCAGGGACAACTGGCACAGATAATCCAGGATTTCGTGGGTGTATTCAGTGAGATCCCAGGACAGGTTCAAGGTGCGGTACATAAAACTGTGACACCTGAGAGGGCTATTGTGAGGGAGAGGTGGTGATGAATACTGTACCATCTTTACCAGTTGGTAAGGAGGGAGATAAAGAAAATGTTTAGGCAAGGGATAATTATGGAGGAACACTATTGTGATGGTCCTGAAAACAGATGGGACCTTATGGCTTTGCACTGATTTTCATAAACTTAATGCCATCATGCAGTTTGATGCATTTCTGATGCCACAGATTAGGGAGTTGTTGGAGAGAACAGGACAGGCCAAGTTTATTTCAATTTTTGACTTACTTAAGGGACACTGGCAGAGTCCTTTACGGCCAGAAGACCATGCTAACACAGCTTTTGGGACCGCATGAGGACTTTATGAATTTTGTAGAATGCCCTTTGGCCTCAATGGGGCAGCGGTGACATTTCAGAGGTTGATAGATTGGGTGTTAGTCCCACATTGGGAATATGTGGGAGCTTACATCGATGATATGGTGGTATATATGGAAAGATTGGGACCAACATCTGGTAGTGGTGAGAGTAGTGCTGTAGGAGTTGAGGCAGATAGGTTTGACAGTCAACCCCAGGAAGCATGCACTGGGGCAACTTGAAACCAATATCTAAGATTCTTAGTGCACCAGGGTCAAATTAAGCCTTTGGCTGACAAGGTAGAGATAATAAGGAATTACAAGATTCCTCACACAAAGAAGCAGATGCATGCATTTTGGGCCTTGGCTAGTTATTATAGAAGGTTTATTCCTCATTTTGGAAAGGGGAATGGTTCAATTAGGTGCAATGACATGCAACAGAGGGCCTTTGAGAACGTTAAGAGAGTCCTGTGTCAAGATGTGATATTTCATACACCAGATTTTTCATTGCCTTTTGTTCTGCAGGTGGACATGTTGGGACCAGGCGGTAGGGGCTGTACTTTCCCAAAGGGTCAAGGGAGATGAAAGACTGATAGCTTATGCCAGTAAAAAATGTAATGAGCAGGAAAAGAGGTATGCTACAATCTAAAGGGAATGCTTGGCTCTTAAACGGACAGAATACTTCCAGTACTGTCTGCCAGGGTGCTAGTTCACAGTAATGACAGATCATGCCCCTCTTCAGTGAGGGGCCTTCAGGGGGAGCCTGTGGCATGTCAAGGAGGCAGATGCCAGAGAGAGTCCTCAGCAGGGATCAGCAGGCAGGTGGAGATGGGGCAGCTGACCTGGCTGCACTGCATGGCATTTGAAGGAGCGCTGTTTCCCCAAAAGCAGCCTGTGTGGGATGCTGATGCTGGGACATGTAGCAGTGGTTCCACTGAGAAAGACTGTAAAGAAAGCAGAATGAGGTCAGACGTGGCCAGGGAGGGAAGTCGTGGATAGGGGGAGGGGCCCAGGTTTGGGGGCATCAGCCCTGCTGGGATCTCCATCCCTGTGGAATTGAAGGACCAGCACAAGGGGCTGTGTCCCAGGACTACAAAACTCCTCTGGGAGAGGGTCTGGGGTAGGGACGGGTGGCAGCCAGCTGGGGAGGGCCCCTTAAAGAGACATGATGGAGAGCAGTGAAGGGTCAGAGGGATGACTGACTTCTCCAGGTGACTGGGACTAAGGCTGTGATAGAGACTTAAAATAGGAAAACTCTATTGAGGAGCAGCTACCCTAAAGAGGGTACTTTGGAGCACATAGCAGCTGGCATTTTCAGTTATAGTTTTAAGTTACTCGTTTGCCAGAATTGAGGAATTATTCCTAGGGAAAAGACTCTTGAGTTGGCTTAGTGCTAATGGGCCACCAAGGTCTCTGGAAAGGGGGCTGAGCTAGAGAGCTGCCTTTATTACAGGCTACTGCCAAAGACCGCTGTATTGAGTAAGACAAGCATGGCAACACCTGTAGGCCTGGACACTAGGACACTGACATCAATTTAGAGGCTGAAAGTTGTTAGGGTGGGGTACAGGGGAGGTTGGAGTCCCACAAAGAAGCTAGGGTGCTGGACCTGGAAAGTCACCTGTGGGGGAACTGGCTCCCAGTAATATAAGATCAAAGTCATGGCAGAAGAGAAGAAACAGCTACCAGGATACTTGGCTGACATACTCCAGGTCTCACCCTGCTGCCACCACCAGTGGGTAGGACATCAGCCAAGAAGGGACCTAGGCCTTACAATATGTATCGGCGGCACCATCCAAGACAATATGGTCTTTTGCCCTAAAGATAGACCCAACAGCATCTGCTTGGTCCTTTTAAACTGGTATTTACAACTTTAAATAGAATTCTGTTTTTCACACCCAGATTGCATTGCGAGGTTATAAAATCCCAATGCACCATGAGATCTCTCCTTTCCCACAAGATGAGAGGCTCTACTAAGTAATTTCTTTCCATAACAGTGTCTCAGAGGGTTGGGTTGACTCGTTGAATTTGTATATTTTTCTGCACAGTAGGATGGAAAAGCCAGAGCACTGCTAATAGGGCTAAATTCTTTCTGTGACTATGTTGCAAATGTGAGGCTGCTTGGATCTGCCCATGCCATTCCAGTGAGGGGAACTGGCATTAACAGTAATTCAGCAGAAGTGGGAATGATTTATGTTCTTAAAATAGGGCACTTGTAAATATAACCCCTGAACAGGAGATAATAGCTTGGAAACTTCCATCCTAACCTAGACACATGATTGTTCATTTATTTGAAAATTTCAAAAAGTAGTAACAAACTCTGGCCTGTTAATAGTGAAGAATGTCTATTCAGCTGCTCCGGTAGGGCTTGATCCTCTAAATTGCAAATGCCCTCTGCTCTCTTTGAATTGAATAGGAGCCCTAGACAGGGCTAACACCTCTGACTGAACAAGAGACATGGGGTCAGGAGAGGAACAAACAAGAGGAAACCAGAGTCTATAGTTTAGCAGTTATGGTACATCAACTGGAGGAGGGACCTGAGCTCTGATCACTATTCCCAGTGACATTTTGGTTTCTTCACCAGTGAATATCTATGTGAACAGTCCTTTCAGAAAGAACCAAAAGCCAAGACTCTCATCCACAGGGAAGTATCTTCCTCAAGAATTAAGCTTCTTGGTGGTTCTCCTTTTGGTCCCAGAATTCTTGCATTCTTGACTGCCGCCTGGTTCCTGCAGCGGGTCTCCCACTTTATAAGCAAGGGCTCCAACCACTAGGCTCTTGTACAAAAAGTGGGTACCATCACCATTGCCATTGTCTGTGTTCTCAAGTGAAAGGTTCTATGGGTTGTGCTTTGTAAGGAACTCAGTACTGTCAGGGTGAGTTAGGTGTGCTCTGTGGATGCTTCAAGAGTTAGTGACTCAGACTTTAGGTGTTTCCCAGGTCTGGATCTTGGTCACTGTAAAGCTCAGACAGCAGTTAGGTGCCTAGGTACTAGACAATTTCTGAGCATGCTTAGAAGTTTAAATCTGCATGCCTCGAGAATTTTCATCGAGATCCCTAATGATGCCAGACATTTTGCAGTTTTGCAGCTGCTGGAAAGGGTCAGTCTGGATTCACTTTATATTATTTAAGCATTTACATTTTTCTGCCATCTTTTTGGAAACCTGCAAGAACAATCTGTATTTGGCCCATGGTGCACTTATAGTTGATCCACTCACAATATACACAAGACCCACTCCCAGCCATCACTCATAACTGAACAAGTGGAATAAAAAAGTTAAGTAACCCTTCATTGTGTTAATCATCATGGCAAAAAGAGGTGATCATTGCCGGATCAAGTCAGTCCCAAGGCTGTTGTAACCATTGGGGCACCTCAGGTGCTGTAACAACTCTCCTTCACTCCACCTTGTTTTTGGACACAGTCATTGTAGACCCAGGCCTCGAATGATCTAGCATGAGGTTAGTTGAGTTGCTTTGCATCACTGGTGATTCCTCAGGCAAAGTGACCTGGTGGCACCCATCTCGTCTTCAAGTATGGTTGGTTATTGGCTCCCAGGGAGCTCATCCCTTTGACAGGTCTTGTTTTCAGTTCTGCCGGGTGCCCACACACCCTCTTCACCCAGGCTAGCCTAGGTGGGGGCACCAGTTTAGATGCCAACAACCCAACCATGGAACAGGCTGTAGTGGTTTACATGGTACCAGATCGCAGACCAAGAGAGTCCTGGCCTGAAAGGAATCATTGCCTGGAGGAAGGGAGAATTCTTCTCACTGATAAGTAATGGGCATAGCTTCTGTTGTCTAGGCTGTCTTGATTCCAAGCATCCAGACTCCCAGGGACTATTGAGAATTTGGCACTCAGACTATGAAGCATATCTATGGATTCTCCAAAAGAAAAATCTGTCCCTGAGTTTGCCCTAGAGATGGTATAAGTGGAAAGGAATTTTTTAAAAATATGCATATGTCCCTGGAACAACTGAGCTAAAGGGATGCTTGGTGAGTGGAATAAATAGCATTTTTCCTACACCAGGGATGCACTTTTATCAGATGCACCCTATTTTAAATTGAGCAGGCAGGTAGCCTTGAATGAATAGCTTGCTATTTCACTTTTGCCTTGCTCTCTCTTTTTCATACTAAGGCATAATGATGCCCATAGTTTGGCCAGTCAAATGTGGAACTGGTCACTCAGATGCCCACTTATGCATGCAAAATGTACCCATCCAGTTTTAAGAAGATGGCTGAAAATTTGGTGTTTTAAGGTCCAGCTAAATTTTTGCAACTTGCCATGTTCCTCTCTCCCCACTTGGTGTCTCTGTTTAGTCTCAGATACTAGGGTGGATCCACATTAACCCACTGCTGGTTAGGTACCATCTAGTTGAGTATGACTGATATTTCCACTAAAGGAGTTGCTTGAGGTCTCAGTCATGGATCAGAGCCCCATTGTGCTAAGCATTATACAAATACATATTGAGAAGTAAGTCACAGCTGCCAAAAGCTTAGGGTTCTGTGGTATTTTCCCAATATATTTCATTCACTTTGTTGAACTAAGAAAATCTCTTTGCATATTTAAGAATCCCACAGCACTTTTTGACTAAAATATAGTGTTTTTCATCATTTTACCTGCTCTAATCACTATCTGTTATATAAAGCTGAGCTGATTTGCCTCAAAGCAAGTGCCAGGGAGCTTTAAAAGTTTATTTCATGTAAATAAAACATGAAGAATGATGAGCCCTGATGCAGAGAATGATGCTTCTTCAATGGGTGAAATTAAAAGAATTCCAGGCCTAAATTCAAGCTTTGCCCTAGGAACAAAATAGGAGGTTTAAGGACACTTAAAAATCTGGTATGATATTTTCATGGCTTCCTCAAATGCATTAGAAACTTTTTTTTGCAAGGAGAGAAAGTTCCATCTTTCTTGCAGTGTCTGATGATCTAAATACATAGTATTTGGCTGCTACATAAGATCCAGGGGGTAAAAATGACTTGTGAAGGAAAGTAAAATTGATCAGGCAAGCTTCGCTATTCAGCCTGAACAAAGCACAATACAGCTTTTCAAAGGTAAAAAGTTATATTAAAATTTCTGGTGTTTAAATGAACAGAAGGGGGAAGCACATGGGAGGTAAGTTAGGGTCTGGAAACACAACACAGTTACAATGGAATAAACTGACTTTACTGTAAAACTTAAATGGATGCTTAGCACACAATAGTAAGGATCTCTTCTTACTATTGAAGAAGTAAGAAATACTTACTTCTTCAATAGTAGAATTGAAGCACAAAAATGGAGGCCAAATCTTCAGCCAATATAAGTCAATGGAGCAGCATCAATTAACATGAACTGGGGGATCTGTTAAGTAATATTTAGCCATAATTTCTTCCTTTTGAGAGTTCTTCCAGAAGAATTCTCTAGCTCCCCCTACAAAGAGCATAGCTCAATATTGCTTCTCTGAGAGCTAAATATTTTGTACACAAATTCTGCAAACCCAGTACCACTTCACTCCCTGAAAGACATGAGAATTAAATATAAGCCCAAATCTGTGTTCACTTTAAAATAATGTGTCAAAATAATAGATTAAATGCTGTAATATTGCAACTCTACTTCACAAATGAATGCCAATGTATCAGACTATTTTAAAAGATATGAAGCCATCTGTCGCAGGGCACCTCGGTGCCCCTGCTCCTATAGAGGAGAAACTGCCAGGGAGCGAGGGAGCGCGCCCTGGCCTGACATAACGAGCCCAGCTGAGGGTTGCTCAGGTAATGAGCGCAGCTGCGGGTTGCCGGAGCAACCAAGCGGAGCCAGCTGCCTGTAGGGGGCAGGGCCTGGCCCTTATAAAGCTCAGGGCTGAGGCCAGGCTGGCAGTTCTCTGCCAGCAGCCGGAGAGGCAGGAGCTTCCTCAGCTGAGATATGGGGAGAAGCCTGATGGGCAAGTACAGCGCATGATAGCCCTGAGAGGATTGGGCACTATGGTTTAGCCAGAGGGCTTTAGGTTTGTGTTATAGCCAGGAGGCTCTAGTTTACGTTTGGCTCTGTATATTACACCTGGAGGCTTGGGTGAGGCTGTAGGGGTTGGAGGAGGCCTCAACTATAGGGACCCCAGAGAGTGTGGGGTGCCCTAGCGCCAAGAGGGTGCATTATTTGCATAGCGCCAAGGAAGGCGCAGCTCGCACGCCAGTGCTTGAGCAACTGGCTGTGAGGAGCGCGGCCAGTGGGTCGCGGGCGCAACCTGTAGGTTGCGGACGGGGACCGAGACCCCGGATTGCGTGTGGGGGAACATAGCCCCCGGCCCCAGGAAAGGGGCGGTATTACTGAGTAGCCCAGTGTGGGCACGGCGAGCCCCAGAGAGGGGGAATGCCATTGTGTATTACTGAGTAGCCCAGTGTGGGCACGGCGAGCCCCAGAGAGGGGGAATGCCATTGTGTATTACTGAGTAGCCCAGTGTGGGCACGGCGAGCCCCAGAGAGGGGGAATGCCATTGTGTATTACTGAGTAGCCCAGTGTGGGCGCGGCGAGCCCCAGAGAGGGGGAACGCCATTGTGCTTTGCTGAGTAGCCCAGTGTGGGCACACGGGCATAGCGAGCCCGGCCGTAGGCTAGTGTGGCAATACCCCTCAGACCAAGGCAGGGCGCTGCGGTTGCCCCTGAGAAGACAGGGAGTAGCAGCGCAGTGAGCCAGAGTCAGGGAGGGTATTCGTGCAGTTGGCCCATAGGACCGGAGGCCCGCTAGAGAGTCCCGGAGCGGAACCACACCGGCAGGGGAGGCCCACAGTGGGCTAGACGGGAGTCCCAGCAAGAGGCTGGGCACGAGAGAGGGAGCCCAGAGTGGGCCACATTAGAGAGGAGGCCCGGGAAGCGGGCGTATAGACCGGACAATGTCCATTACATCTGCAAGGCTTGGGGTGTGGTATTAGGGGCTGGTAGGAGCCATGCATAGCCCATAAGGCTAGGGCGCTTGGGTAGCGCCCATTGTACGGGGAGACCCACGAGGGGTCCAGGAGCTGACAGGCCCGAGGAAACACAAGGCAGCCTCCCTATTACATATTCGATCAAGACATGGAGGGTGCCCTCGGGCCGGAGTAGCGCAGTGAGAGGGCCTCAAGGAGATCACGGCCCTCCGCGAGGACCCCGCCGTGACACCATCTCACATTCAGTTTTGTATGCATATGGCATTATATTATGGTAAGTATCTGGTAGAATGTCAGATGTGTGTGAGGTAGTGTGTGTAGGAAAAGATGCAGAACTCCTCTAATGGTCACTCTAATTGTAGTACTCATAGCACAGGAAATGCTTATTTGACCACATTACCTGAGAATCCTTAAGAGGACTCTAGTTTGTATCTAAACCTAGAGAATGAAAAATAGGATATGGTGGAGTCTGATCTGCAAGTCTCAATCTTTTCAATATACTGTAGAGGTGGAAAATCCTTCTTAGGCTCCGCCTAATTGCTACCAAGAATACCAAGCAAGGCCTAGTCCAGTATATTTTGAACTGGCCCAAGTGAAGGTGTTTCTATCACTTCCCTTGAGAAACTGTTTTACAGTCCTCACCATTCAGAAGATTTTCTTTAAATCTATCCTAAAGAGATTGTCTGTCCATTTTTATCTCCCCTAGCTCCTACTTCCATGCTCTACATTGCCATAAACAATTGTTCTACCTCCTTGATGTTTACACCCCTTTAATATAACACTACTGAAGAAGCAGCTCTGGAACAATTATAAACCACTATTAACTTTCTTCCTTGCATTGAGAACAGACTGAGGAGGCTGCTATGAAAAGGATGTTGGATGTGGTAAAACAATTTGGAACCACCACACCCACAGAATCCCTCTTGCCACCAGCAGAGGCTCTCTGGCAAGAAAAGTGTGGGGAGGCATATACACTGAATTTGCAAAACCTTCACCAAGCTGACTATGAACAATCCTACATATTAGGTCAATATCTAATGTAACCACAGAGGAGGCTTTCCTTATCTTTCAGGGCAATTACCAAATCATACATCACTTGAGCCATCTGGGAACCATAGAAGATTGTGGTTTCTGGTGAAATGAGACAATCTTTTCATGGTTATTGCTTGCAATGAATTTGTATCCTGCCTCCATATGGACTAAGCCATGGGTGACATTTTTTGAAAGATGAGCTTCACTTGATGTCAAAGTGCAAATAAATAATGATGTGTGCATATGTATTTTAAGGTAGAATTAAGGAAGAATCGTGTCTTTTTATTTCTCTTTTTGCCTAGAAGAAGCTACAGGTTCCCTCAGGTTCTTCCCTGGCTTGAAAGCTGTCCAAACAGTGCTTAAGGAAAGTGATCGCTCATGGTGAATTGGTTTGCAGAATCTGCTAACCATCTGTGCGCCTTTAGGAGATTGTCACACTTTCGGCTGGCTTCATCCATCTCTCTAATTCCTTGGTTACAGTCAAAACAGTTTTATAAGGCTCAGTTCCCACAGTGGGATGACGCCTGCAAGCGCCACTTCACTTGAAGAGCAGCTGACGCCTCGTGGAAAACTTAGAAAAGCAAGCTTCTCCTCTGAGTCAGTTATGCTGATGCAGCTTGGGGTTTAGTATTTCTCTTCCCCTCTCTGCTTCTTTATTCTTAAGGACATTTACATAAGGGGCTCTGTGTTCCTGGGAGGATCCAGTTGCTTCAGAGGAAGTCACAAATTTCCTTCTCCCTTCATCAGTCTGGATTTGTCAACTTTTCAGGCAGGACATGTTCGATATGATGGACCATGGCTTTCTGATTTGGCGTGTTTAAAATGACTAGTCTGGCTATTCTACATTTTACACAAAGCATGTCAAGTAGCCGGTAGGTTCTGTTTAGCAATAAAACATTAACAGTCTTTGCAGCAGATAATTGGATGCCCACAAACTGAATAGACAGACTGAGTTGTGAAAGGCATCTCAGTTACTGCAAAAGTACTACCTAGTTAACAGCAACTCTACAGGGTTTTTCAGGCCCATTGTTTGTAGAGCTATTCAGCTGGGCCAGTTTTTTCTTGGTAAGTTCCAACATTTAGCAAAAAAGAGCTGCCTTAATAACGTAATTGGGGGTAACATCATCTAATCACCACAGTAAGTATTTTCAGTAACTCTGGAAACCAGTGATCACTTTTCAACAAACAAGTTTCCTTAGTGGCCTGAACTAGTGACAAACATTCAAAAAGCCTAAGCCTGAATTGATTCAATCTTTGCAGGTTAGTCTAACCTGACTAAGTTGAACTGGTTTGCAACTGCACAGACATTGCCTCTGGACTGAAGAAATGCAGGCACATGCCTGCAGTGGTGCAGGCTAGAATCTGGGGGAGTTGAGCTGGGGTGGGGGTTGCCAAGCCCCAGCAGGACACTCTGATCAGGGAGAGGTATAAATCCCCATACTGCCTGCACTGTCCCAGGCTTTTCCCCACTTGCTGTTCAAGGGATGGGAGTGTTGCTAGACCCCAATCATGGACTGACACTCTGAGACAAAGGGTGTGTGTGCATCTGTTGATGATACTGAGCTTCTTAATATCCCTCTCCCTGCTTCTTCATACTGTCTGCAAACCTGATGAGTGAGAGAGCCAGGAAGAGGCTGATAGCATGGTGTTTATCAGCCCATCAAGAAAAAACAAGACTCTCTCATTAGTTCAAGCTCTTCTTAAACAGCTTTTTGCAAGGAAGGAATGGAGGGACATTACCAGCTGAGCTGTTGATTAGCTCCAAAAAGCCTTAAACAAACTCTGTCTTGTCTGCCTTTGTCTTGTCCCAGTGAAATTGGACGGACGGACGGACGGACGGACGGACGGACACACCCCTCTCAGCATTAGCTCACATGCCTAGGGTTCATGTGGCTGTGGTCCATGCTGTGGGAGATGTGGGGGGAGGGCGGCGGTTCCCTGCTTGAGCAGTGAGTGTCAAGGGGGGGCGGAGGGGCAGGGGGAAGCAAGGCAGACCCTGCTGGGCCTGCAGTCTCCATAGAAATTCTGGCCAGGGAGCAAAGGGGCGGGGCCAGCCCTACCCTCTGGAGCAGCCAGCACAGCACAGCACAGCCCAGCCCAGCTCAGGGCTGCAAAACATCTGGAATGCTGGGGGACTCTGGTTTAACTTAAACCAAGAAGGGGTCTGGGACAGACATTGCATAAACCAGTTTGACCCAAGTCAGTTAAGTCTGATACTATATTCAACCAGGTTTATCTTAAACCAGTTTCAGCCATTTTGAAACTGGTTTATGTTCACTGAACTTATGTTCTGTTACAGGTTTAAATCAGTTTCTGATCACTTAACCCAGTTTATGTGCAGCGTCTGTCCCTAGCCTCAGAGGCTACCATCCAATCCAGCTTCTGTCTAAAAAATGCAGCCTAGATCATTTGTAAGTTTCTGGATTTCCAGTTTTATGGCAATTGAAGAAGTAGTTCAATTCAGGCACCTCTAATTCACAAAACTGCTTAGTTCCTCCCCAAAATCAGGGTCTGATGTTGAACAGCCTTGTTTTGAGATGTTAGCTGGATAGCCAGATTATTCCAGAGATTGGAGCACTGTTGAAGGGCTCAGGACACCCAGATTCGATTCCCCATCCTGTTACAAATTGCCTGTGTGATATGAGGCTAGTAAGTCCCAGATTCTCAAAGATATTTAACTCCCAGTAAAATCAATACTATTTAGGTGTCTTAGCTTCTGTGCTCCGCATCTCTAAAATGGGGCTAATAGCACATTCCTACCTTACAAGTATGTTATAAGGATAAATATGTTAAAGACAGTGAGATGCTCAGATACTACAATGATGAGAAAGAGGGAGAGCAAGACAAAGACCCTTAGCTCCTGCAACTATGTGCTGGCACAGATGTGTTGTGTTGACCTTCAATTATCTAACTGTGCTTCTACAGCATGTATTTAGATTTTCAAATGCCTCGAGCATATAAAAATAAGAAACAAAAGGGATAACATGAATGTCAAAATTTCCTTTACAATTTCCTTTGGGGAACACACACATTAGCTCTTATGTTCCTGTTAGTAGTGCTGTCTGTTTTGCTTTGCTGCGCATAATAAACCTGTTGCTTTTGAGAAACCTGAAGAAGGATGGAAAGTTTGGGAAGCGTTTTACAAATGACACCCTAGATACTGAGCATCTATTATTTGTGCACATTTCTGCCTGAAACTGTGCAGTGCGTACCCTGGCATCACTGCACATTTGTGAATCAGTGTAAATCATATCATTGCATGTACTGACTCTACTGAAAGCTCCTGTATTGTACATCTATACACCACTGACTCTGTACTTCTGTTTGTTCCTTCATATTCACTCAGTATTAAGCATCATTACTTATTCTCTGCGTACTTATATCCATATGTACCATTGCATATTCAGTCAATGCCTAACTAGATGCCACTATATGTATAAGCATAATTTATGGAATTATCTACTGGCTAGTGTGATTGTTTACCACACAAAAACTAGCTGTATGGAAAATTACTCTATTACTACAGACATCCAGTAGAATGTCATGTTTATTAAAGGTAGAAGATCAAATAAATCTAACCAAAGAGAAGGCTGTGTTGAAAACTTCTCAAGTAGCCAAGAAGCCACATGTCAAGGGAAGAGAGATATGGGAGAATGTCTAAAATAAACAGGCACTGTGGAGTGGTGAACAATAGATGGTCTGTGTAGGCAAAGCAGCTGGCAACGCAGTACACAGGGAAATGAATTAATCATATTCTTTGTGAGCAGGTACATCATGGTTATGTTTAGCCATGGACAAGTGATATTTGGAGTCTCCACCAAGACTGACAGCATGCAGTGTTGAGGCAAAGCTGTGAGAAAAAGAATGGCAAATGAAGAGCAATGAAAGATTCACAACCAGTTAGTCTAAACAGGTTGGTCTGGGGCCCAGATCTTCAAAGGTGTATAGCTGCCTAACTCCCCCCATGGATCTTGCTGGGAATTACATGCCTAAATAGGAGTTAGATACCTATGGATTGTTGAGGTTCTGGGTGTTGACATACAGAAGTGTCACAAGAGCAGATTTTGGCTTATTGTAAGTAAGGGGAACCCTAATTATCTGATAATTATAGGGCAACTCAACTGCTGATGAACAATACTATCTCTGCACAATTACCAAATAATCTACAGGAACATGTAATTAAATTACCACCCTTCTCAGCTATTCTCAATCCATTGTTGCAGGTGGTTCCACCCACATTACATGGTAAAGGCCACTCTACAATGCTCATTTCATTTCCATCCCGTTGTAAGGCAATACCCTCCCAATGACTATATGAGCCCTGCATTCTTATAAGAGTAGACTCTTAGCAAGCTGGTCACTTGTAATTTGTTGAACATGCACTCATGTTAGCCTGCCATCTCTGCATTAGCCTCTCCAGTGGTGTCACTTACTTCTTATAGATTTCATAGACATTAGGCCTGGAAGGGACCTTGCAGATCCTAAGGTCCAGCTCCCTGCTCAAGAGGCAGGAAGTCAGCTGGGGTCAGACCACCCTAGCAAGATAAGCATCCAAGTGTTTCTTAAAGGTATCCAGAGTAGGTGCTTGCACCACTTCTGGGGGGAGTCCATTCCAGACTTTGGAGACTCAGACGGTAAAGAAGTTTTTCCTTATGTCCAGTCTAAAACAGTCTTCCAGCAGTTTGTGACCATTAGACCTTGTCTTCCTTTTGGGTGCTCCGGTGAACAGATGTTCTCCCAGATCCTGATGCACACCCCTTATATACTTATAGGCAGCCACCAAGTCAGCCCTGAGTCTTTGCTTCTTCAGGCTGAAGAGTCCCTTGCCTCTCAGGCTTTCCTCATAAGGCCAGTTCTCTTGACCTCTAATCATGTGCATGGCTCTCCGCTGGACTCTCAAGCTTCTCCACAACCTTTCTAAAGTGTGGAGACCAGAATGATCAGGCTTGTCAGCAGAAAGTGGGCTATGTTTATCCATTCTGTGCTTCAAGTTCCATTTGAACCTGGGGGAGTTGTTTCCTGTGAGTGGTTATGGAAGGTCAGGTCCTAATGTGTTACAGTGCAACTGGAACACAGAGATGAGGTATTTGTGTCCTGGAGTTGAATGCATCACTCGGTATGGTACAGAATGGGTTATTGGTGCAGGCAGACAGTCTACTCTCTCTGTTCACTATGTAAGTGACTTACGTGACTGGGAACAGGGGATAGGTCAGTTTTCCAATTGCCTAAGGCAGCAGACTGCTTCAAGCTGGCATTGCAAGAAGCCAAGTGCACATTCCCAGCACTGCTCCCTGCAAGGGATTTATGGCTTGGCTACACTATGTGGTGAACTGTTAAATATTCAGATTATGGTACGAATTGAGCAGGGGAGGCTTAGAGCCAGAGCTCCAAGGGCGACACACTGGAGGTCTTGCGGACTTATGATGTGTGCAGTAAACTGATGGCTGGGGATTCCACTGCCATAAATGTGGGTGTCACATGTTCTGCTCTAATATATGCAGCATCAGGTAAGCATTAACTCTAGGGCTCTTAAAGTGATGCATTCTGAAATGGCAGGGTGCCTCTCTCTGTAAAACAGTGTTGCCTCCCTTCTTCACTGTCAGGCCAAGTCCCTACAGTTTCTTCTGACATCCTGCTGAGGTTAAGGCTCAATCAAAACAAGCAGGACCTGAAGAGGGAGGAAGAAAGAGTCTGAGGAGAAAAAATAATTTTTAATACTTCCAATTTTCATGCCTAACAGTTTGTTTCAAATGCCTACTTGGTGGCTCAGGCAGGGGTGATGGACAGGGACACTTTCATTCCTGGTTCCAATCTAGCTGTATGCTGGGGGACCAGAGTGATTGCAGAAAGGATGGAGTTAGACTGGCAAATCACAGAACAAGGGACGATGGTCTCAAGTTGCAGCAAGGGAAGTTTAAATTGGATATTAGGAAAAGCTTTCTCACTAGTGGTGAAGCACTGGAATAGGTTACCTAGAAAGGTGGTGGAATCTCCATCCTTGAAGGTTTTTAAGGCCCAATTCAACAAAACCCTGGCTGGAATGACTTAGTTGGGGATGGTCCTGCTTTGAGCAGGGGATTGAACTAGGTGACCTCCTGCGGTCCTTTCCAACCGTGATTTTCTATGATTCTATAATTCTATGTCATTGCTGTTGCTGTTTGTTGAGGGAGAACGGTGTGGGTAAGTCTTACTCCAGTTCTTATTATCTTCAGAGCCAATTTCCATGATTTTTGGTATCACTCATATGATCCTTTATTAGCAGACCCAGTAGAGAGGGCAAGGATTAAACATCATGTTGAGAGTGACCTTCATGAAACACTAGAGGCAGCTCCTTCAGAACAGGACTGATGAGGCCTTTTCTGGGGGAAGAAGAAATGAGTGTATGTTGGGGGAAACAGAGAAAGCTCTCACTGCTACCATCTACCTTATGGGGAGAGAGGTACATCAATTTAATCAGTCCTTAGCTAGGGACAGACATTACATATAAATCGGTTTAAGTGATCAGAAACTGGTTTAAACCTGTAACAGAACATAAGTTCAGTGCACATAAACATGTTTCAAAATGGCTGGAACTGGTTTAAGATAAACTTAGTTGAATGTAGTATCAGACTTAAATGATTTACGTCTAACCAGCTTATGCAATGTCTGTCCTAGACACCTTCCTGGTCTGAGTTAAACCAGAGTCCCCCAACATCCCAGATGCTTTGCAGTCCTGGGCTGGGTTGGGCTGTGCTGTCTGCTCCAGAGAGCAGGGTTGGCTCTACCCCTATGCTCCCTAGCTGGAGCTCCAGAGGAGACTGCAAGCACAGCAGGGTCTGCCTTGCTTCCCCCTACCCTGCCCCCCCAACTTTGCCACTCACTGCTTAAACAGGGAACCCCCTCCCCCATCTCCCACAGCACAGACCCCAGCCCCATGGCCCCTAGGCATGTGGTATGCTAGCTAATGCTGAGAGGTGTCTGTGTGTGTGTCTCCAATTTCACTGGGACAGGACAAAGGCAGACAGGACAGTGTCCGCTTAGAGCTTTTTCAAGCTAATCAGTAGGTCAGCTGGTAATGTCCCTCTGCTCCTTCCTTGCAAAAAGCTGTTTAAGAAGAGCTTGATCTACTGAAAGAAGCTTTTGTTTTCTTGATGGGCTGCTAAATGCTGTGTTATCAGCTCCCTGCTGGCTCCCTTGCCTGTCAGGTTTGCTGCAGACAGTTCGAAGATGCAAGGATAGGGAGATTGAAAAGATCAATATCATCAAAAGATGCATGCACTGCACCCCCCTCCCCTCCACCTTTGCCTTAGAGTGCTAGCCAGGGGCGGGGGGGCTGGCAACATTCCCACTCCTTGAGCAGCGAGCGGGGAAAAGCCTGGGACTGCAGGCCGGGTAGGGGTTTAAACCCCTCCCAAATCAGAGCGTCCTGCCAGGGCCTAGCCACTCCCCCCACTTCAGCTCAGTATTATAGAAGGGAAGGGAGTGTGCCTGCATTTCCCCTGTCCAGAAGGAATGTCTGTACACGTGCAAATAGATTCAACTTAGGCAGATTAGACTCACCTGCAAAGACTGAATCAATTCAGACTCTGGCTTTTTGAATGTCTGTCCCTAGCCCTCAAGACTGTGCTTAAAATTCACTTCTATGTGCCTGTTAGGGGATGGTGGGGCAGCAGAGGACTCCAAAAACTGGACCACAATGGACGAGTGGAAGCCTCTGACTTCTTCTGGAGGTAAAGCTACCTGTGTGTGCTGTGCAAGTATTGCAATTTCTATTTTTATGACTGATTGGAAAGTAAGCCCCATAGTAAGAGGCCCATATCAGCAGACATATTCTGAAGAAGAGATCCCAGCTTCTGCCTGTCTAGTCTTCTAAAAGGACTCATCTGAAAGATTTCTCCTCTTAGGTTAAGAGCTATAGTGGTTCAACAGAAATCAATAGCACAGTTTTCCTTCTGATCCAGGCCATCATCATTTTTGCAAGTCAAGGACCAGCCCAGCTACTCCCCCACATTGAATATAGCAGCCAAGGAGCATGGTCACAGAACATCAAAGTGACAGGATAATTACAATTCAAAAACAAATACATCAATAAATACATTTTCAGGCCTCTTAGGAAATCACATTATTGGGCATGGAGCCAGGCAGGGACTCCCAGGGAGAACTACAGAAAAAAAAATATTCTCCAAAGCTGTAATTTTTAAGATTGTATCACTCAGAGAATAATTATAGCCAGCAAAACAATGTTCACATCTCACATTAATATAAAATTATGACTGCATGCCTGTAGCCAACTAACCACAGAGACTGTCAACCCGCCTGTCCTCTTATAATACACAGAGCATGTTGGAACTGCTGGCAGAAGCTACATTTCTACATCCCTTCATGCATCCTTATTAAAGCCATAGTACTCAGTATTGGTTTAAGCTCAAAACTTCCATTTTAAACTTTATTTTTCAGTCCAAATCCTAATGAATATATTAAAAAAAAGAACTTGTCATGTGAGATAAAATTTTTAAAACATTTCCATTTTGGACAAAACATTTTAGAATTTCAGAAATGGTGATGAATTTTCAAATTCTGATTGGAATTTAATTCTTTTATTGTTAAATACTTTTTATTGTGTTAGATGATTGCATGACAAGCAAGAGCATTTCAGATTATCTCTTGGTACTGATATACTATGAAATTCTTTAAAAACAATACTACAAAAATGAAAAAAATAAAGAATAAGGATAATGAATGTATAAAAATGATGACACATAATTTGAACATTTGTCAAAGACAAAATTCTCCAGAAGGAGGACATTTTGACTTTAAAGACAGTTTTTGTTTTTCAATGAGAAATTTCTGGCTTATTTGATGTTTTTTGGTCTTATTTTGAGATGAATCTAAGCATAAGTGTTTATGACTGTTCACAGTTGGGGATGAATTCTAGGTCTGAAGGGATTTCTATCCTGTATATTTAGACTGCAAACCGTATGTGCTAGGGTCTCTTTGCAGATAAAGCTTAGCACAATGGTGACAGATCCCTAAAGAAGGGCATTAGACATTACTGAAATACAAACAATAAATTATAATTAAGACTTGGATGTGTGGTGAGAGAGTTGGAGATAACCACAGGATTTGTTGTAGTCCAGCTTTCAGAGTACAGAATTCCTTCCTTGTAACTAAGTTTTGTCTATATGAAGCATATTGCAAGGTCTATCTCCAGATTGAGCTGCAGATTTTTGTTCTGTTTTGTTTCTTTTGCTCTCTTCTTTTCTGTCTTTCCACCACCCATTGTATGATTAACCGACAAGCAAAAGCAAGACCACCTCAATCCCAGGAGAGGTACATTTTCCAGTAAACCCAGTGCAATTGAAAGCAGTGAGTACTGGAACTCATACTGAAAAGCCTGCTCCAGTAAGATTCTGTGTCATTTTGCAGAATCAAGAGTTTTTGACATTTTAGCTGGATACAATTCAAAGAAGAACCTGAGCTTAGTGATAGACTAAACCAAAATTCTCCCATTGTTAGCCTATATAGCTTTTTCCTATGTGGTCCTGATAACCGCAGGAGCAATGAGCCAATGACAGCTCAAGGTTAGGTCTATGGTCCCATATTTACTATATCATCTTTGCACAAAGACCCCTAAAGATTTTGTGGAGTTCAAATATTATTATATTGAGTAGGATAGAGAAATTCAGAGATGTAGATGTGCTGCATTTCCAAATTAACTTTAAAATGAGCTAAAAAAATAAAATGTAGTAAAATGAACTGTGAAGGAAGAGGCTTTTACTGGTTGATATTAGACAGTGTGTTGCTGCAAGATAATTTGCAGAGTAATCAATTACCTTCTTTCTCCTTGACTCTTGTCAATCTCAGCACTAACCTGGCTGTGGCTTGAAGAGAGCACTGGTTGATTATCTTCTTTTGATGATGGATGAAGAGCAGGTGACTGTACTGCTGTTATCCAATGTATTACCTGCTTTCAGAGGTGGTGTCAAGTTGCCTAAATTCAAGTAGATAGCATTGTTCTTCAGTGACACTGCCTTTATCTCTTGGAGAGATACCAAACAGCAGTTTCGCCAATAGCTCTTCATTTCCAAGAGCTCCCCTATGTAGATTTATACAGGATTCCGTCTGGTCCTGTGTCTTGTGCATCAATTTTTGAGGCTATGAAGAGGACTAGTAAGGAGAAACTGGCTTGGATGACTTCAGTGTCTGTTTGACACTCTGGTCTGAGCAACTAACTAATTAACAGGATGTATCAGAAAGTCCGTGCTGAATGAACAAAAAGAATGTTATGTGAAGAAGAGATGATGCCAAAGTAATTAAAGTTAGTACAGTCGGCATGGGTCCCCAGGGCAAAAGCACCTTTGGGAAGGGTTTTCCCAGTAGGTGAAGTTCCTGGTAACAAAGTGACATCATCATTATATTTACTTTTTTTTTTAACCTAATTATTTTGTAAGGGAATCAAATCAGTGCTGTTACGTATACTAAAAAATGCATTATCCCTGCTTAAATTTATGACTGGCAATAGGGACAATTGTGAGAAGAGAGTAGGAGAGTGTCTTTAAAGATTACTTGAAAATCTCCCTCCATTTAATTCAGAGATTTATGACTGAACAGAAACCATGGGAGAAAGAAAAACAGGGAGGGTCTTTATGTATCACTTACAATCCAGGGTACTCACTGGTTAGCAATAGGTGACCCAAGCATACTGCAGGACTTAGAGCATAGGTGGGCAAAATACAACCTGCAGGCTGAATCTGGCCCACCAGGCCATTCTGTCTGGCCTGCGGGGCACCTAAAAAATTCCAAAAATATTTATCTGCTCCTGGCTGCCTGTCAAAGATGACAGGAGCTACAGACAGTAGGACCCAAGGGGAGCTGGCAGCAGGACACAGCAACCCAGCCCTTCCCCACCCCCAGCCATTTCCTTGTCTTCCTGCCCCCACACTGCCCCAGCACCATGTGGCTCTTGCTGGACCAGGCAGCACAGGCCCATGCTGGTACCCCAGTGTGTGTGTGTATGTGTGTGGGTGGGTGGATAGATTGTGCATGTGTGTGTGTTCAACGGGTGAGTTCAGCATGCACATCCCACCATACACATGCACCCACACCCCCCTCACACTGCCATACATGCAGACCCCCACACCCCAGCCACCCCTCCCCCACACAATTCTCCCACAAACCCCATACCTACCCACACCCCACATATCCACACCCACACCCCTACACCTATCCACCCCCCACAGACACCCACACCTTCCCCCACACCCTACATACCCACACACCCACAGCCTCCCACAAACCTATACCCACCTCCCCCCACAATATACAAGAGTAAGACTTCATTTTAAGCTATTATATATAATCACCTCTACGTACACTACACAAACATGTAAACCAGGATAAAAATATTTTTTGAAATCAAATTAATGTTTTAGATGTTTGGTTTTTAGAACATAATTTGGTATTTTTCTGGTTCTGAGATGGCAAAACCCCTTGCTGAAAGGAGTACTTCCGGGGACAAGGGGAGGGACTTCTGATGGTAAAGGTTAGGGGCGGGACTTCCCATCACAAGATGGCAACCAGGAGGTGGGGCACCTGCCAAGGGGCAGGGCTACCCATGTGGCCCTTGACAGCCTGCCAAAACTCAGTAAGTGGCCCTCCAGCCAAAATAATTGCCTGCCCTGGACTTAGAGTATCTTATCCTGCAGCCATCAGGACAGTCTCTGGATCTTCACTAGAGCTTCACATCCCAGCTTGTCTGGAGCTTTGTAATGGTGGAAAGACTGCAAGGATGAGGTGCTTCACTCCACTTCTTTTGTACAATTCAGACTGCATAAAGGAAATGGAGACTTGCTTTGTATTCCAACACAGAGCTGTCACCAACAGGTGAAGAGATAGCACAACCCACTCCTGTACCACCCTCCAGGCATTCGCTGGCTGAAGGTGAATCACTAACTCACTTATCAGGGGTGCGAAGGAAAGAAAGGGGGCATGAGAAGCTAAGAGGAGAAGCCAGCCAGAACATCTCCTGTGGTAGATAACTCTTAGCAGTCAACATGTTTAAAGCTGCCATAACCTCTTGCTGCACCGGAGTGCAGCCAGAGAACAAGGAAAATGTAATGAGACCCCTAATGTCTCCCCACCGTCTTGATTGAGCAAAATTTCTGGCTCTGTATTTTCAATTCTTTGAACAAATAAACCCCTGGATTTATAGGGAATGACTGTGTTTTCCATGTATCCTCTGTATTCAGAGCCTGGTACAGTAGGGGCTCTTTCAAGAATCCCAGAAAGCCTTCCCTCTGCCCTCACAGCCATCTATGTTCCAGCTGAAGAATAAGAACTCCTGCCTTTACCCCATTTAGAAACCAACTGTAAACTTCCAAGATTGCTGCTCCCCCAGGGTGAGGAGGTTTTTGTTGATTAATATTAGGAGAAACTCCCCTGAAGGAATGATAGATCATGGCTTGGTGACTCCAGAATCTTTTCTAGTTTTTTTTCTTTGATGGGAGGAGGTGAAACTGGAAACAAAAGGCTGAGGAAGGGTGGGGGGCAGGGGGCAGAAGTGTGTTTTGAAATCTGCTTCCTTTTGGCCACGCTTGAACTTCCAAGCGCCTGTGTTTGACTGACATCCCTAGGAAATGGGAGAGAAACTCCATGCTGAGCCGGCTCTCTGCCCAGCAAAGGAAGGAGGAGGCATCTGGCTTCAAGGAGCTGAAATAGATGCCTTTAATGTGTCTGTCATTCTGCATTGCAGAGGTGCACTTGGGTTTTTCAGCTGGAATGCTCAGTTCCTCCAGGTCTTGTAGGGGCCCTTCCTTCTCTGTCAGGGATCAGGTTACTTGGACAGTTTACAATGCACTTTATATGGATGGCTTGAGGTAGAGGAAGCTCAGGACATGTAGAAGAGCTGTGAGCTGCTATGTATTCAAGGCTATGGAACCAAGTGGAGACACCAGGTTTTAAAACTTGGCCATGCCCTTAGCAGCCATCTGTTCCTGTCTGCCAGTGGAGGAGGGACCACAGGGGGAAAGAGTTTGAAGCGGATATCCACAGCTTGTCAGAGGCATTCAGTTTCTGGGCCCACAGCAGTATATAAATGCTGTGCATTAATAAGAGTCTCCACTCAAGCCATGAGGCTGCCTCCCTGCCTGCAGCCCTGGGGGTCTGAACTCTGGCACATGTGCAGGGCATATGACATCAGCATGGACAGAAATGGAGAACCGTGGAAAATGGGAAAAACCAGCCCTGACAAATGAAGCTGCCAGAGCTGAGTGAAGACAGAATGGGAAGGGGTCAGAGGAGGGCTTGAGGTAAAGCCTAAGTGCTGTTGTTCACTCTGGCTTGCAAAGCCACCTTGATGCCAAAGAGGTTCAGGATTCAGCACAGAATCCTCCTGGGCTCAGAGCAATACAATGGAGAAGATTGATTCTAGCTATTTCCTGATTACATGGTGGTGATGGTGGTGGGTGGGGAAGCAGGAGCTCTGACTCCCTTTACTAAGCAGGGTGTTCTGTCATTTGTTAGTAAGGTTTGACTTTGGGATTGCCTGTTGGATCCTAGTGGTGTTGTTAGTCAAGGAGGGTTTTCCACCCACCAACGAGATTGCAAACATTCTTCTCAGACTCACAGTGGTGAGCCAGTCCTTCTTCCCCTCTCTGCTGCAATGCAGCCCCTGAAACTATTTGGAAACACCTTTCTTAGCAGTGTTATTTTCGCAAAGAAAATCTGAATTCTGCCTGCTCTCTGTCTCACAGACTTCTATTTTGTTTTTAGTTACAAATCAAGCTCTTGGTTTCTTTTTCTTCTCTTTTTCTTGAAAAGCCCTATGTCCACGCCCAGAGCTAAGATCTGGCTATCTCAGGGCATGTCTGTATTGTTTCCACAGAGGTCCCACTACTGCTGCTGAAAAGCACTCTACTTTCCTCACCAGCTTCCACTCTACATGCAGCAAACCCAGAAATGAGGCAGTGAAACCACTTTATGAGCACCTCCTACTGAGATTTCTTTCTCTGGCATGTCTGAGAGCAGTAGCAGGCTCAATCCATGGAGCAACTTCACTGCCTCATTTCCAAATTTGTCATGTGTAGAGCAGATGTGGGTGGGCAGGGTGTAATCCTCAGTGGCACTCCCATGTTCATTGTGGAAAGGGTATAGACATGCCCTCAGAGACCAGCTTTCTCCCCCCGCCAGCTTCCATCATTTGAGGTACTGCTGCTATCAGTCCCTACAGTTCATGCAGTCAGCTTATGACAGGGCTCAGGGTGTTCTCACTGAAAGGCTGTCAACTCTTGATCTTATTTTCCTCGTTTGCTCCAGCAAAGCTTGATGTCTGTTGGCTTTCAGTGCACTTTGCAAGTTCCATCTGTCTATTTAGGGTTTTGCTTGTTTATGTGTGTTGTCAGAGAGGATCAAGTGAAGGGTTATGCTTTTACCAGCAAGTTTTCATTCCACCTTGTCACAATGATATAGATCAGTGATTCTCAGTCACGCTGCTGTGGCACCCTGGGGTACCTTGAGATCCTTTCAAGGGTGGCATGGGGTGCTACGCAATGTTTAGCACTATTAGATATGCAAAAACAATTCACAAGATAAACCCAGAGATTTCTAATAGGAATCCACAGTGTTAACATTTTGACCTGTTGTGGTTGTTCTGAGTTCTTGGCAACAGAAGAACTGCTCTATTATTTTTCTCTAGTCAAAAAAGGATGAAGCAGTGAAATCTAAGAGCTGGCATTTTCCAAAGAGTGCCTTCAGTCTCATCAGGGGTGCCTTCAGTCTAAAAACATTGAGAATCACAGATATATATGTCCTATCTATCTGCATAGCTACTTATCTATCCACATTTTATAATGTATACAGCTCTGTTATCAAGTTACAACCTCCTATGGCTGGAACCTTAAGCTATATTATAGGGAAAGTAATTATACCTAAAATGACCAAAGTCTGTAACAATGATATAGAAAATTAAGAAACCCAAATCCACAAAGACATCCAAGGCCAGTGTAATATATATGTTGCTACACTGCCACCTAGAGTCAAGGTGGATTGGAAGTCTAGGATTGCTCAGCGTTTCTTTCATCCCATAACCCATATTCTGGTGTCTAAAGCAATTTGAGAACCTATTAAATATTTTCAGGTTACAACACAACAACATTTTCTCCCAGTGGAATAGCATTTTAGCACCATGCTGATGTGTTGCATAATAAAGAAGCTGCATGAGGGTATAGCAAGCTAATATTACTTCAGTAAATCACTGCAATGCCTCACCATGTAACATCAGGATGATTCTCCAAGATATCTTGAAGGGATTATCTTCACTGTTCAGCTGTGAAATATCTGTCACTTCTGACCAAGGCCCAAAGCAGACACTCAATAGAAACCTGGGATTACACCAGTGCAGTGTTTTAGGTATTGGCTGGGGGGAGGGGGCACAAATTTCACTTACCTGGTCTACAGTAAAATGAAGTATTGGGTTGTTTGAAGGGGCAGGTGGAGGCAGCCTGGAAGCTGAACAGTTAAGTTTTATCCATTTTAATCTAAAGATCTAAATACATGTTAAAACATATACATGTTACATCTGATAGATCTAAGCACTTTGCACTTACCTGTACAACAATACTGTGGGGAGGGGAAGTGCTATTGCCCCCATTTTACAGAAGGAAAATGGAGGCATAGGGTGGCTAAGTGACATATAAATTCACCCAGGAAAGCTGTTGCCGAGCAGAGGACTGAAGATTGGCAAAGACAGATCTAGTTGCACCCCACTTTGATTTCCACTCCACCCAAAGTTTAAAACCAACTGCCTGGCAGTGACAGCAACATTTCTATTCAGGCACCAGTGAGAGTGTCAATTGAATTCGTGGCTCATTAAAATCTACCCAATGCCTTCTAAACTCTTCACTTCACAGGTATTAATGATCCTCTCTGCTTTTTAATGGTCTTGATGTTCCACTAATCACGCTAGCCTTTGTTTTGCAATTCTGCTGTCCGTTAGCTTTTCCTGGTAATGCTCCTATGACACAGCCCTGCAGACCATTTTTAACTCATTCCAGTAAAGTTGTATTAGTTTTACTTTGATATTAAACTGAATAATATAAACCTAGGCCTCTAGCATATTACTAAAGCTTCTAATTTATTTTCACCTGGAGAAAAATATAGGATGTGTTATATGGAATGATGCGCCATACCATCTGCAACTGTATCAGTCTGGAGTAGCTCTACTACAACTGACACTGTAAATGAGATCAGAATCCTGCCCTGGGTCTCTCTTTGTACTAGATACAACAGTTTGGCAAAGATACTGGTATATCCACAAGGGTCTTCCTGAGCCCAAACCAGCCCAATTGCCCACAGTAGCTGAGTTAAGACAGACCTATTTCTAAAGCCAACAGTCCACAAGGGGACAATGCGGCTGGCATCACATCCAGTTGCCTTTGACACTTCAGCCCAAATCACTGGGTACCCATGCACCTGGGTTAAAGGGGAGGAGCTTTTGGTACAAATCCAGAGCAGGGCTTAAATTCACACCTCCAGAGACAAGGTGAGATACCTTAGCTATTCTGCTACCACATGTCAGTGCTATATCATTTTGGTCAGTTATTGACCAGTAGTATGGTAATATGCATTTGCAAGAGCCTGGCAGGACAAATTATGCTGAGGGGAAACCACCACGGGTTCGTAGCAAGTAGATCAAGTCTGACTAATTTAGTCTCTTTTTATGACCAGGTTACAAAACGCCTGGACGCAGGAGTAGGGGTGGATGTCGTATACTTAGACTTCAGGAAGGCCTTCGATACAGTATCCCACACCATACTGGTAAACAAGTTAAGAGGCTGTGACTTGGATGACTATACAGTCCGGTGGGTGGTGAATTGGCTAGAGGGTTGCACCCAGAGAGTTGTAGTGGATGGGTCGGTATCGACCTGGAAGGGTGTGGGCAGTGGGGTCCCACAGGGCTCAGTCCTTGGACCGATACTCTTCAATATCTTCATCAGCGACTTGGACGAGGGAGTGAAGTGTACTCTGTCCAAGTTTGCGGATGACACAAAACTGTGGGGAGAAGTGGACATGCCGGAGGGCAGGGAACAACTACAAGCAGACCTGGACAGGTTGGACATATGGGCGGAAAACAACAGAATGCAATTCAACAAGGAGAAATGCAAAGTGCTGCACCTAGGGAGGAAAAATGTCCAGCATACCTACTGCCTAGGGAATGACCTGCTGGGTGGCATGGAAGCAAAAAGGGATCTTGGAATCCTAGTGGACTCCAAGATGAACATGAGTCGGCAGTGTGACGAAGCCATCAGAAAAGCTAATGGCACTTTATCGTGCATCAGCAGATGCATGACGAACAGATCCAAGGAGGTGATACTTCCCCTCTATCAGGCGCTGGTCAGACCGCAGTTGGAATACTGTGTGCAGTTTTGGGAGCCACACTTCAAGAGGGATGTGGATAACCTGGAGAGGGTCCAGAGAAGGGCTACTCGTATGGTTAAGGGCTTGCAGGCCAGGCCCTATGAGGAGAGACTGGGGCACCTGGACCTCTTCAGCCTCCACAAGAGAAGGTTGAGAGGCGACCTTGTGGCTGCCTATAAGTTCATCACAGGGGCACAGAAGGGAATTGGTGAGGTTTTATTCACCAAGGCACCCCCGGGGGTTACAAGAAATAATGGCTACAAGCTAGCAGAGAGCAGATTTAGACTAGACATTAGGAAGAACTTCTTCACAGTTAGAGTGGCCAAGGTCTGGAACGGGCTCCCAAGGGAGGTGGTGCTCTCCCCTACCCTGGGGGTCTTCAAGAGGAGGTTAGATAGGCATCTAGCTGGGGTCATATGAACCCAGCACTCTTTCCTGCCTATGCAGGGGGTCGGACTCGATGATCTATTGAGGTCCCTTTCAACTCTAGCATCTATGAATCTATGCAGCTCCCATGAAATGGTGTTCTCAGTGTATAGGTGTAACAGGGAGCCAGAGGCTTCTGTTACTTTAAGGGGAAAGTGCGGCAGGCTAACCTTGCTATGCAAGCATGCAGATGAGCAAAAGGTAGCTGCACTGCTATAAGCTTGCTGTGCAGGGCAGGATTTCAGGCAGCCTGCAAGTAAAGGCAACAAGTTGCTGGATTAGGGACAGGAAGGGCAGGCTGGCTATTAGGAAAAAGGGGAAACCCCTCTCCGTGACTAAGGGGTCACCTGATCAGAAGGAGCAGTGCTTCAGGGCATATAAGAGCAGGTCCTGAAGTAAGACAGGCAGTCTATCCATGCACGTTGCAAGGAAAGGAGCTCCTTGGGAAGAGATGCTGCTGGTAACAGACTCGCATGCACCCAAGCCACCCAAGAGAGCTCAAAGGGAAGTATGGCTTATGGGGTAAAATTGACCCAGAGTGCAGGAGACTTTTAGTTTAGAAGTGAGTGCTTGTGTTTGTACATATAAGTTTGATACTGGAGGACTGGTTTGTGGCTGTAGGAGAGGATTGGAAGCCATGTACCAGGCTGCCTGGAGCACTTGGGAGTTTCAAGCCCTGAAAGGGGATGAGGGAGAATGTGAGCAAGAAACAGGGGAACAGGCTAGAGGTGTGTGGACCAGAGCCTATGCCCCAAGAGTGAGAGATGGGGGCTAGACCTGAGTGCACCAGAACCTGTATCCTGTGAGCAAGAGATATGGGGCTTGCTAGAGCTGAGAGGGCCAGAGCCTGAGCTCTGAGAGTGGGAGACAAGGGGCATGACAGAGCCAAGAGGACCAGGGCCTGTGTCCAGAGAGAGAGACAGGGGTAATCCAGAGCCAAGAGGGCCACAGCCAGCACCCCAAGAGAGTGAGGCACCCTAAGAGAGGCTGAGACTCAGAAGGCAGGCCAGAGCAAGTGGGCCTGGGATACATGTCTGTAGCTAGATTAACCAGGAGCTAAGTCCAAGAGGGCCAAAACCTATACAGGCTGGCACTTGAATTGAGTAACACCTGTGAGGCATGGATGTGACTACAGGGGAGGATAGAGGCCATGATTATAATCTCTAAGGCCATTTGTGCTCCAAGGCATGGATAAAGCTGTGACTTACAGCCAGAGGAGTGAGACAAGTGCTAGCTGGGCACATGAAATATAATGTTGGCTACAAAGGACCAACTCACAGGATCATAATAAATTTTAATTTATTGAACAGGATATGAAGTTACCAATAAAATCATAAATGCAAACTTTTGAGTTATGAGGGGTACTGGTCACCTTAGCGCACACACATAAGCACTCACCCATTCAAACCCATGTCATTTAAACCTATATAGTATTGTGTATAGTAGCTGCTGTAGTGATTGTGAGACCACTGGTGTCAGTATATCTACCTATCTGAAATCCTAGGGTCTGGTGTCAATGGTCAGCTTCCTTCAAGGTGATGTCTTCTCCAAAAGGGGGTCACCTGCTTCTGTCTCGGTAAGTCAGGTGCTGGATGAGAGGACACCACTGAGGGTCATGCTTCACTGCCTTTTTCCCTTTCTGACAGACTTGTGTAATCCCCAAGCATCATTTTGGCTGCCCAATCCAGAGGTCACTGTCCCGCATGGGTCTTGAGTAGTGCATGACAGCTATTAGTCACAGGGGTCTTGCCTGCTGGTACATGCAGTTTTGAGAGTCAGTTTGTGATTTTGATTAATTTAACAATGGTATTGTTAAAGGTTGCAGGAATAGTCAGTAGGGTGGGTGCTCAGTAGGGTTGTGCGAAGCTTCGGTCACTGATTCAATATGGAGCAGATTCGGCTCAATTTGGCAGCTGAATCTCTGAATCTGAATCAAATCAGGAGACCCATTAATCTCTCCGAATCAGATCAGAAGACTCCGATTCAATTCAGAGAGATTCAATGATCTGGCCATAGACACAGCTTTATATGATTTTTCTGTGTACCTAAAGGTACCAGGCGGGGCTCACAAATGCTGAGATGGTAGGGCGGATGGAGCATCCTACAGGAGCACAGGGGCAGGGGGGGTCCACCGCCGAGCATGCGGGGGACCCTCCTCCAACCCCTGCCTCAGTGACTGGTGCCTCCTGGGTCTGAGGGGGCACCCAAAGTCCCCCATGGCTGATTGCCGAGCCCAGGGGACGTGGTGGGGATCCACTATGCGCTTGGTGGCAGACCCAGAAGTGAACCGGAAGTACTTCCGGGTCCACTGCCCATGCTCCCGTGGGATGTTCCATCTGCCCCGCCATCTCAGCATTCACGAGCCACTCCTGGTACCTCGAGGTATGTAGAAAAACATTTAAAGCTGTGTCTATGGCCAAATCACTGATTCTCTGAATCAGCATCTAATCTTCAGATTTGGATTCAGCCGAATCGAATCGGGGACAGTGATCCGAATCAATGAATCAAATCACTGTCCCTGATTCGGGCCAAATCCGAATAGAATACTGCCTGCTTCTCACACCCCTAGTGCTCAGTTCAAGGAATCAGTTCTTTGGTTTAATTAGCCTAAATGGCTTGTAGAGTTTTGTAATGGTAAGTTTCTTTGACTAGGCTATTGTTAATTAACAGCTAGAGCCTTTTGCTTTGTCTTCATTTATCTACTGATTCATACATAGTCTCATTCACTCAGGGGGATCAGCCCAATACAGCAATACAATTCCAGCAATTACAATTTCAATGCATTTTTACAATAGTAGTTCTAGTAATACAAGGTATGACTTTAAAGAAAAATACATTTGTTAAAAGTCAAAAGATATAAAATACAG
Organism: Alligator mississippiensis; assembly: GCF_030867095.1. Classification (NCBI taxonomy): domain Eukaryota; kingdom Metazoa; phylum Chordata; order Crocodylia; family Alligatoridae; genus Alligator; species Alligator mississippiensis. The sequence continues at coordinate 224,963,307 of NC_081825.1, read as the reverse complement.
AATGTCAGGGTAAAGATGAGACAAATGAAATATTAAAATGCACTGTAAGAAATATATAAATATGCAATGTGAGGTAGTGAGGATCAAAAGCCATTGGGGACAATAAGTGAGTTAGGTTAGATGCAGTAGACTGATTTAGCATAAACATTAGATAGATATGGAAAGTTTGCTTTGGGAAATAGGTTTTAATCAAAGGGAGAATGTGTTCACCAGGATATGTTTACACTCATGCTTTCAATGTACCTTGGCTTTTCTTGTCTCTTACAAGCTTGGCTTTGAAATGGATATTTTAGTTCTTTTGTTTTCTTTAGTGACACTTAGCTCAATTGATATGTAGATGTAGTTTCTAGGTTTCTCCTCAGAAAGCCACTTCAGCTTTCTGGCTTGCTCTGAGCCTTGCCATACCCATGCAATGAGTGTGCTAGGTCTCTGTCAATACTCAGAAGGAAAACGAAAAGCATAAAATGGGGGGTGCAGGCAAGAAAGGGCTTCTTGTTACATTATAATAGGTAGCAGAGGGACTAAGTCTCACTTTGGGACTCTGGGGCAGCCTCCGTAGGTATTATTAGTTACATCAGGGTAGGGCTGGGGAGGTATAACCGGAGGGTGCCTCAAGGAGCCAGAGTGGGACAGGAGACATTTGGCCACCAGGGGATGTTACAGCTGCCCCTGGGCCTTGGTGTTACAGCCTCCCCTGGGGCCTTGGTCCTGCTACAATGGAGTTTGAATGTTGCTCTTATTAAGGCAGGGAAAACTTGCACATAACAATTGAATTACTTGTATGGAAACACTCAATAATGCGGCATGCAGCCAGTAGTAAGTTTCTGCCAGCTATCATCTACCCTGCAATCCAAAAGTCCAAAAGGCAGGATGACCTTCAGTCTCATCAGCCATACCCCCCCCTTCCATCCCTCCCCCAACCCAGCCTTATCCAGAAATGACAGCTTTTGGAACTCTGCCATTGCCAAAACACTTTAGAGATGTTAGCTAATTGTGGTTAAGCACCTTTCTTAAGACAACCATTTCCATAACTAAAATCACTGAAAGATAACTTGCTTTGTCCACAGCAAGGGCAAAATCCAGGTTAACATTGTGTTTGTTGTCATGTCTTCTATCCCAGTGTATTTTCCCACTGTAGATAAGGCCTGAGCTGCCAGCAAGAAACTGTCCCCAAGCACATGAGAATAAGGGGCATAAATTTGACTAGCCTGTGATCAGGGGCTTTAAGGGCTAGGATGGCTCCTTTTTGCTTTATTTCCTACAGACATTGCCCTTCTGAAGGCAGCAGTGCTCTGAAACTCTTGCCTGTCACAAGTAGACTCCACTCTATTCACAACCTGTTTCCAGTTTCACACATTGCCTGTGATGAATAACAACACTGGGGAAGCCCACAAGACCACAGCTCCCCTGGTTTCTGCTTTTCCAGAGCAGTGAAATCCTGCCCTGACTGTTGAGAGACAGTAAGCTTGCACACGTCCAGAAGAGGAGCCTACAATGATAGATAATACCCATAAACCCCAGAGCTGTTCTGAGGAAGGGAAGGTGATTTATCCTTGGCTGGACAGCTCGGCTGAACGGAGCAGAGAGCGGAAATCCTATGAGAGCTGCAGGGCACACATCAAAACCCCATGTCGCTGTGCCTGCAACACCCGGGGCGCCAGTTCAAAGGCGTCACGTGCTGTGGCTGGAGAGTTACGGTGATGCCAAGCTAATGAGCAAATGAAACAATAAATAACCTGAGGGATCATTACATGCTTGCCTCTCCCCAGAGCTGGCATGCACAGGCCCTTGTTGTGAGCAAGCTCTTCTAACACTCAATTACTCATGCTGAACCCCTAGAACGGAACCCAGAGCGGCTTCAACAAACCATTCATCTTTGCAGAGGAGAACTCTTTCAAGTCCCTGCTTCATAGCTGCTCTGTTTATTGTTAAGATGAGCACACAGTTTACACGGACTGTTCTTATTTATTTTTGACTTTTACCTTTTAGGTAATTTTTTTGCATGTCCAGCACTTTCTACCACTGTCTCTTTTATTTATACATCAGTCCATGAGGTCTGTCTATAGCTCTTCAGTTCCCAACAATGGGAGGCCTACATGGGCTCCTGTCAGAGACTGTTTTTCCAATTGCTGTGCAGCGATGGGAATGCATAAGGGAACTGACATCTTGCAGGCAGGTTTCCTTTAAAATGGGCTATTGAGGAGGATATTAGAGGAGGGAGTGGGTAGGTATCTTGGCTAGAGGGACAGTGTATGTATTGGAAGCAAAATGTGCTAGTTTAAGCTGGGGCTGGGTATGTGGCTGTGTTTACCAACAAAGGAAACTTGCAGGGGAACTGTATGACTACATGTTTGGGGAATAAGCATACATGTTGGGAATGGAGCGATCAGGGCATTTGTTTTGGAGGCTGCGTAGATGGCTATGTTTGGGGGGTTTGAGACCTGTCCTACAAGGAGGGGTACACGTAGTTCTCAGTGCACTCTATACTGAATATTGCCCATAGGAGGATACATTTGTTTGCTAGGAATAAGAGTTTCTAAATTCCAAGTTTTGTTCAAAGGCCTGCATCCTGCCAAAATGTACAGCACGTTATTACAATTAGATTAACATCCCAGATTATTTTATACTAGCTCAGTTTACTGGTTTGTTCAGTTATTATTCTGGCTCCAGTAGAGGCCTGCCTGATGCTTCAGAGGAAGGTACACATTTTATCGTGCTTCATACCGTATGTTCAATAATAACAGAAGATGGGAAGTCCTCTCTGACACCAGAGGTGATATGTTTATTACATGCTAGGAAGAATATGATTCGAATCTTCCTTGAAGCTAGCAAATGGGAACATCATCTGTATTAATGTTATTGGCAGATTGAAGGATACAGAAAGCCCTAGACGTGTAACAAACTAGAACCTCAGATAACATAAATTGGCTGGGTTTCATTGAAGTTAATAGATCCACACCACTTTACACCAGCGGAAGATCTGGTCCATATATGTGCAAGTGGGAATGTGTAATTTATATAAGAAACACACAAATACATACAGTGGACCATACTTTACATTTAGTGACACCCAGGCACTCAGCCATGACTTCAGTGGGGCTGTAGGTATTTCTGGGAGCGAAATGTGGGTCCTAATGTGTCCAAATGTATATGTACATGTATCAGGAGAAGAAGGTGAAAAACAAGGCTGAGAAAAGGAGGGCCAAACACAGCACTGGAGCAGAGAATTGTTTCAGAGAATGAATCATCTGATAAGACATGACTGGGGCTAGAGACAGACATTACCCATAAACCGGTTTAAGTAATCAGAAACTGGTTTAAACCTGTAACAGAACAGATGTTCAGTGCACATAAACCAGTTTGAAAATGGCTGAAACTGGTTTGAGATAAACCTGGTGGAATGTAGTATCAGACTTAGCTGATTTGGCTGAAACCGGTTTGCAATGTCTGTCCCAGACCCCTTGCTCACAGCGTTTCCTCTGAGCTCTATGAAGTGTGCGGCTGCGCAGGCACACCTGGCAACACAGCATTTGTGCCTGCACAGTCGTGCATGCCACACAGCTTAGAGGGAACATTGCTTACTGGTTTAAGATAAACCAGACACCATGAGCACCCTGGCATATTCCCTGGGCTGGGTGGGGCTCTCTGCTCCACAGCAGGGCTGGCCTCTCCCCTCTGCTCCCTGGTTGGAGTTCTGACAGAGATTTGCAGGCACAGCAGGGTCTTCCTGGCTTCCCCCTGTCCTACCCTGCTGGACAAGCAGGGATCTCCCCTCCTTCCCTCCTATCCCCCCAAACACAGACCCCAGCCCCACAGACCCTAGGCATGTGGTATGCTAGCTAATGCTCAGAGGTGTCTGTGTGTGTGTCTGTCTCCAATTTCACAGGGGCAGGCATACAGAATAGTGACCGCTTAGGGCTGTTTTGAGCTAATCAACAGATCAGCCAGTAAACTGTTTAAGAAGAGTTTGAAGTAATGGAGAGAGGCTGCTGTTTTGCTAATGAGGTGATAAACACTGTTATCAGCCTCTTGCTGGCTTGCTCGTCTATCAGTTTGCTGCAGACAGTATAAAGAAGCGGGAAGGGAGATTGAAAAGCTCTGTATCATCAACAGATGCATGCACTGCACACCCCCACACACCCCTTGCCTCAGAGTGCTAGCAGGGCCTGGGGTCTAGCAACATTCCTGCCCCTTGAGCAGCGAGTGGGGAAAATCCTGGGATGGTGCAGGCAGACCTCCCTAATCAGAGTGCCCTGCCAGGGCTTGGCCATGCCCCGCTCCTCAGCTGAGCAGTGAGCAAGGAAGGGAGGTCTCTAGCATCCCCCGGCTTCTAGCCTGAGCCACTGCAGGCATGTGCCTGCATGTTTGGCATGTCTGTGTAGTTACAAAGTGATATAGCCTAGCCAGGTTAGACTAACCTGCAAAGACTGAATCAATTTAGGCTCAGGCTTTTTTAATGTTTGTCCCTAGCCTGGGTGCGAACTGTGTTGCAATAATTACATGAATACATGGACTGTTAGGCAACAAGCCACAATCAGTACCAAAAAAACTATCCCTCTCTTGGATGTTACTCCCCTTATAAAACATTCATTTAAAATAAAACAACCTCACTGAAATGATGAATTAAGCAATGAGGTCCATTCAAGCAGAAAGCATAAGCAGCACAGTTGCCAGCACTCAGCGACCTCCACCCATTGTGGGTATTGCTCCAGACGATTGAAGTTTTCCTTCTCACCTCATTATGTGAGACTGTAGCTCAGATCGTCAGCTATGGCAACATAGCATAAGCACATTTGCTTCTGTGGAGCAACACTGCTTTACCCCCAAATGCTGTATTATGTCTTTCTGCTCTGTAAGAATTCAGCCAAAATAGAAATCATACATAGATATTTAAATAGTTTTGCCTAGGTTAATACAATGCATAGGATAATTGAAATGGGAAGTTTTTTTTAAAATTCATGAACTTTTCCACCATTTTTTTTCTTCCCTGATTTGACTATATAACTAGTTTTGTTAGTTATACTTCCTCTTTCTAGCCCACTTTAGCTGAGTCTCATTCTAGCCCTCCCATAAACATGATTCACATTGGGTAAGTCACTTTGCCTCTCTGTGCCTTATTTACTTCACCTACAAAACATAAGAACCATGATCATCCACCTTTGCCTTCATGGTGCTAGAGAAAGGTAAATGAACCCTCATCATCACTACCTAATGTCAAAGGGTTAGCCTGTTGGAGTCTCCCTTCAGAAATACTCTAACACTGTGTTTACTCGTAAGTATGTGGGGCCGAAGCTCTAAATTATACTAGTACAAATCTACAGCAAATCCACTGAAGTCACTGAAGATAGTTCAGGTCTCACACCAGGCTAACTGGAGAGAGAAGGATCTGACCCCAGAAGTCATTACCAGCAGCTCAGCAAAGCATATGTAGTCCCCTGAGCTCAGTAGTCAGCACTGTGAGTCTAAAATAAAGACTGTGGGATGGCAGGAGAGGTTGTGTCTTTGGAGCAGTGCCTCTGAGCTACATAGTTATCAGATATGGCAGAATTTCATTTAACCCTTCCTTGTTTTTCCCTCGGGGTCAAAAATGGTGAAAAAAGAACTGTGCTATATGCACCTATCATTCATATATATCTCAGAGTTTCAAGGGGAGGAGGGTTACACATGTCACTGGCCATAATTCAAGCTTTTACTATAATCATGACCATATGGTTAATGGGACTTAATAAACCACTGTTGACCTGGGCTTTATGTACACAAATCTCTTGCTCTCTTTTTTTCTTGACTTGTCTGGGCATGCTGTGCCAAGCAGCTGCAATTTAGTGACCTTAAAATACTGGCATTTTAGTGACCAGTAGCTAATTGATTTAGGAGGAATAAAACCCCTCCAAAAACACATTGACCAACTGACTGAGTGAAGATAATCTACAAATTTCCCAGGGTAGAGACACAGCTGACATGCACATTAGAGAGATAATAGCAGTGAGGGTGCTTTAACTAAAGCTCATTCAATGACCTTCAGTTAAAGCGCTCCTGCCGCCATTTTGAAACATGGGGACGCTGAATACACATGACAGAGAGGCTGTTGGAACATGCTAATTAGCATGCTCCAGCAGACTTGCAGAGACTTAATTGAGTCTGCTCCAACGTGTACTAATTAGCACGCATCAGAGCAGAGGCCCATCACGTGTATAGGTTCCCTGAGTCAAGCATTTCAAAGTAACCTTGAATTCTGTTCTTTGTGGATATAAAACCTGTCAAATTATGAGATGGAGAAGGACAATTAGAACTCATCTAGTCCATCCTCTTAGAGGCCTCTGCAGGCTTGATCCCAACCATGTGTTCTCTAAAGCTTTGGCCCCAGCTTTAAAATGACCCAAATGATGGACCTTCCCTCTCTTCTTAGCGACATGTTCCATAGCTTGATTGATCTCACCATTAAGAATTTCCCCTTTCTCAATTTCATTCTGTTATTTCTACTAATGCTGCCATGGAGCAGTCTTACAGGTGGAGGCCAGATTCAGAAGCTCCTTATCTTGTCCAGGTGTCATACCACATGGGAATTCAGAAGAGTGAATAATTTTATAGTGAGATGTGCTGAGGCATGTGGCTGACACTTCAGGATAAGTCAAGAAAGAGGTTTTGCCTCACTTTTTTGATCTTCTTCCCAAACTTAATGCCTGTATTATTGATTGGTGGGCTTTTGATTACATGTATTTTCCATTGTGGTATCCAGGAGCACGTGGAAGTGGGGACTCTACAAAAATTAAACATTCTTTCTTCGCTACAATGGATGCATAGAAATACCAATTTCAACCATCAATATCCAGTTTAAAAAGAAGGCTCCTGCAATGGTACTCCCTGATGTGAGCGCTAGGGGGCAGACAGTTGTGGAAATCCTTGCCACTCTGGTCTCTTAATTCTTAATTTCTTGTAAAACTGAGTTTAACAGCTGTCTAAGGAATGCCTTATTTTTTCCCAGACAGATTGTGAAAACACCTGTGCTTCCTCTATTCACAGGTGACTCCTTTGTCTTCACTTGGGGCACGATTCAAAGGCTGTTAAAGACAATTACAGCTCTTTCATTGACTTTAGTGGACTGTGGATCAGGCTGGTAGACAAAGGTTACGGAGCCACCTTTGGCACTCTTGGGCAGTCTTTCCATCCTTGATTTCTGAAGTTTGCTTTTTTTTAGCTTGTGGTAGTTGGAGGAAATGCCATCAAAAATTTGTGGAACTGAAGTTCACTCCATGACAGGGTAGACTGGGCTCTTTAACTTGGTTGGCAACCAGTCTAGGAGTGAAGCCCCTATAGACAGACAGACGAATGATCTCCTTTGTTCTGGTAGCTCCTGCAGCCAAGCTGGATCCAAATGTACTTGCACCTGCCTTTCCTTTGGACTAAACCAGCAAGGCTGAGAGGAAAACTCTAGTGGTTGGGCAGCTCAGTGTCTCCATATACACTATTCAGGCTTTGCACCCTGGAGAGGTGAGTCCAGCTTCACTGTATTTTAAAGTGAGGATTACATGCAGTGAGCTGATGTCTCACTGGTATAATTCTGTTGTCTTGCAATTCAAACATCTGTCTGCTAGTAGCTGGTTCTGAGGTTCAGACACCACAGTAGTGAGTTCCTATATGGATAAACAGGTAGATAAATTCCACAGAAAGTGAGGAACACAAAAATGTGCCCAGGTATAAGCCAGTAGCAAAAATATGGGCTGTTTATACCTCTCTCCATGCAAGTTTTTATCATAAAAGCCATCAACAAAATTTGTGATATCATGATTTTTGTAAGGAGAAGTTGTTAATGAAATACGGAGACTTTTGTCTCATTGATGTGAGTCTGGCACAGGTACCCATCTATCCTTGTCTATTTTGATGTCACTGCCTCCATTCTTAATGCTCCACCAATAATGCCAGTTTCAATGACTGTTTATTCATTTTTCTCTCATTCATTTGCATTATTTCTTTCATGCTACACTTTACATATGGAATAGCCTCCCCAAGACAGTCTTTTATTACCTTCTCAGCATTCAGATCCCTTTTGAAGGACTTCTACCATGAGGTAGACAAGAAAAGGCCAACTAATAATTGCCACACAGGGACAGCTGCAATAGTCTACATAAAATACAAACTACAGGACCACAGACTATGGTGCTATGCCCCCTGAACCTTCTTACTTGCATGCTGGAACACCTTTCCTCTATTCTTTGACTACTGTTTGTCTTTTTTGTCAGAATAGGACTAGTATCCATTAGGATTATGGGCCTGTGTGAAGCTTAAGGCTTGCCTGATCCTTCTTGATTCCTGATCTGGTCTAGCTGTGTCTTACAGTCCTAGTATCTGGTTCATGACTCTTCCCAGTCTTCCAGCTCTTGGCCTGGTTCCTGATTTCACTTTATCTCCTGTTCCTGTCCTGGATTCTGCCCCCAACTTTATCTCTAGTTTCCAGTCTGACCATCCCCCTTCACTGTTTCCTTGGACTTCCAGACTTCTAATTTCTAGCATAGTATTTGACTATGGTTTCTGACTCTGGACTATCTGCTTGATTCCTGACACTGCTCCTTGGACCTACTCACCAGGTTCATGGCCTAGCATACTTCACATACCATGGTTTACAACCCTACCTTCCTACATGTAGTACATGTTGGACTACCTAGCATATTTTGGGTACTACAGTAATAATAATCAGCAATTGAAAGGCATGACTGACCGGAGGGCAATTTGGTGGCCTGGGTAAAATACATGGTTGTTCTCATCCTAGTCCAATGGGCATAAGTGTCCATATCACAGTACCCATCACACAACTACCAGTTTCAGCAGAGAAGCCAGAGTTTGAAGGAACAGAGACTGAACACATAAAGGCAGCTAAATTACAGTGTCTGGAGCAATGGTAATGGCAAAATTGTCACTGCCATTGCCTATTCACTTCCCTTTTCTGTATAAACAAGGGCATTAGTCTTTAGATTGGCCAACCTGGCACCTTACACCTGCTTGAAAAATACTTTGAACAAAGCAAGAATTAGTGTCACTAGAAGCTTTTACCCAGCAAAATTGTGTCTGCCTATTATTATTTTAGTTTGACATATTGTGTCATGCTACAGTGTGTAAACATCGTGAACACTGGCCACTCATTTATAATTTCAACCATATTAGAAGTTGCCAGTCATGCAGGAAATATCCATTCAGTTCAACATACAACAGATACAGTACATGCTAAATATGTCTGCCCCATGAGATAAAAGCAGGAGGGCTCCTAAGTGCTGGGCGGAAAGAACATGCCCAGAGGAGCAAGAGGCATGTGTTATTCACTCCAAAAATGCTGGCAGTGTTTATGAAGTCAGACACATCAGTATGGTGATAGCCAGAAAAGTGAGTGTAAAACCCGCCTTGTTACTTCCCAGATCTGAAGGATACGAGTCAAATGTGCACAGATGGTCGGCCACTTTCTATAATGAAACACGTCTTTATTGTCCCAGGGAAGCTGCTTTTGCTGCCTCAACATTGGGGTTGGCTTCTTTTTCATTTTCTCAGAAAACTGTGGGCAGTTTTGCCCCTTTCCTTAAATAAAAAATTGCAGCTGATAAAGACGTGTTTCATTACTTGGAGTTGGCTGAGCACCTGCGCTTGATGGACTTAGTTTTCTCCTATATGCTGTTGGCACAAACAACGCCACCTTTGGCCAGAGAGCGAGATAAAGCAAAATGGAGGGAGCTGAGCCCTCCCAAACCTTGGGAAAGTTCAGATTTCATAGCTTGATTTTCATGGAATGTGCCCAACTCCCACCTCCCTGCCTTTTTTTGTCCTGGGGCTGGCTCCACCATGCACAAAAAAACAGCGGGCATTAGTGGCTGGTGGAGGTGGGCCTTTACCAGTCTGGTTAGGGGCATAGTAGAAACCCAGGAAGTACCCTTTAGGCAGTTGAATCCCAAAGCATTGGCTTTGGTAGGACAATCACTCCCTACATCTGCTGCTCATGTGACCCAAGAATCATACCTGACCAGCAGAGATGCTCTTTCATTCTGATTTATACTCCTGACAGAATACTTAACAGATACACTACTTTAAAGCATTACTGTATTCACCTTGGGACAAATCAATTCAAAGACGCAGCACAAAGCATATGGTTGTGATGACAGCTCTGGGCCCAGAATGTATTTGTCTCAGGTGCAGTGGGGTTAGGCATGTAAATATTTTTTTGGAAACTGTTTGGCTTAGAGATGTTTTCATCAGGAAAGATCATAAGAAGCAGAAAAAAAGTAAAAGAGGGAATAGGGCTTCTGGGTCTTGAAGTGCAGGGCAAGTCATTCTCACCACAAGTAAAAGTGCTTTGATGAGGCATATAAATAATTAGAAGCACATTTTAAAAATCTTTTCTTTTGTATAATTTGTTGCCTGCCATTGGGTTTCCAAAGGCAGCGGAAGGATGGTCTCAGTATTAAGGATTCATACCTTTGGCTCTGTTCTTGACTCCACTATAGACTCACTATGCAATGCTGGACAAGTCACTTTCCCTCTCTGCCACATCTGTAAAATGGGATAATGATACTGATTTACCTCACAGGTTGGGGAAACTTTAATTTCACTTATGTTTCACTTAGGTGCTCAAATGCTATGGCAGGGATGGCCAAACTTCCTAACCCTTTTACTTGCCAACCCAGACATTGACATAGTTGAGAATCACAGGACACAAAACTTTTGCAGGGCATGTTTCCCAGAGACAATGACCTGTGCACAGCACCTCAGCTAAATAATAACTTGCCACTTGATGACTTCTTAGAAAAATAATAAGCAGGGCATATAAACCATTAAAAAAGAAAACAATAAACAAAGATAAAAAAGCATGGTTTTATTTAATCACTTCTCTTTCTTCAGGATCCACATGTAAATTACCTGGGAGCTGTATGTGGCTTGTGAGCTGTGGTTTGGCTATTTCTGTCCTGTGGTGATGGGCATCACTGAAAAATCTGTTCTTTTCCTCAAGACCTACTTCTGTAAGGACACTTGTTAGAAATTCACAAAGACTTAATGGCCACGTTGGAGTTGATATTTATTTATGCAGTTACAAATTAAGAGGGGCAAAAGGAAAGTCATCACCAGTTGGGCACTTAGCTCCTATCTGTGCATTTGCACATTTCTCAATAAAGACAGCAAATGCCTACAAGTCTATCCAAAATCAATATATCTGATCACGTCCACTCTTTGAATATCACCTTACCATTTTTTACTGGGAATCCTGTATGGACAGGGATTGTCCTTCCATGTAGCACATAGCTCAAAAGAGAGCTTAATCTTAACCTGGACTGGGGCAAATTTCTGACCATGTGTCAAGAGCAATAGCTGGGGGACTTTTTTAAGTCCCCGAAGAAGGTAAGAATTCTCCCCTTTCCCTCCTGTCCGTGTCCAGGGGTACATCCCTTCCCCTCCCATTCCCTGCTCCCTCACCTGCTGCTACTGCTCTCCGCACTATCCTGGGCACAAGGGAAGCTCCAGAGCTGCTCTGGCCAGGCTGCGTGGGGGTTGGGTTCGGCCTGGGACAGTGGTTCCAGTGGTGGTGGCAGGTGGATTCCCCCCTCTCCCTGGTCACTCTAGATGTTTCTACCAGTCCAGGAGCAGGTGCAGGGATGGAGATTCAGCCCACCTGCTGCCACTGCCACTGCTGCTGTCCCAAACTGAGCCCAGCCACATGCTCAGCCCAGTTGCAGTGGCTCTGGAGATCCTCATGGCCCTGGCACAGCTGGGAAGGCAGCAGTAGGGAAAGGAGGGGAGGGAATTCTTACGTGCATTGGGAATTAAAAAAATTCCCTGGCTGCTGTTCCCATGGTGTGGTCTACCTGTCTCAGTGGAGGTAGGGAGCAGGAGGCTAGGAGCAGAGCATGTAGCCACCCCTGCAGTACTGGTCCATGTCCCTCTTTGTAAAATGAGAAATGAGGCAGGGGTCATCAAGGCTTTTATCCTAATGTTCCCCCTCATTGTGCTGTTCATTGCTTTTCTACAATCCTGTGATCTACATTTGCACCCAGATTGTTTTGGAAAAAAGGAAATTAAATGTGGTTCCTCAGTTGGTTTCACAGAACTTAATGCACCTGCAGAAAAAGAGCCTGGAATATATTCTTCTTCACACCTGTGGAGATCCCACCTGAATTCAAAGTCCAGCATTACTGATGAGGTTGCATGAGATGAACAGAGTACAGTTTGCAGGTTAGTTTTGCAGCATGGGCAGTTATGAAAGATTCATTTTGGCTTTTATCCAAGGCCAATTGCTAAGACACTCATCTTTATGATGGTTATGTGTAAAAGCCAAGCAACTTGCTGTAGTAGAAACTAGGGACAGTGCAGTTGTAGCTAGGGGCTGAAATTGAGGTTGGTCCTACCTTATGGTCATTTAAGCTAGGACTAAAAATAGCCAATTTATACCACACCCAAGTTCCAAATTAGTTTATAAAATGGTCTGTTAGTCCAGTCGCTTAAACTTGTGATTCAAATGGGTTGTTTGGGTGGGGTTGGGTACAAATGGGATACACATGGGCGTGGGTGCACATAGGCCCATCCATGACTACAACACTGGGTACCTCCACTGGTAGGGTGTTGGCAGCACATCTAAGCATACCCCAACTTATTTAGGTCTAATTTGTTCAGGTGCCAATAGCAGTAAGAATGTGGTGCATGGGCTTCAGTGTGGGCTAGCCACCTGTGTGAGCAACCATGGTCCTGGAGGACCTTACATACCCTGTGGAGAGGCCTGTACCCCTGTGTCTTTCCTACTGTTGGAGTCTGAGCAAGTTAATTAAAATTAGCTTGTATATGTCCACAGAAGTTGCAATTACACTTCCCACTTTGGTATAGACATAGTGCCCAGGAGAATAACCTGGCCAGATTTTAAACTTGACATTAAGAGGCAACTCTAAAATGCTGCTAGAGTCAGATTCCTGTATATCCTCTTTTTGTTCTACAAAACGAGGTATCATGTCTTACAGCAACGGATATTAGAAAAGTTCCCAGCTGTACAAGAAATGGTGTTCAGTAGTTTCATAGTGTTACCACCAACAAAATGGTAGTTATAGAATGAAAAACATGACTTTTATTTTTTAATTTGGAATCCTTGACTAGATGCAATTGCATGAAATAGATTCCTTTCATCATACTCCTTGTGTTTGCAAGATCAAAGCCCTGCTGGATGTAGCAGGAATTTCTACCATACCCCTTGGATATTCATTTTAATAAACAGCTGTATTTAAAAATAACCAAAAAAACCAGAACCTTGTGGAGTAACATATTATTCTCTCAATTATTTCCAGCTCTTTCAGGTGAATACAAATGGAGTTTCCTCCTTGGGCTCAGGCTTGTCTCATCTGGAGTTGCATCTCTCAGCAAAGTAGGTATGAACTCATCTAATCTGGTCTCATTAGGGAGCATCTTCCTCATGGATTTTAAAGAGCTTATAAACATGAAGTGAGGGAGAATAATGATGTTACTCCAAGAAGTACACAGACTAAGGAAGGAGCACTGAGAAGTGCTACAGTTTCCTTATTCACCAGCTTCCCTGTCAGGGAGACCAAGCCAGAAACAAATTTTCCCTCCAAGAACTGCAAGTTGGTCTCAAAACGTCAATGAACAACATAATGAGGAAGAGTATTGGGATACAAGCAAGCCTTGGTGACCACTGCCCTCATTTCTCAGGTGGTCTGAAACCTACCCCGCCCCTGTAGGTCCCCCAGGATCATATGAAACCATTAGAATCTCCTCTCTGTCAGGTTGACTCTGTGGTGCAGCCTGGCCCATGCCAGGAGAATGGCTTGGTTTGCTTTTAACCAGTAGCTGTGTGATGAGTTGATGTGCCTGAGCTTGTGTTGTGAGAACCATTTAAATTTCAGCATACCTCAGGTTGACAACATAGATCATAACCAACATCCAGAACATGACTTTCATCTTCCCTAGGCAGTGAGAAACACAGACAGTCCTAAATACAGGTTGGGATAGATAAATGTTGACACATGCTCCTGTTCCAAAGTCCTTGGCAGACAGAGCTTGCCTGATTGAAAACCATAAAGAAAGTCCTCTTTCCATTGCTAAACTGCTAAAAAAGCATGCAGAGGGGTCCGGATTTTCATGGGTGATTCATGGCTTTAAGGTCATAAGGGTTAAAGATTCTCATTGGAAGGGGATTAAGTGTTTCTTAAAGAAGCAGTCTCTCATGCCCAGCATTTCCTTTCTGCTTTCATTATCCCAGAACCTGCTTCAGACCTGCCTTGTCATCACCTGAAAAACCTATCTTTATTCCTAGTGAGTCTATGGGGATAAGAGGAGAAAAGGTTTGAACTTCACTGAAGGTGGTGTGTATACATGAGAAAGGATGATATCCTTTAAAAGAAGCCAATACCCTTCTGCAGAGTCCACATACATCTGCAAGAGAGGGCAGTGAGACTGGTTCATGAAGGCTCCAACTGGTGACAATGTAATTGGTTCTACTGTCTGACAGCTACTAAGAAACGCTCCTTTCTTCTCATATACCCTTTGCCTCAACCCATTGCTCCAATTGTCCACACCGGCAAGCTTCATCAGCATTGTTTAAGGTAGTGCTCAGTGTATATAGTCTGGATTATTCATAGAGTCCTGGTCCTCCATATCCACTAGACAGGCTATACTAGAGGAACTATAATAAAGGTTGGTTAGTCCCTGAGGGGGAGCCAGATTACAACCCACACAATGGCTACATGCATCTCTCTCCCTCACACCACATATAGTTACACACAGTTGTGGCACTACTTGTTTCCTGTGGGTGAACCAAGAAGAGAAGGAGAATGGTATTTTTTTTGCTTGCTGACTCGCTCATTCTTCCTTTAGAGACTTTTCTTCTCCCAGGACAAGATTCATATAAAAAAGAATACCCAATACCTTTACTGTGTCTTTCATGCATTGCAAGGCCCTTTACAAACATGAATTTATGAATATTGACAATACTGCCCCTTTAAGTCTCATCAACATTATCATCCCTAACTCAGTGACTTGGAAGCCCAGACACAAAGTGCAAGCACACAGTGACTCAGTGGCAATATTGAAACTAGAACCCAGTAACCCTAACTTACATTCTTCTGTTTAATACTTGTAGTGGTTCAACCATAGACCGTAAGAGCAGCTGCTTACCTGCCCACTGTATTTCAGGACAGGCATTGAATAGAAATCTGAGGCATTAAATGGTTCAGCAGGTAGCTAATCCCCAAACTCTGTACTGCTTCAGATCTCTTATTAAGACTGGCTTAGGGTCTGAAATGGTTATAGCATGGAATGTAACTTGCTACTAGTCTCTGCCCATAAGATCACAGAGATTCCCTTCATAGCAGCTGGCAACATCTTGGTCTGACTGACCCAAGCAGACTTTTTTCCTCTGCTTTGGCAGTGGGAAAAAATGACCTGTCCTCAAGATTGAAACAAAACAGAGGACCTGAGTGGAGCAAGGAAAAAAGAGCATATGTCAAATCATGACCCCAGTGTGGATTTCAGCATTTCTTTTGTAAGGAAAAAAGCTGTACCTTTGGCCACCGAGGCATCTCTCCCTCTGTTCTTAAGTCACCTGCAGAGTGATCAGACCCAAAGCAAATCATACCAAGCACATAGAAATGAATTTCTTGTCTGGGTGCGAACAAGAAGCTCCAAGGTATTTAGGTTAGATATTCAGAAGTTCTTTCGATAAAAATGGTGAAGTGCTAGAACAGATCACCTAGAATCTCCTTCCACAGAAGTTGTTAAGAACAGATTCAACAAACATTTGGATAAGATATTTTAGTTTTAGACAGACATGTTCCTGACTTGAGTAAGGGTTATACTAGATGACCTCCAGAGGTCTCTTCCTATTTTTCTATAGTTCTAAAGATTAACCACCAAAAACATTGGATTTCTCTGGAGGATCTTTAATATATTGTCACTATTTTACACCTGGAGTGCTAAGGCTGAGGGTGGTTAAATGGCTTCTGAAACATCATACTGCAAAATAGGAAGAGAACTCAGGGTTTCCAATCCTCAGAATATGCTGTTATATACAAAAGGCAGCAAAATTACAGTGATTCCTGGGTACCTCCTCAAAGTCTGGATTTATATGTTCTCCTTGATGGAAAAATGATGATGTTGCTTCTAAATGCTTCCACTGAGTGAGGATGTGTAGGTCTGTAGGCACTTTGCTTAGTAACAAATGCTTCAGTGACAAGGACTGGTTGGTCTGAGACTACGCAGGGAAAAGACATAAGGGACTCTTTCAGTTATGGTCTCCATCTCGCTGAAATATTTTTCTCTTCCTTTCTAACTTCCCCTGAAGAACCTCCTTGTCTTGCAAGGTTTTTTGATGTCTTTGCATTGAGGATATTATATAAAATTAGAGTGTGCTGGCCATTGCAAGATGGTGAGGCTGTTAAAGCAATGTGTGCGTGTGTCTGTTTAATGCAGGGCTTTACAAAACTATGAAACACTCTTTAAAGTGCCATAAAATTTAATGCACAATAGGAAGCCTAAACAACAGGAGCTGCACTATAAATTGCTTAGTGTTTCTACTGTGTTCACTTTGAGCATAAAGAATTATTGCAACTTGCAGGCAGGATCTCTCTCTCCACTCTTCCCTTTCCACTCCTTCACAATACCCTTTCCTATTCTCCTCTCCTCTATCACCTTCTTTTCCTTTCCTCCCTTGATCTCTATTCCCCTGACTCCCAGTGAATTACTAGGAATGGACACTGGCAGCGTTGTGTTGGGAAGTCTCAGCTGCCTCACGAGAACTGGATTCTAGAGAGATTGTGGGCTGATGACTTACTGAAGGGAGCTGCTAGTTTCACTATTCTCCTAGGGAACAAATGTGATGTGAGGAATAAAAATAGCATTACTTTGTCAACCCACAAAGATGCTACATTTACTTATTTTGCATGCTGGTAGCCAGAACTGCCTTCTGTGCTAGCTCTGGCCCTGCTGCAATGTGTAATCTGCTCTTGTTGTGACATCTAGTGGAAGAGATCCCAAAGTGCGGTCAGTAGAGTGTTAAAGTGTGGTCTATAAACTCTTGAACAGCAGGCTGTGGTCACCTTTTTGAAAGTGCAAACTGAAGTGGGCTAAGTTGCAGGTTTCTATTATTGCCAGTGAACTTAAGTTACAAGCCATTTCTAGCTGGGTCTTATTTTCTTCATCAGTTCCACAAAGATGATAATACTTCCCTTCCTCCACAGTGAGTTTCCTTGCTGTTTGTAAAACATGGTGTCAGGCTGGAGGTACAGGCAGGCACCAGTGGAGAGGGTGAAGAAGAGATCGAGATTGGAACAGGAAAGGATGTTCCACGTCAGGAAGGAAGTTGAGTATAGCTGTGGTCTCACTCAGTAGATGGTGAGGGAAGATAAAGAGCAGCAGACTGAAAGCTATATGTTGTCTTGTCCTTCACTTGGGGACTGTAGCACAATTTTTGGCATATGGTACAGCTTCAATTTTAACCATATTTAGGTTCACCTGGAGAAAAGCCATTCAGTCTTGTCAAAATAATTTCCTGCATTCAAGGGAGATGGCTTCTGAATATCCTATCAGCTGCTATAACTGAATTGCCTCTTCTTCCTCAGACCTCATATTGTTCCCAGACAAGCCACAGCTCCTTACTGGAACCCCTGTAAATTCACTGAACACTTGGATCTCACCAGCAGTCAGGTACAAGATAATGGCTGTTCCCAAGTGTCTTGCAGTCTATCATGGCAAAGTTTGCACAGCATAGTTAAACCAACTAACCCACATTTGGGCACAAGTGCAAAGAACTCGATTGTTCTCTAGTTTGCTTCCTACCCCTAGCCTTAATATTGGCTGCAGGTTTCTGCAGAGGAAGGGGCACGATGTTCCAATGCACACATCTGGAATTAAGAGCTGAAAATTGGGCTTGGTGATGATAACGCTTTATTGACAGGAGATGAAAGTCCTGATTCCAATAACTTTCAGAGTTCCAGTTCCCACTGCTTTATGAGGTGTTACACACTTTGGTACCTTTGAGAGTGAGTTTGCTTCCCCTCCTTTTCTCCCACATCTTTATTGCTTCTGTTCCACAGATTTGAGTCATTAAAGACAAAAATGCTTCAGCCCAGGAGGGTGGAGTAAACTCCTTTTTCTGAGTTCCAGTAAGGAAATAAGTATCAACATCCTCTGGAAGAGATGAGCTTGAAAGATCAGCTCAAATCTGACCACTTCCCCACTCTCCATCACTCTACCCCCTGGTTTATATACAAATCTCTGTTTTGTGACTGAGGCCAAGACTGTGATTAGTCTTCATGGATTCCTCTCTGTTACTCCTCTTACTTTCCCCACTAAATTACATCAATTAAGGGATGGGAGCTTCTGCACTACCCCAGAAAAGCTCCCAGTGCAGAAGGCATAAAAAGGCCAGAGGAAGAAGGGACAGAAGATGGTGTGGCAGGGCACTTCCTATGCCCCTGTGATTCCTTTAAAAACTTATAATACCAATGGCGTGAGTAAGGCAGGAGTTCCCCAAGGGTGGTCTTCATCTGTACCAGGGACAGAACTAGTCCATGCAGATCCAAAACAGGACATTTAAACCCATCATCTCCCTGTATCCCTCGTGCCAGTTTGGCCCTGTAGAATCCAGATTGCCTATATCCATGGTTTTTTGTAAAGTGCATGTGTAAAGTCACGGATGCAATTACCCTGATCACCAGTGGATTCCTGTTCATACAGAGAAAAAAGACAACACAACCAAGGAAGTGTTTGTTTCCTGTGAAATGTTATATATCTGCAGTGTTGGTTGTCCTTTGGCTTGACCTGAGAACCCATTTTCCTCCACATAGTCTACCCAGGGACTTAAGGTACTTTCATTATTGCATGACTAATCCCTTTGCATCAGGACTGCCATGACACGTGGTGCCGCTTGTGCTGTGCTACCTTGCAGTCCACCTTACCCTCCTACTGCAGGAAACAAGCCTTAATGAGAGTCAGCTGTTGTTAGGGTCCCTGCGCCTTAGATTAGTTCTGCATTAGTATCAAAGGGCCCATGAAAGGGAAGTCAGGTGCTGCTGGCCATTATAATTAGAGCTGGTGAAAATATACCTTAAAATATAGTTTTTGACAGAAGACCTCAGTTTTCAGCAGTGTGAATTTTCCTAGGAAGTGTGCGTTTCCCTGTATATTTTCAATTTTCAGCTAGAAACTAAATGCCAAAAAGCAATGCTTTTGGGTTTTGGGTGACTGTTTTGTTGTGCTGTTGAAATATTCTGGCCAAAAATAAAGTAGGTTTATTTTAGATGTCTCTAGTAGTCACCCTGTACCTCTGTGAGCCGCACTGTCTCCTATGATGCACCATAGCTTGGAACTCCTATGATGCATTGCTTCCTGTAAGCAAGAGGCAAGGTTGCAGTGCATCATGAGAGTTGTCATCTGAGCAGAAAGCCCAGGCTATTGAGAGCCTGAACTGTCCAAACTACAATATCCATGAGGCCAAATTTCAGCATTTTCAAATCAAATCACTTCAGTTTTCATCTGATGAGTTTCACTTTTTTCTTTTTTTCTAAAAAGTTAACAATTTAGACAAGCTATGCAACCTGAAGTACTAGGATGCTTGTCCTAACTTTAGACATTCTGTTCCCCTTAGAAGAAGCTTCTTTGGAATAAACTCTGCGTTCTCAGTTATTGCCAGAGAGGCATGATTTATTGAGAAGAAACTGCACCTTAGTTCTTTGCTGCCTGTTGTCTCATGGCTCCTTTTTTCCTCTCTCTGAGTCAGCTTCTGACATCTGCCAAGTCAAATAACCTAGGAACAAATGACCAGTGAAGTGATCAGACTCTATCACACGGGCGAGCAAAATATGGCCCGCAGACCATATGTGGTCTGCCAATTGATTTTATCCAGCCTGCCAACCGCCACCAAAAGCCTGAGGAAGAAGAGCTGTGCCCTGCACCACTACACTATGCTGCAGCTGGGACTGGGCCATGCAGCAAGAAGACTTCTCTGCCTCCCTCCAAACCCCTTCGTGTTGGCCCTGCAGCTGCATAGTCCTGGCATTGTAGCTGCCAGCAGCTGGGCCCATTCAGAATGGGGAGTGTTACAGCACTCTGCGTAGCTGTCCTGCCTGCTGCTATAAGCCACTGCTGCCATGGTGCTACTAGGAGGTAAATCCATGCTGGCCAGGACAGCTGCCCCCACTTTCGTGGTGTGGGAAGACAGCAGTGGCTCATCACAGTGGGCAGGCAGGCAAGATAGCTACTCTATGAGCTGCATCATGCCCCGTCCCATGCAGGCCCGGCTGCCAGTGGCCACGGTGGCAGAACTGCACAGTGCTAACAAGAAGCTGGTCTGTGGAGGAATAGATGCTGGGGAGGCCAAGGAGTTTGTGTGCTGTGTGGCTTGGCTCAGTCCAGGTTGCGGCAGAGCAGAGCGGTACAGGATGAAGCCTTCCCTCCTTAAGCTTCTGGCAGTGGCCAGGGAACTGGATAGGATCAATTGGCACCCTGCCTGCACCCCGCTCCTCCCTTGGCCCTCAACAGCTCACCAAAACTCATTAAGTGGCCCTCCACCCCAAATAATTGGCCACCCCTGCTCTATCAGTTTCCTCCAATGGTAATGAAACCAAACCATGGTAACATCTAGCAGTCTAGCATAATAAATGATCCCAGTCCACAGATACTGGGGTTCACAGTGGGGGCAATTAAAAGTGGCAAGAAGTACCAGCTGCTGTATTGGAGTCCCTGGGATGGGGCTCAATGATGTAACATATTGACAGCTTCTCCCTTAATTTGGCTGGGAGCCCCATTTAATGAATTCTCTGTTTTCTGCATATGTTTGAAGCACTGAGCCTATAAAGACCTAACCAACTGACCTGACTTCTGCCCACATTAGACCTCACTTAATGGCTACGAGTTGTTCCTGATTCACCAGCAGGGGAGGGTGGTGGAGGTACTCATTAAAGCAACACCCTCTGCTGGGTGGTGTTGCAAAGCTTCATCCCATCAAGGCATGTTTCTCTTTTTTCTAAGGATAATCATGATGACTCACTCATCTCACTTGGACTGTATTTTCTAACCTTTCCAGGTGCAAATATGTGGGTCCAATTTTGCTTCAGAATTCAAAGGAAGGCCTAGAATCTGTGGAGGGTTCGAATTTTCACTTGAAATGATCCCAAGAGCTGAAATGTAAAAGCCTTTTTTTTCAGATTTAAAAAACGTGGTGGGTTTTTTTCCCTTTAGTATTGAAGCTTTATAGCGAGCTTTTCCTCTTTTCTGGAGTTTGGTTGTCTCTAGTCTGTCAGCCACATGGTACAGATGTCTCTGCAATTCAGAAAACATCCCCTCCCCAACTAATGCTCTCCCAGGCTGTATTCCCAAAACCTGATCTACCCATCTGAGCCTCCATGCATTTAGGATCCCTCTGGGACACAATGATTGTTTCCTTCTGCCTGCTCTGTCTCCTCTGTCAGTTTGTCTGGTAAAAAACAGGTTTGATCACAGGCAAACACCAGGCTCCTATCTAGTTCATCCTGGGGAAGCAGTGGCATCATAGGCAGAAATTGTCATAACACCCAGCAGATCCCATTTCCAGACTGGAAAAAAAAACAGCAAAGGACAAGAAGTCTTATATTTCTCCATATGCGAAGTAATACCATGTACTGTTAGGCTAACGGGCCCTTTCTTTTATATTATGAAAAACAGTAAGAAGAAAAATTGAAAGTAAAGTGTGTGCATGTGGTATGTGTGTGAGAGAGAGAGAGAGAAAGAGAGAATAGCCATCTGGGTGGGTATGTTAGAGATCCTTCTCTATGCTCAATTCACAGAAGATGAGAGTCTGTTGCAGTCTCATCTAGTGGGCCTTTTCTCTTTAGTTCATGTAGCTACTCACACTGTTATCTCTAGAGATCCCTGATTCAGTCTCTGCTACATCAGCCAAGGTGGCAGCCGTCACAATAGGCTGAAATGACTCAGAAAATAGAATAGCTGCAATTTCTGCACATTCTGCAAAGATATGTAAGGTTATGGGAAGGAGCTGACGCACCCAGGCGTATATTTATATTAGAAACAGGATGTTGTTCATACCTCCTGGGACTGTATGCTAGCCAATAAACAACACTCCCTATCTTGTAACGCTTTGGTAGTCCCTTGTGTCATGTTTGGAGTCATGGAATATTTCGGTCTGGAGGAGAATCGGAAAAATTGTGTTTATGATGATGGAAAAATCTGACTACATGAGCAAGATGGAATCTTCTTCAAGCTCCCAAAAGAACTCCAGTGCTAGCACACCCTTCAGGGTATCAAGTGACAGCACGCTTGTTAGTCACAAGAAAGAAGCATTATGTTATCACAGTTCCTATTAACCAGCACCCCTGTGGAGCTGCTCCGTAACCCTTTGATGAGTTTGATGAAGTGAGCTGTTGCCTCCAAAAGCTTATGCATTTCTGAATGAGTGAGTCTCTAAGGTGCCACCCTGCCCTGCCTTCTGCCTGTCTTCAGACTAACATGACTAACTACCTCTCTCTACCTTTGGTGAGTGTTACTTATAGCACTAAGTGGGTGGTAAGAAAGATATTCTTTCAATATGGAGCAGTTGTTTCTGATTGCCCCCCATCACAGGTGCAAATATTGTTTTAAACTTCGAAGTTGGATTTTAACCTGACACCAAAAATGAATGACTGCATGAAAACAATGCTGAGGTGAATCTTGTATTTCTGCAGCGATGGAACTGACCGAAATGGCAGAAATCAGACATAACGTGGACAAGCCTCAGGCATTTTTCTCATATGATATATTGAGCTCCATCAGTAAATACCATGCTAGTCTAATCTTCAACCCACATAAAGCACCTTTAATGTATCTCAGTGCTCATCCAAAATACTCCCCACTTCTCCAACTGTGAGCCCTAATGTATAGGTATTCCACTCTACCTCTTATCACGAGTAACTGTTCCATTCCTTTGCTAATCTTGGCCTTCCACTGATGGACAATGGCATATGGGTGCCTGTTGTATACAAACCTTGTGGTCACTCATGACTTAAAGGACTTTTGTTTCCAAGATGGAAAGGAAAATCTAGGATTTAAAGGTCAGCAGGCACCTTGAATCTCCTGTAACTCCTGCATGGTTGGATCCATTCTTCTGCTCTGTTCTAACAGCTGGGAAACACCCTGCAGCAAAATTAAGAGGAGCCCTGTTTATTTTAGGACTGCAGATTACTGTCAAACATGAAGGGAGGCAACTATTTCCATTGTGGAAAATATGGCATTAAGAGCGAGCATTCTCTCGGCCTTGGCTTTGTGTTTTTCTTTTCTTTACAGGAAGGTTTCATTTTTTTGAGGCACAGGCTTGAATTAAGTGGGCAGAGAAGCATTTAAATACAAATATTTGTAAACTAAGTGGTTTTCCTGAACAAAGTAGATCCAGATGACAGACAGTCTGTCGGCTTTGGTATCTTGGTGTTGGGTCATATGACAGACCCTTTGTTAGGCTGCTCGGTGCCTGCATTGGAGTCACTGTAGGAAAGGGGGAGAGAGCTGGGTTATAGAATTCTTATTTGGATGAACTAGTTACAGAGTCAGTCAAAGGGGCTGGATAGTGTAGTGGGGGGTGGGAGCTTGAGGGGTAGAGATAGAAGAAAGAGACTGAGAAATACAAAAGGAGCTGAGTGATGCAATGTGCAGGTGTGGGTGGCTACAGTGCAGCCAGGGGAGTTTTGTGACACAGCAAAGGGAAGAAAATGTGATGGGTACATTGTGCAAGTGAGGAGGATGGAGAGGCTGCCCAGTATGATGTCCTGAAATTATGCACCAAAATAAGAAGCAATGCAGGGGGATCAGAATCTGCAGTCTCCACGTTACCCATCCAGTTACAGGCCACAATGGCCAGGGGCAGACTGTGGGTGGTGAGGAGGGGTGCAATGATGCAGTTGCATCTATCTCCCTTTTGATTCTGGCCCACCCAAACTTTAATACAACTGTCTGGGAGGGGCATCAGTATTTTTATTGGGGTAGTGCTCAGACAGTCAATTGACTTCATGGCTCATTATCATGTTCCTGATTCCTTTTAATCTCTCCACAGGTGTTAATAACCCTCTATTCTTTTTAATGGTCTTGTTTCACTATTCAAACTATCCTTTCTTCTGCAATTTTTCTGTCTGTTAGTCATTCCTGGTAATGTCTCTCCTCTGTTTTACAGTCCTGCAGACTGTTTTCAGCTCTAGCTAAAACCTTAACTCAGGTATGTGATAATAATAGTAACTCAGGTATAGAAATGACTGACAGTGAAGTATTGGAGGCACTGTCAAAACATTCAAGAAAGCTAGATTTTGTTTTAAGGCAATCAGGACTCATAGTAGAGATAATCTTTTATTAGACCAACAAGATTTTTGCAAAAAAAATCCTTTAATTGCAAGCTTTCAGGCACAAACACCCTTCATCAGGCATTGGAGAAAAGATTGTAAAAGTTCTCCTGGGTAGAAATGAAAATTCATATTTCATAGGATTTCACAGAGAAGTCCATAGATGGAAAACTCCTCTGGGCAGTAAGTTCATAGGTGGTATGGAGCCTCTCACCTCCTGTGAGGATCTGTGATGATGCAAATTATCTTGGAACAAAGGCAGCAGCAGGATCTCAGCTTTCAGGTGGTCACAGTTGCTTCCTGCTTGGGAAAATATGAAGATTTCATTTTTTAAAAATGGCTAAAATTCGATATCTTCCATGTGTCAGGTATCCAGGTTGTAGCCATATTGGTCTAGAGGAAAAGGCAATCAGTATTCATAGTAGAGATGATTTCATTAGACCAACAAGATTTTTTGCAAAAAAATTTCTTTAATTGCAAGCTTTTGGGCACAAACACCCTTCATCAGGCATTGGAATAAAGTTTGTAAAAGTTCTCCTGGGTAGATTTTGTTTTATGAATTTGAATGAGACATACATTTAACTATAATGACTACAGGAACAATGATACAATATCCTTCAACTATTTTTTGCCTAGTTTGTTGTGGTTTTTAAAATACATATATGCTCTTGCAAATTAGTGCACATTCCAATAGTTCTGTTTGTTTTATGCTTTGGTCTTAAACTGAATAATATATAGTGCTAGCCCACTAATATATTAGTAAAGCTTCTAGCTTCTCTTTAACTGGAGAACATGTGGTGTGTTATATGTGGCAATGTGCCATACCATTAACAAAATCCTAAATCCATGACAATGGCCATAACAAAATTTGATATAATTTTTCATCAAAACCAGACCATGAATGTCTTTCTAGACTAGCCTGGTAGTGATTGCATCCCCTTGGCATGAAGGTGACCAGCATTCATGCCATTGCTCTGAAAGAAGAAGACAGACTCAAACCCAGGTCTTCTGTATCCTAGATGATTTAAGTAAGCCTTGGTGATTTAAGTAATTCAATGATTTTTCATTACAAAACTTCAAGAGTTTCTGCTTTGCCTTCATAAGGGGCAGAAAAAGATTCCCAAATCTTGAAAACAAAGGATGAAAGAAACGTTTTCCAATCACCTCTAATTATTGTTACTGGTAACACTTCTTACAGGCCCATATTACATAACATACCTGGCCTTTGGTGTTGCTCATCTTTTACATTTGTTTTTTTTTCCTCCTGAGAAGGAATGGACTTTGGCCCCTCTTCTCCTCATAGACCCTGCTAAGTACTGGGGAACTCCTTACGCCCAACCCAGGCCCACAGGACACTTCCAGTCCCTGGGGAGTTATATATGCCTAATGACAGTGGAACGCCGGGTGCCATGGAGTCTGCTGCTATATTTAATTCTTAATCATGCCCAGGGGGTTCTATTACTTTCCATTTTTCAAGTCTGGAAGAAACAGCGCTGCCAAGCTCTCTTCACTTGTTCTGGCTTTTCCTGTAAAGGCCTGAAATGCCTTTTCCCTGTGTGTTCTCAGAAGTAAGGCTGTTCTGTAAATGGCAAATACTAGCTTTCCACTCTCCCCCTGTCCCTAAACCACAAATATCTGCATCCCAACAACTTTTCCCTTGTTTAGCCTTCTCTCTAGGCTCAGGCTACTTCTGCTCTCAGTGGGCATGTCTCTCTGAGCATGAATGTGTGTTTTCCTGGGGACAAATAGTGGCGGCACATATTTGTACTGTTGGTAGTGTTCCTTAGGCATGCCCCTGCACGTGCGCTTTGGTGCACAGCAAATTGCTCTGGGTGGGTTAGGGGAGGCTGAGGCCAGCACCTGGGCTGGCCCCAGCAGCTTTACCTGGAGTCCTGGGGTAGCTGTGGCAGTGATCCGGATGCACACAGCCTGGCCAGCAGCCAGAATGTGGTTCTGGCCAGCCAGGCTTCAGTTTTTGGCAGTACATGCTGCAGCCCCGTGCACCACACCATATTTTTCTGCTGTATTTTTTTTTAGATACTGGGATTTCCTGGTATCTAATTTTGCAGCTGCACTGCAAACATGCAGCACAGCAAATGGATTCACGACTGCCACACGCCTACACATTCCCACTCACAGGGACATGGTCAGCCTGCCTGCACTCACTTGGTAGGTTGTGATGACAAGGAAGGAAAATTTCTGGCATGGTATAACAACGTGGAGTAGCCTTAGAGGGTTGGGAGAATCCTTTTACGTTTAAAATGTACCCATGAACCCTTCCCTTGAGGAACCGTGTCCCAGATTATGCTGTATATCATGTGACAGAAGGGAACTTGCTCTGGATGAGCAAGTACTCCCTGAAGGAACCTAAGTATCTTAGCATAGGAAGTAGCATTTATCTTTTTCATAGCTTTGTTTTGTCTTGAAACATCATTTTTTCTCAGGTGTGCAAGATCTGGTTCCTTTGTAGGATTTCAGATTACCATCTTTCTCATTTAGCACAGTTCTAACTCAGGAACAACCTCAGCAGAGATATACTGGTAGAAAACTTCTATCAGTAAATCAGCCAAAGGTAGAGAGAGGCTCCATTCCTGGACCCATTACCTTGATTAATCCAAATTCCTTAGTACTTTGGAGCATTCACACCTACATGTGGGGTCTGAAACTTGCATTTGGGATTGGTAGCATCAAAGGCCATTTATGTGATATATTTCCTTTAAATATTTTACACTTTTGTGACCATGAAACTGATCTACTTATGTTCACCTTTTGGTGAACTTTTATGTCCAAAACTTTCATCCTGAACAAATTTTATGCATATGCTCAATTTAGTTCACTGTACATATACTTAAATGTGTGAGCAAGTCTTTGAAGGATGAGGGTTTTACTACATATTTGTAAGGCACAGTGTAGATTTCACATGGAAAAGAGAAGAATCATATGCCATTTCATTCTGTAGCTCTCATGATGGATTATAATTAAGCATTGTTGAGCCTTGGATTGGGAATGAGGAATTAGCTATCACACTTATTTTCCCCCATTCCTATCCTTTTCAAGACTTCAGTCTTATAATGCACTTATTAGAACTGTGATGCCATTATAATTAGAGCTAGTCAGATTTAAATTCCATTCTGCAAGAAATGCTGATATTTTAAAAAAGAAATTAAAAGCTAGAATTTAGAAATTGCCTTTGGATGTTAATTTTGAAAAAAAATCCATTCATAGCCAAATGTTTTGTTTCATTATGTGAAATTGCTTTATTTTAATAACATCAAAACACAACAACATAGCATGATATTAAACATGAGATGTACAATTAACTCAACAATATTGTAATACAAACTACAAATAAAATGGAATTAATCAAAATGGTAAACTAAAAGATAAAGACTAAACTCATTTACATTGTTGAAATCAAAAAAGGAAGTTGAGAAAGGAGGAAAAATTCATTCTGATTTTTTTCTGATGAAAATTTTGTTGGGGTGGCACTTTCCTACAAAACATTTTGATGTCAAATAAATCATATTTTCTGATTTTCTGTGTTCCACAGAATGTTTCTGAACCATTGCTAGCACTTAATAGTTCTGTGCAGCTGGTATTATCTTCATACTACACAATACATATGGGTAAAATGGTCAAGAGAGACTTGCTCAAGTAACACAAGAAGTTGGTGAGGGAGCTAGGAATGGCATGAAGCATTTTGAAGCTTAAATTAGTACCAAATGATTACACCAGACTTTCTCTCTACTGTTGAGTTGAGCATAATCCTATTTTAACTAACTAATCTCCTCCCTTTCTTATCTACCTCCCAGCATTGATTTTGACTCCCTCTGACAATGTAATGCAGTTATTTCCATGTCTCTTGCCTTAGTTTTCTCATCTGTAAAATAAAGAGGGAACCAGATGAAATTTGCAAAGTTCAGCTGGTTATTCTCTACACAGTGCTTTGAACAGGGCAACTAACCACAATTAGCCCAATGATAATGTGCTTTAATTCTAATTTTTAAAAAGAAATGTCAAAATAAAAAATATGACCAAAATGTCCACTGAGATTAAGATTAGGTTTTATAAAATGCTGTGTTTAAAACATCTATAATTGCCTAAATTTTGGGTCCAAAGTCTTGATAGCGTTGCTTTGAAAGTGCAAGTAGAAAACAATCTCCTTTTTGGTCTTTCCCCAGTACTCTCAAATATGTACTGCACTCCCTCCCTCCTGTTCCATGCCAGTAGCAGTAAATACAACCCATTCACTTGCCTGGACAAAGCCTAATTTGTGGCCCTTCAAAGCTAATCTGGAGCTTTGGCTTGACAGAAGGGGCAGAGTATGTTGCATTCTGATGGGATTGAGCCAATGCTCCATCTCTCTTGAGTTGGCTGTTGTCAATTTGTTCCTTTCCAATACATCCAGAAGCTGCAACAGGCATGTTTGAATGACGCAAATGAACAAAGACATTCTCTCTGCATTTCCCGCTGGATAAATTACAGATGGACCCAAATCAAAACCCCTGGATCCAATGTGTCACTCTGTATCTGCCACTGTTGCTTTCCAAATGGAAAGAAAAATGAATGTAGCTTTGAATGATTGCCTGCCTTATTTATTACCATGTCTCAATGCAACAGGGGGTAACATAGGCAAATAACCACACAAGCAAGAAAATACATTAGGCCTGAGAATGCTGGACTGTCTAACAACTGTGGTTTCTTTATAAAGAACAATAAAGATGGTTTTAATGTACATATATGATGCAACCAACTCAGGAGGCCTCTGGCAAAGCTTCTCTGGTCCACTTGTGACTGAAGACAGTTTGATGACTTGCAGGGTGCCAAAAGTCCCAGAAGTGGAACTGTATATACCTGTCAGCCAGTAATCAATACACATTCTGGCCTTGAAAATATTAAATTAGTACTGGCACTTGTATAATTATGTATTCTGTGGAACAGTGAGTGCTTCTGGAAACTGGCAGTCCCCATCATCCCACTTCCTGTGGCCAGCTTGCCAGCAAGTTTGTCCTGCCTGGTTAGGACAACAAATAGTGAGAAATGTCCCTGTCTGTGCAGGTTTCACAAGTTCCTGGGAAATAAATAACAGCTGTCCTCCATGCTCTGTCCATGCTGTTCCTGAGGAATATAGCATCTTTGGGGCCGAGATGATACCCCTATGTTCAGGGCAGTACTCTAAGAGAAAATGAAACATGCTCTTGTAGGTTTTAACTCCATAATGCACTTGCCACAGAAATAGCAAAGAAACAGGCAGAGCCAACAGACACTGAGAAATACTCTGATGCCTCAGCAGGAGGTTAGCTGAAGGAGAAATGGACCTGAATCAAGCCATCAGTTCAGAACATTGTCAGGGAGTTGGAATCCAAGGCCAAACCTATGCCTGTTCTCAGTCTCTATAATGAAAGTTACAGACACCTCCAAACCTTTGTCAAGATTTCAGGATTCCAGATCTATATTTCCTGACTCGGGCCCAAACAGATAAACACACTCATTTATTTTAATATCTGCTCTGAAATTCTATATTTGTGCTTTGACTTCTCTTGCTCTTCTCTGGGTGTGCCAATTCCTCCATATTACCTAGCTGGCAAATATTCCCCAAACTTCTGTGACTGATTTACTAGTAGGAGCAGGTAGAAACTAATCTTGTATTGAATCTCAGTAGTAGTGGGGTGAAAGGAAGGGGAGTTTGTGCCCAAAAGCTCATCTAACCTTTCTCCCAGCTATACAGAAACACAGACTCTGTAGATTTAATGACTGAACAAGAGGCTCCCAAGTCTGTTCTATGTTGGGTAATGCAACTAAAAGAAGTTTTTGCAGAAAGCAGAGATAAACTTGTCACAAGTTCTGATCCAGAATCAAATTCAAAGCTGAACTTCAGCATAGTGTGCAGATACTTGAGTCAAATGATCTAATTCAGCACATTAAGGAGACAAGACCTGTTACAAAATTCAGATGTGCAGCTGGATGCAAAGTTGCCCAGAGTTCTTGTGAGAGATTGAAGTCTGGAATTCAACTTTAGGCTTCCCTCTATTATTAGGTATATTAGATACTCCTCCAGGTATATTTAGTAAAGGCTAAAGACTTCAGAAGCTACTGTTGAACTCCCGCGCGCCCCCCCCCCCCCCCCCCCCGAAGATCAACTGGAAAGGAGATTAAATTCTCCCTGCAGTGTTTTATTGAAACTTCGGGGGGGACAAGGGGGGCAGGACAAACAAACAAGCAAATAAATAGATAGATAAATACATACTCTCCTCCTACCCAAATCAAGAATTCTTCT
The DNA here is from genome assembly GCF_030867095.1 of Alligator mississippiensis. Lineage (NCBI taxonomy): Eukaryota > Metazoa > Chordata > Crocodylia > Alligatoridae > Alligator > Alligator mississippiensis. The sequence goes on along the minus strand of NC_081825.1, from coordinate 224,932,710 downwards.
TGCTGAAACACTGATCTGAAAATAATGTAATGCTCAAGAGGAGAAGATGGGTGACTCTGAAATTATATTACACGTAACAGGGGTATTTTCTGTGCCCTGTATTGCATAAGCATCAAATCTTAAATTACTTCTAAAAATACACCATAAATGTACATACTTTTAAGGAAAGGAATTTATACAAACCCCTAGGGCTTATATTTTTTCCTGGATAGACAAGTTGTTGTGTGAAGAGGATAGATTCATGGTCTATAAGGCCACAAGGGAACACTGTCATCCGGTGACCACTGTATAATATAGACCACAGGATTTCCCTGTTGTAATTTTTGTAGTAAGTGCAGTATATCAACCTATCTTGATTTTAAAATTGCCAAATAATATGTCTGAAATTCCCTTAGCTAGCAGTAGCTGACTTTTCTTTTCCTCTTGGTTCTAAAATTGCAAGTAATGTTTCCTTTACTCAGGCTACTCAGGCTGATCTTTAAATGGTCAGAATTTGGTTCTAATGTTTTTTAGGTCAGTCGGCATGTCTACACTTGATGCTAAATGTACAGTAGACTAATTCTACTGAACATTAGCACATTGTAACAAAAGCTGTACTAAAGCACTAATACACAGTAGAATTAGGTTGCTGCATATTAGCATCACTAAAAGACCATGTGCCGGCACTACTGTGCAGTAGCACCGGTTACTATGCATTTGTAGCAGAAAGCCCCCTTTTCCTCTAATGTAGCAGAAAGCCCCCTTTTCCTCTTGCCTGCATTTGCTCTCCCCTCTTTGGATATGTTTCTCTTTTTCTACCATTTCTTCCTTCCTCTCTCTTTCACTTTAAGATAAGGAATTGTATTTTAAAATTTGTATGTGTGCATTTTGTATCTCCCCTTGTAGTTTGGTATTTTTATCTATTTGTGTGCCATGGCATTTGTAGCTTATATTTTATACTCCTCACCTTTCAACTTTCAACTAAATGTGTTTTAGTAAGTTATTAATTGTAACATTGTTAACAAAGGCAGGAATCAAACTGCCCTTCACAGTATCAGGCTGGCCCCTGAAAGAGCGAGTGAATCAGTGATTGAATGTGTAACATGATTGAATGTGTAACATGGAAGCAGGCAGCAATTAACACCTGGAAGCTGCAGATCAACCAACGGAAGAACTCAATAGAAGACAATGTAACAACCGGGAAATCTCTATACCTCACTGATCAAGGGCTAGAAGCCCTGGCCTGACTTAATCAACACCAGAGACCAACTTTTGGGGTGAATATCTCCAGATCAACCACTCCCAGAGCCCTATTCTAAATTCATCAACAGACTCCTAAACCTGCACGTACATGCGGACGACCCCTGGGGCTGACAGATGCTGTCCAGTAGCCACCGAGGGGGGGGGGAAGTCCCATGAGGGTCAATGACCCCTGGATTGGGCAAACCACAAAACTGGGGAGTCACCAAAGTCTGCCAAGGACAGATAAAAGGCAGTGAAAAGTGACCCCCAGTGGTGCCCTCTTGATCTCCAACTCGACCAGACCTGTCTAGCCAGAAGGACCAGCCGGCGACCCCCTTCTGGAAGATAACACCACACTGAAAGAAGCCTCAACGACAGACTCCAGCGCTTGTAGGATAGGTATACCTGACTCTGTAGCCTGCTACTGTGCGTGTGTGCATGTGTGTGTGTGTGTGTGGGGACCAGCCCCAAGGTTTATGATTACAGTGTTTCAATCCGCCTAATAAACTAGAATTTTAAGGATCCCGAGTTGGACATTTGTAGCCAACACATTGAGTTAGTACCTGTTATTACAGGTACTAAACTCAATGCACAGTAATAACAGTGCATTTATGCACATGTAAACACACCCAGTTACTCTTAAACAGTAGTCTGTGGAACACTCACTAATGGTCCACAGAGGGCTAGTTGCTCATATGATAGTATCTTTCTTTCCTGTTTCCAGCTACTAAATTGCATTGAAAACAGCTAAAAATACATTAAAAAAACTTTCCTGATATTAGTTTGACATGTAAGAAATTGCTGTAGCTGCTACAGGTTTGTTAGATGAACATGGGCAAGAGGGAAGGTTCATTTATGAGTAATATTTGAGAGGCAGGGTCTGCATAGGAGGGGGTGTGTTCATGCCCATGAAAGCTCTCTGTTTAGATCTGGTCCAAACTACAAAAACATTTGCAAATCCCTGAATTATAACCAATCACACAAAAATTCCTTGAGGTCCCAAAAAATGCTTGTATCCGTTACTGTCTCTTGTCAAACATAGATCTGGCTGTGCAATTCCTAATCGACAAGCTAGAAATGTGGTCAATACATTTTCGCTACTTTTTTTCCTTCAAACTTGAAACTCTGTAAAGGCAGAAACAGACCTTGATCCCATGAGGACCTGACTTGCATGCTGGCTCTGATCCAGGCTAGGATTAGATGCTTGCATAGTTCTATTGGCCTCAGTAATGTTACTCATGTAACCTTAAAGTTAGTGATGCCCATAAGTGCTTTACTGGATCAGGGATTGGGACCTCAGTACCTTGCAGGATAGGGACTTGACTGCATTCGATAATGGACTTGGAAAGATGAGGCTACAAAAGTACAGAATGTTCAGCCTGGTTCTTTAACTGAGCTCCCCTTTATTCTTTCAGAGGCCCTGAACTTCTTGTATTCATTAAAGATCCCACTGTACTTTTTTGCAAGATAGCCCCCATGTCCTAGTCCCAATTTAACTATGGAACATTTCAGCTTGATTTCTAGCTTCTCATCACCTGTTGTGCAATGCTGTTGGCACAGAATGACTTCCACATTCCACCCCCAAAGGGTGTATTTACAGTCTCTAAAATACTTTGGAGTCAATAAATGCCTTCAGGATGTGAATTAGTATTAAAAAGAATCAGCAGAATCTTGACATCCTACCTGTATTTTCACTCATTCCTTGAAGAGTTAAGACTGCTAATATCGATGGGTATTTTGATTAGTTAGGGTAAAATTTGACTAAGGCGTACTGGATTTTAATTGACTAATAATCAGGTTAATTAATAATAACTCGGTAAAGGGTGTGTATTTTTGCTTTGTGTGGCAGTGCACCTTTGGGTGCCTGCCACTTTAAGGGCAGAGTCAGGCAGCCAGCAGGGCTTGATGGTGGAAGTGTCAGGAGATCACTGAGTATGGACATGGGCCCTTGCACCCCATTGGCATTCATGGGCCTTCTTCTCCTCACAGGGTGATGCCAGTCAGTTTTCCTCTCTCTTATCTCTCCTGCCACGACTGTGATGACTTAATTAGGGGGAGGGCTGGTGACTCCCAACCCAACGTTGACAGGCACTTACTTCAATGCCAAATGAAATTTCTTTGCCCAGGAAAACAAAGTAAACAAAAAAACCCTTGCTGTCCACCCAGTGTTTCTTCTCCCAATGCAGGAAACTCAGAGTCAGATTCTCTCTTCTCCTAGCTTCCATCTCGCAGGTGCTTGATCGCCAGAGCTTCGAGGGGTTTCTTCCTTCTCTGCTCACAGTGATCGATGCTGTGCCGACTTAAATGACCACCTGTGGCAGCTGGTTAGTGCGGTAAAAAAAGTCTCTTCTTTCTCTTTATTTTTTTCTCTATTTAGGTGTGAGCTCAATCCGTTTCACCCAGCAAGGTGGTAAAATGGCGCCAGAGACAACCGGGAGCTCCTGTCAGAGTGTGGCCATGCCACTTCCGTTGGGCAGACTCCCCAGGCCAGGGGTCTGCTTAAGGTATGTAGCCTTGTCCTTTTCACAGGCAGCCATTTTGAGAACCAGGGGCTGCAGTTTGCTGCTGCCAGCCCAGGCAGAAACATCAGAAGGTAAGAGCAGGAGGCTCTTGGTCCTGGGCATGACCTAAAATTGCATCCTGCTGGGGCAGGGTGGCCTGGTGGTGTTACTAGTGGCACAGGAGCCCCTAGGAAATACCAGGCCAGTTACCACCTTGTTGAAAGGTGGGTTGGGGTGCCATAACCCCTGCCCCCGCAGTTTGGTGGGTACAAGGGCCAGGCATAGCTATGGCCACCTGAGCCCTAGGGGGTGGAAGACCCCAGGAGAGGAGCAAGGCCAGACATGGCTTTGGCCACCTGAGACTACAGGGGAGGAAAAGCCCTGGCTGGGGGTAGTTGGGTGGCCCTGGAGAGGGTGGGCTGTTGTGTAGCCCAAGAGTGAGGGCAGTTGTGAAGGCCCTGAGAGGGCAGGGATGTAAGTGGCCCTGCACAGAGTAGGGCTGAACAAGTGTATGCCTGAAGGGCTGTGCATGAGGGGGGGTGAGTAGGGCTGAACAGGGAGTAAGTCTGAAGGGCAGTCCCAAGGGTGCATTGAGTAGGGCTGAACTGGGAGTAATCTTGAAGGGGAACGCAAGGGCCAGACACGTGAGTAGTTAATTGTGAAGATGATGAGAAGACCCCAGGATGGGGTGTTGCATAGAGGCCCTAGAGTGGGCATAGTAGGAACCCCATGTGTGGGGAGTAGGCCAAGGTATATTTTTGGATGCCTGAGGCTGTAGTTGGCTCTGAGGCTGAATAGGGGGCCTCAGCCAGAGTTAGGGGTGAGTCCTGATGCCGGTAAGTCCTCCAGTGCAAGAAGGCAGAGTGTGGGTCAAAAGAAAGACCTAGAGGTTGAACACAATGATATGCTGCTCCAGGGAGGGAGGGAGAGTCCCTGTGAGACCCAGGAGCACCAGTCGTGGGGGGATGAATATGCATGTGCATGCGTGCATGTTCTGTGAAGCTTAGGATGCAGTATAGGGGTGGTTGGAGTTGCATACATAGGCCCAGGAGAACAGGGCCACCAAACGGCAGCCTCCTGACTAATTAAGACACCAATTATTAAACAATAAGGTATGGCAGACAAGAGAGGTGGGCAGTTAGCCCAGAAACATGTGGACGGGACAACTTCTGACCGACACTGAGAAGGTCCCCTGTTACACTTCATAAGAGATTTGTGGCAACCAAATGTCTTGAGAGTAAACACCGATATCAATAGAGAAATAAAAAACAGAATGATATGGTGACAAAGCACCTTATAGTATTAACTTGTTATCTTTCCAAGGGAACCAAAATTAAAACAGTTGTATTCTGGGTATTCTTTTCACCACTCCTTATTTTACAGACACTTCTGTGGTGGACACTTCTTTGGCTCCCATTTGTAGCCAAAGTGCTATGTAGTCCTATAAGTAAAGTGTGGGAACTTCCAGAGTGGGCTTAGAGAGCCCTATGTAACTGAATTTTTTCTAGGTTGGCCAGGACAGTAGATCTGACACCCATGCTCCTGTAGAAAGTCTCATGAGATCTTGGACCTAGGTCTTTACAATGTAGTGCAAAGGTGAATGCCTCAGTTTTACATTTGGAGGACATCCCAGGTGCCAACTTGGGAGGTGGGGGGTAGAAACAACGATTGCCACCTCAGTTGCAGAATTGCTCCCATGGCATGGTGGCAGCTGCAAGTCACAGCTGCCTCAGGTGTCTAGCTACCTTGTTACACCTCTGTTTGGAGTTGCAGGGAAACTAGCTTACCAAGAGGAAATGAAGAAGGCCTGGTGGATATACTATAGACTATGCATCTTACACACATTATTGTCTGCAGCTACTTCCTGCTCAAGCCATGGTAGCTCTGGTCAACACTAAGTTAAAACAACCTACAGAGAAAATGCAGGAAGGAGGGCTACATGTTCAATGGAGGGCACCCTTTCTTCAAAGTTAACCCTTAATGAATGGAAATGCAATAGGTTAAGCAGTCCTAAGAAGTGCCATCTTACCAATAAGAATCTGATCTCTTTCCATGACATTTTACCCAAATCAAGGAAGCCCATGTCACTTCTATTCATTTATCCATTTTCTTGATAGAAAGCAATAATCTTTGCTTCCCCCTTTATTAATTGTCAGGGTTGTCAGTATAGAGTTTTAGTGAACTCCCCCCATAGAGGTGACAACTTTACTGTGATGCTTGGATGATGCGTAATTTAAGAAATCAGAGATGCCCTAGAACCCTCATGCTGGTAAGCACACAGAGAATCTGGGCTACCTGACATAACCCATTAACAGCTGCCTCCTGAAACCGAACTTGTGAATCACAAACATGATTCAAGATCAACTTGAAACTAAGCTAAGAAATGGAAAGCTAAATCCTGCCTTTCCTGGCTAGGATCTACAAGTAAGCAAGGTGGGCTTCTCCAGCACATGGAAACCAAGTGTATAAAGTGTCCCAATGGTTTTAGAGACTCAGCCTTTCTCCAAAGATGGAACCTCTGAAACGGATATTGAGCATGATCACAAGTAATGTAGCTGCTCTTATAATAACTGGCGGGTTGTATTAAAACATGGTCTGAAATTACTAACTACAGATGTCTGCCGTCTGCGCTCACCCCAGGGGCATCACCGATGACAGTCTGCGCAGACAGGAAAGGAAAGCAGTGTGCCCTGCGTTCAATGTGCTGTTTGTTTCCTGCCCCCTTTGCTGGGGACTCAATGTCACTTCTAATCCACTTGGAGAGCACCAGGCCTTGTTAGAAAATGATGCTTAGTTTCCTCTGCTAGCAACTGAGGCTTTGATGGGTTGGGTTCAGGCCTAAAGGATTCTGTTACTTGGTTTGACAAACAGGGGAAGGGACAGTTGCCTCTTTTTTTAGGTCAGGAAGCTGGTACAGGTCAAAGGGTAGGAAAAAAGGGAGATGACCAAACGATTCTGGATGGTTCTCTTTCTTCCTCTCTTCTCCTTCCCTATCTTCATCTTGTTCTCCTTTCTTTTCCATTCCTTCTTCTCCCATTTAGGCCTTTTAATTCCCTCGCCAGGAGCAACAAGAGGCAGACTCTTCCATTTAATTCTGCCAGATGTGTCTTGTTTTTACCAGATTAAAAAAAAACAACCAAAAAAACAGATTTTCTGTTTTTTCAGAAGCTTACCATGAACCTAGTTAGAAGGGAAACCAGCTAACTCGGTTAACATTTCCAACAGGGTTTGGCATCAGATTTGGACAGCATTAAACTCAGACGTTGGAAAGCAGACATCCAAAAGCAAGTTTAAAGCCAAATGCTGCAGTTCAGGTCTATCTTTAGAGTTTCAGCAACAGTTTCTAAGATTAATCTAGATAATTCCTCCCAAATGCACTCATGTACCTTGATTACATCGATGCATCTTATTGCATTTTTTTTAAGAGTGGCAGAAACTCCCTAAGTTACTGCATTCAGAAATAATTCAGCTCATAAGCCAGTTATATCCTGCACTTTGCATAAGTATGGACGTTTGCATGAAACCACGACTTGTGTTTCTTTGAAGCTCATCTGCCCCAACTTCTCACTCAATTTGCTTGAGTCACTGACTTCTTCCCTGGTGACTTTTCAGCCATCTTTACGGCTATCAACCACATGAAACAAAAAGAACCAAGGTGTCTCAGTCTCAATGCCTCCTGGAGGCCATCTCAACTTTTTGTTCTGAGTCTGAATAAGCCCCAGTTTTCAGCGTAAAAGTCCATTATTGTAAACTCTGAGGCAGGGATCATCTTTGTTCTGTGCTTGTGGGGCATCAATGACAAAAAAGCTCCTGGTCCGTGACTCGGACATGGAGGGGGTAGACATACATAACAAACAAATTGTTCCTAAATGTCACGACCTGGGAATCAGTTCACAGTTGTCTGAAGTTTTGTGGCTCTGACACAAGTGGGTGAGCCCAGTTGATGGGGGAGGTGGGCAGTGCTTGTAACCATGTTTGGGGGATGGGTGACTTGGGTAGGGATGCTTTCACTTTTCAGCTTTTTCTTCTTTTCTAATATGACTTTAGTAAACCTCAATAGCCGTCAATTGACTAAAATCTGCAGTGTGCTTGCCTGACTCAAGGGAAGCTAGTGGGGATATGCTTAGACCCATGCTTTTGGATTCCCAAGAGCTAGGGGCATGATGAGCGGCCACAGGCAAGTAAGGAGCGAGGACAGAGATGGCTATTTGAAAGATTGCTTTTATTGAACAAGCACTTCAAGGGAGCTCATTGATAAAAGGTGCCAACAAAAGAGAGGGGAAAAGGGCATTAGAACTCTGGTTGAATGCAAGAGTGGCCATTTCAATAGTCTTTGAGAGTGGGTGGGATGAGGAGCAATACTGCATAGGATGCCTAGGATGCCAACCAGACTCATGTCATGGAATGCTAGATATCTGTACATAACATTGAACTTGTTCACAGTAAACCAATTCAAAATAGTACTTGATTTTCCAGGTACAGTTTTGAATAGTTCCAAGTGGTGGTATACCAGTTTCACATGTGCATATATCTGTCTGCTTCAGGTTTAAAGTGCATTTAAGCCATTCTAAGTATTATGTGTGTCCATGCCCATAGATACTGAAATATATATATATAGAGAGAGAGAGACAGAGAGAGAGAGAAAAGAGAGACAGAGAGAGATAACAACAACTAGAAATATCAATTTTTGCAGTTTTAACCAGATCGGACTAAAACATTTGCCTCACACCATACTGATGGTGAATTGCTGTAAATACTTCTCAACTGCCTTGAATCTGCTTCCCCGTGCTTTGCCCATTTGTGAGCCAGAATTTTATATCTGAAATTCAAACTCCATTGTTCAATGGCAATTGGCTCCAAAGATCTCAAAGTACCCAATCCTCCAATTCCTCCAATTCATCTAGGTCGCTCTGAATCCTAGCCCTATCCTCCAGCATATCTATTACACCCCCTCCCCTCCCCCCCAAACTTGGTGTCAGCTGGACCATGCTCATCTGAATGCTGTCAACTTGGGCCGTTCTCATCTAAATGTAGACCCTAGTCTGGAACATGACTTCCCTCAAGCAGAGTAAACATAAAGTTCATCCTTGGTAAGTGAGAGGAACCAAAAAAGACTCCATAAAGTCTACTATGGACTTTGGTTCTGCTGTTGATTTTACATGGAAAGTGATCAGATATTAAATCAATGGACCTCAGGGTAAAACCCTAAGATATAGAGAGATTATTCATTTCAAAATGTACCTGAGCCCCAAACGGTAGATGAATTTGGCTTTGCTTTGTGTTTCCTTGTGAAGGTTTCAAACGGTTCTAATCCCAGGTTTCAGCTGAGGAACAAGAAGCCACAGTAGGTAGAATTTTCAAGGGATGAAAAATTCCCTGCAATTTTCCCTGCAAATGTCTGTCATAATAAAAAACAGGGAAAGTGGGAAGAACAATCCAGAAACTATCTGAGCAATCAGCAGAATCAGCAGAACTGTCTGTAAGCAGAATGTTTTCCATGAAGCGTCAGTGTCTCTTAAGGTGGATCCCAGACGAATAATTCTCCCGTGGTTTGGCAGGGGGGAAGAGGATGGTGCACCGCCTTTGCCTCCTGCTCTTGTTTCTCACTCAGTAGGCAGAGGGAAAAATCTTTCGCATGACTGTTTCCTTGGCAGTTGCTCAGACATTTAGGAATCACAGTCATGGGGCAAATGATGAGCAAAGAACAACTGATGAAGTGGGGGACTGCAGAACGTTTCTCAATGTGGTTTTTCTTTTATGCTTGTGTACCACCTAGCATTGGGACTATTTGCTGGGAAGTTGAAGGTGCACTGATAGATTTTGGCAGGTACCTCACAAGGGTAAGAAAACAGAATCTGGGGGATATATATATATATATATATATATATATATATATATATATATATATATATACACATACACACAGATGCCATCCCCACTCATTTTCCAAGCAAGCATAGGATCAGCACAGCTAGATCCAGGAAGTAGGGAACTACAGTGCCATGATTGTATCTAGTTTCACTATGCCACCCTGAATTCAGGTTTGCTATGTGAACCCCTGGCTCTTAAGGCCATGCTGAGCCAAGCCCTTGTGATGATAATTTCCTCTCCACACATGCACCAGTAGAGGGAGCCTTGTATCTCTAAAACAAAAGACTATACAAGGCTTGAATATCATTAAGTTATAGCGAGAACTAAGCCTGTGTCCCTGGGATGAGCTCAAGCAAGCCTGGGCAGCTTTTATGCTGGACAACGTGCATTCATAATCCTTGAAGACGTTTGCAGCATCTGCTCATAAGGACAGTGGGCGCGGAGCCTAATTTTCATTTGCTTTGAAACCATCGGCTTGTGAGAAAAAAATAGATGGCATAGAGATTGAGGTGTATTTTGATACAGCTCCAGAGGTGTGAATTTGAACCTTTCCTGGTACAAGAGCCAAAGGCTTCCCCCAAGGTAACCTCACGATAAATGGTACCTGGTCATTCAGACTGAGGAGTCAAAGATGACCAGCTGTGACATTAAGCTACATTACTCCCTTGTGTGTGATTGGCCACAGAAGCTGTTGTGCTCACTATGCTAACCCAATGGCTGGCTTGAGCTTGAGCCCCATCAGATCATAATTAACTGCATGTGACCGGGGAAGAAGGAAATACCACAAAGCTGAATTTTAGGACTGGATCAAAATCCAAAGGGAGGCAACCAAAAAAGACACAGGAAACATCCATCCATCATTGCAGCTGCTCAAAGATTTTCTCCTAGCAAGAGTTTTGCCCCCTTTCCCCCAAAAGGAAAATGGTTTCATTCCAAAACAAATATTTCCACAAAAATGACTACTGCTTTTGAATTTTTCCTCTTGCTTGTGAAATTTTCTGAGGTACTTCCAAGTCTTCAATTTTATTGAATTCTGTATTTTAAAAACAAACTAATAATTTACTAAACTCCCAGATTTCAACACGAAAACAATATTTTCAAGAAACAACATATTTTTCATAACAACAGTGGACAAATATTCTGAATGGCATTCTGGGAAAATGAAAGGTAGGACCATTCAGTGAAAGAGACACAACCTCCAACATTAAAAAATTTCATTAAATCATTTGCCTCTGTCAGCCCTCTCTGGTAAGTGCAGCCTTGTGACAGATGTTGTCATTGTTTCAACAGTAGTGACACATCTTGTACTTCTCTGGGAGGATAACCTGCCTCAGCAATACCTTAGAAAAGAAGGACCCATGAAGGCCTGCCAATCTATCCATCCCTCTAGTGTACTTGGCACCTTCAGTAGCTGAGCATCTTCAATGTATTTATTTTTACAACACTTCTGTAGAGCAGGGAAGAGCTCTTCTCCCCATTTTACAGTGGGGAACCTAAGCCACAGAGATTCCAAGTATCTTGCCAAGATCACCCAGGAAAATCTCTGTCAGAAAAAGAAAATGAAACTGGGACCCAGGAAAAAACATCTTTCCTCTTAACTCAGAACTACAAATAGAGAATACGAAGCTAGTAAGTCAGAATAGGGAAAGTACCTTTACTCAAGGTTCAAACTTGAAATAAAATTAGGCCATTTGTGAGGTAGGTAACTTTACTGCCTGCATCACCTTTTTCTATTATTTGCTCAAATCTTGCAGCCCAGAACTTGTGATCCATCTAGGATAGAAAACAGATATGTCAGGGTACCAGGACGAAAGAAGTGCTTAGGGTTTTTTTCTGCATCTGTCAGGAGTTGGAAGTATTTGACACTTCCAATGCCTGAAATACACTGTTCTCTTGAGAGCTGCAGGCAAAATCACAGACTGAATGAACAGGTACAACCAAGTTAGGTGATTTAGGATTCACAGCAGATTTGGAAAATCCCCCTGAATGCTGGATTGAATTGAATTGAACCTACTGTAGCAGGTAGCAGGGTGCTGGGTTTACACTGGCAATACACAAGATGACCCTTGCTAAAGTTTCATCAAGCTAGAGAATCTCTTGGGCCAGGCACCAACTTTGAAGCAGTTCTTTAGTGTATGCTACTTTTGGGAGCTTCACGCCACCTCCCCCCTCTCCTCTCTTCTCCCCATTCAATTGCTGTTCTTGGGATCTTTTTTTCTGACAAAGCACATACAGATGTTGCGTTGTCTGCCACAATCAAGGGGCTCAGGTGGGTAATGGAGAATGGCAGAACTTGGCATGTACTTGTTTGCCTTAGTGCAATTTTCCCATAATTGCACTTCCTAGCTTTTCAGCATCTGCGAAAGATCAGCCTGTGACACAGCAAAATCAGCCTCACACTTTTCTGTAGTTTGTGCCAGGGTGGGAGGGGGACATCCTTCTTTTGGTTTAAATCATTTTTTAGAAGAGTGGGGAGGAAACCTCATTTTTATGCATGGGTAGTACTGGCTGAGTTTTAAAGGGCAGAAGGAAAAATTTAGCTTCTCAAACACACACACACACACACACACACACACACACACACCCCTCCCAGCTTGGGGGGGGGGGGGGAGTGTTTTGTGATTTTTTTGTTTTGTTTTGTTTTTGTAAATGGATATAGGTGAATCTGGCCCGAGAGAGTTTAATTTCCCTGGATCTTGAACTGAATTCATTGTGGGATGAACAAAGAGGAAGTACATACTCACACATCTCTCAACCTGGACCTCTACAAGGGCACAATGTGTAACAAAGACCCAAAACAAAGATTCCTAAAAATTGTTCAGATGAAATTTTATAGCCCTGTGAAGTTATTCTCTCTACTAAAAAAAAAATGAAACAAAGCAAAAGACATCTCTTCCTATAACCTGTTTCTCCGATATAAATAATGAAAGTATGAGGACATCAAACTGTGTGTGGAAGACTCAGGAGTATAAGGACTAAAATGACTGAAAAGGAATATTTATTGTTGTTCTTCAACCTTTATATGGAGGTCACAGCTGATAGTGCCAGTCGCATTGCTCTCAATTGTGCAAGGCATGGTACAAAAACAGTAAATTATAGTTCCTGCCTCAAGAAGCTTGCTAAGCAACTATATAGCTCAAAACTTCAGGGATGGACAAAAATACCCTGAGTTCAGATGATGCTATCAAACAGCCAGGAATTGTGATCTGTTATTTATCAAGAGTCACAGGTATGTGTATTGGAACAGGCTATTATTCCTCCATGTTCCCTATGACATTTAATATTTATTTAAGCTGCAGCACTAAATCAAGTTGCCTTAGCAAATAACTTTCTAAAATGAAACTGGGTTCTAGACAAATGGAGATGATGGTTTGTTCTCTGTCAGGAAGTTGACATTTGGAGTGAGCCTTCTACATCTATTCACAGTAATAACCAGCCAGTGTTGCATTTTCCCAACAGTTCTGCTAGAATATTGCTCCTTCTCTGCCTCTCTTCATGCCTCAGACATTCTCTGGGGACAGTTCAAGTTCCCTCTTGTTTTGAGATAAGTAAATCCCATATTTTCTCAGTGGGATTTTACAGGTCAGACAAGTCATCCATTCCCCTCTTCTACTTTAATGAATATATTTTACCCACTTTTGTTTACACTTATAGTCAAATTTAAAAGAATGCCATCAACTTGGATTAGGCTCAACACTGAGGCTTTGCATTTAAAAATGTTTTAGAAAAACTGAGAGAGATTTTTTATACAGATTTGTTGGGGTTTTTTTCATTTAATTCCAATGAAAACAGAGCTGGTTATAAACATTTTCTGGTAGCTTGGATACCCCCAAAAAGCAACACCTGGCTAGTTCAGAAAAGCAAGGAGGAGAAATGGAGAGGAAACAAAGTGGAAAATAAGCAGTAGGGTGGCCATCATAGAGGACATTCTGGTTTTCTGCTGCTCTGTCCTCAGTCCTCTATTGATACAAAATTCGATGCCTTTAGAGGACATAAAGGCATCCAGTTTCGTATCAATAGAGGACAGAGGACAACTGCACTGTCCTCTATGATGGCCACCTTACTAAGCAGCTGAGTTTCACTGTCAAAACACAGTGAAGTGGGCAAACTAAACAAACAGCAAAAATCCTAAAAAGTACCATTTAGAATTGAAAATAGTTGCAGATTGATGGGGCTTTGTTGTTGCCATTGTTTCCATACATTCAGATCCCAGTTCTGAGCTCATACCTATGCCTCACTTCAGGAAAGGGCATGAGCGCACTGACAGCAGCCAGTAAAGTGAGTGCTGCCCATTGTTTTGCAGTAGAGCTTTCTTTAGTGCTCTGCATTACATCAAGTGACTGGGCCCAGTCTTTTGTTAGTTTATACTTTAATCCTTGTAAGAAGTACCTGAAATACTCTCCTCATCCTATATGCAGCAGGGAAGAATTTGCATAGAACTGCCTCGGTCATGGGTATCAAACTCAGCAGGCCCTGTGAACCAAATGAGTGGCACTGGGATGGTCTGCAGCAGGTGGAGCTGGTCTGATGCAGTGCTACATACAACGCATGCCGTAGGCCAATACTGCATGTCATGTGCAGCACACAGCATTCAGGGCCCAGACCAGAGCCAGCGCACACTGCATGTTGCTCACAAGCCAGTCTGAACTTGCCTCATGCAGTGTGAGGGTCCAGCCCAAACCCACAGAAACACTGTAGACCAGATTGATAGGGGTCTGCAGGCTGCATCGGGCTCATGGGCCCTTTGAGGTCCCCGGCCTAGGTTAATACTGAGCACCTTAGGAATCATTGCACAGCCCTGCCTAATTCCCACACCTGATGGAGGTCTATTTGGGGAGTAAAGACTCAACTGGCTGGTACTGAGAGAGGACTCCTGATTTGTCACAAAACCCTCCAATTTTTCAGCCTGTGCAGTAGTGGCAATAAGGCAGAGGCACTGAGTGGAGGGAGAGAACAGGGTACCTCAAATCCTTCTTGACTGCCCCTTCACTGACCAGCCGAGCAATGGTACTAAGTTTCAAATGAGGCAAGTCCAGTGCTCTTTAGCCTTGGTTTATTTTTATTCTGATAGACCCAGAGAAGAACCTGGATTTTTTTTCCAAGTCACGAACAAAGCCTCTGTCCCATGTAGCTTACTGGTCCTTTTTAACAGCAGAAATGCAGGCATCTTGTCAGGCATAAAAGCAGAAGCTGATAAAGGCTGGGAGAAAACAGCAATGGACGGTTATGAAAAAGGACTGATTTTGGAAGGATTTGAAGGGGAGCAAGACAGCTTGACTCACAGTGGTGAAGTTGGTGGCATAAAAACTGGCACAAAGCCAAGATATTGGAAAGCCAAAAGGAGCAAGAAGATGAGAGGATGGGCAGAAAATGTCAGCCAGGTGTGGGACCATTAAGGGAAGTGGAGGAAGACTAAAATTAGAGAAATGAGGGCTCCTCTAATGCATCCACCCTTCTACACAGTGCTCATTCAAGCAGCTCAGGGTACCCTGGAAATGAGATGTATGGGAAGATGCCCTTGTGAAGTCCAGGGGAGTTTTCAGTAAGTCCAGGATTTTACCTGTGGCGTCTGATTTATATATCTAGTAATCGTTTCCCAGGGATGAATGGTTTAATGAGATTTAGTGAGTGAAAAGTGTAGTAGGGAAGGAGCTTTGAAATATATAACAGAACTACAGACTACAGAATGGCAGCTGTTACTATTATACCATCATCTTACCTTTCTGTGAACTGTACAGCTCTACAGTAATATTTGTTCAAGCATTTTCCCAAGGTCTTCTACCCATGGATCTCAAAATGCATTAGAAATCCTGTGAATCCTGTGAAGCCTTACCTCCCTAATCCCTTGCATTATTGGCATATGTTAGCTACCTAAGAATGAAGATGGTTGACAAGATCCATCTTGGGAGGTAGGTAATCCTCATGTTACAGGTGGAAAAACTGAGGCATGGGGAGATGAAGGGACTTACTCCAGGTCACAGAGAATATTCATGCTGGCTCTATGCTAGATCTCCTGAAGCCCATGTCTGGGTTTTAACCACTGAAATATCCTCCCTTGAAGAACAGATTGCTATTTCTTTCTCTGCAACACTCGCTCTTCATATTATAATCCAGGGGACATGGCTATAAATTATAATCCATATACAGCAGGAAATCCTCAACTAATGGATCTCACACTTTTCTTGAAGTGAAAAGGATGCAAAAGCCAAAGGTCATCATAACTGAGCACTCCCTGTCCTTATTTAAAGCCAACAGGTATGCTTCCTTTGCACCCAGAGGTCTAAACCACTTTCATGGGTGATAACCACCAGTTCCAAGTTTGGATTTGGTTTGTTTAGTTACTGAATGTAGATCCCAGGGAGTCCTCTCCCAATTTCACATCCCAACATGATGTTGAAGCAATCAGAGAAGAGAATGTCCCAGAGTTTTATGATGAGTCCAGAATATGCTGGTGACAGAACTTGGGGGCCCTGAATGAATACTCATGGGATCCAGATATGATCAGTGAGGTTTATGTTAAATGCCTAAACAGCATACATTCTGACCTTGACAGAAGAAGCCACCAGTAACCTGAAACAAAGCACTTAGGATCCTTATCTGAGAATTGGGCCAGTTGTCTCAGGACAACAGGAATTCCAGCATTCCTGGTTTTAAAATGCATTGGTATCACTCATCCCAAACTGAGAAGGATCCTCCTAATGTCTGTGGTACACTCCTGCATACTGGATATATGGATACCTATCTTGAAATGGATTTCAGGACAGTACCTATACATGTGCCATCACTCTACCTGGCAAAGAATGTGATGACAAACTTGAGCCACTGACTTCATTACTTCTGTGGGTTCAAGAATAGTCCAGTGCAGGAGCCAGCAACCTACAGCCTGTGGGACAGATTCAGCCTGCAGACATGGGGCTTCAGTGTGGGGCTTTGGCTCTGGGCATTTTCCCCACCCTGCTGCAAGGAGAAGAGTCAGCTGCTGGCAGATCACAGCACCTACCCATCTCTGACTAAAGTGTGTCATTCCAGCCCACCAGCCTATTGTTGGTCCAGTGTATTGGGCCAAATACAGACATTACATCTTTAACAGTGTAAGTGAGCGGAAACCGGTCTATACCCATAACAGAACAGAAGTTTGGTACACATAGATTGGCTTTAAAATAGCAGAACCCGGTCTAAGATCTGTGCCACGTGCCACCTCCCCCATCCCCACCAAAGGGTGAATGTGTGTTCTCTTTGCAACTGAACCAAATTACGCCACTTATAGAAAACCACATAACTTAGGTTAATTCCGCCTCGGGCTTTTTGAATATCTGTACCTAGCCTTGGTTGTCTCAGACCTGGGCCACAGCCACCAACTGGCAATAGCATAAAGGGCTGAGCAACAGCAGCAACTGCCCTGGGTGCTGACAAGGGTAGGGAAAGAGGGCAAAAAAGACAACTTTTGCTACAGCTGTGTGATTGCAATGGTAGTGTCAGCAGCAACCATAAGTCACTGCTGCCCTTGTGTGCAGCAGCCACCCTGAGCGCCCTGCCATGTTTTTATGCTGCTGCCAACTGGTGCCTCTCCACTAGTCTACAACTTCATCAGAAAAAATAATGGATAGAAACGTAGCAGCTAGAGTGGATCCAAGCTGCAGTCATTAGTCTTTTATGTTTGACAGAAAAGCAAGTATCTGGCACATTAAACTCTTAGACCACAAAACCATACATTCTGATAAGAGAGCAAGTCCACAACAGAGGGAATTAGCTCTTCCAAACAATTGTTATAATATTATACTGAGCCCCAAGCACAGCCACAATAGAATTTTAAAGTGTATTGCTATTATAAAATATGGTAGTAAGTTATTTTTAACAAGGGAAAGGCTGCAGAATCAGATGCCACTACTGATGGCTGGTATGTGTCTACTTTTCCAAGTTTCTCTAATGCAGACTAGAATCTAAACACTACTATGACATAGATTAAGAATGATCTGATATCTGTATGGGTATATTCTCCTCTCAGTTTTAGGTCTGGTCATATTTCCCTGGATTCTTGGTGGTTGATAAATCTTGCTGAATGTACTGAAGTCTCCATTTTGGGTTCAGGTTTGGATAAAGAATTTATGGAATTATTGGGCTGAAAAGGACATCTAATTTTTATTCCCCCATACAAGTTTAGAATTCACTGTCCCTAAACTATCCCAAATAGATGTTCCTTTATCATTTTCCATAAGGAAAGGCCTCTAAGTGAAGGAGATTCCACAAATAGCCTTGGCACTTTGTTCCCTTCTCCACCTGTTTTAACATTTAGGCAGGTCGTCTTTAAATTCAATCTCAATTAATTTTTCTATAGATTACCCATTGCCCTATGTCTTGGCCTTGGTGGCATGGGAGAGCAACACTTCTCTATATTCCTTATTGTAACCTTTCAAATATTTGCAAACTACTAGCATGCGCCCTTTAAACTCTTTTCCTCTAGCTTAAGCATGCCTTATTCCTACAGTTCTTTGTCATAAATTTTTATTCCAGCCCTTTCATCACCTCTGTTGCTTCCCTCTTGGACCCCCCTTCCAGAATTGCTCCTTATTATTAGATCTGGTTAAAAAATGTTAATTTTTTTTTAGTTCACCTTTTCTCCCAAATGGAGTTTTGTGAGAAAAGTGGGGTTTAGTTGCTTTTCTTTTAATTTTATAAGTATTTGACAAAGCTAAGAAATTAAAATGTATGGATTTAAGGGATTTTTCCCCTTTCTGTTTTTAACTCCTTTATCTGCCTTATTCCACTCATGCCTCATGCTTTCCACCAAAACAGAAAACAGAAAAAAATAGGGAAGGGGTACAAGGGCAGGAAGGATCAGAGGAGGGAAAGGAAAAAATGTAAAATAAATGGTAAAATGAGACAATGCAGCCATTTAAAATCAGTTCTAACCTTTTCAAACCTGTAAAAAGAAAAAAATGACATTGTTTTCTTAAGTCTTTTATTTTTAAAGTAGTTCTACTTACTTTATCCAAACTACTTTGTCTGTCTTAGTATAACGTGTAGGTTTGATGAGTGTCAGGCCTAAACACTATTTTGTTTTTTTTGCTGGTAATACTGTGAGAATCTTTCAGTGGAAATTTTCACAATTTACAGTTTGTCTTCCAAAAAAGCCCTGTTTTCATCAGCAATTCAGCACAGCATCATGGAGATAGTGATTTCACTCCACATTCTCAGGGTATCAGTAATGGGACTTGCCATGTGGTCAGCTGCCTTGCTCAAATTGGTCAGCAAACATATGTGCATGTCTGCTGAATTTGCTTAGCAATTGTGATTGGCCAAAGAAAAAGCCTGGATCTCAGCCCTCAATGCTGGAAAAGTTTGGATCTGAATTTTGCAGCTGCCTTTAAAATGGGCTGACCAAAAAATTCTTGTTCCAACCCGCCTCTGAGTTGAGAAAAACTCAGATTAGGATCTGATTCTTTTCAGACCATACCCATCCCTAGTTAACAACAAATTCCCACTTCAGCTGCATCACAATGAAAAAACCTCTGTTTATTTTCAGCTGAGGCTTGTAGCTATTTGTCTCCCTGCAGTCAGCTGAGAGTCAGAGTACGTAAAGAGTATTATGCAGTTGCTATGCTCTGCATGCTTTCCTACCTAGCTATTGTAAATTATGTGTGCAAAGTGCCCTGTTACCATGCAATAACAGGCAGGAAATCCCTATAATCTGCGTCTTAATACACCATCTTCTGCAGCCCAGCTTCACAGACAGATACAGTTCTGCTCTTCCTGCAGGCTTTCCAACAAAAGCCCCTCCACACATCTCTCTCTCTCTTTTTTTATAGGCAGGGAGGTAATCACTTCAAATCACTCCACAGATTTCTACTAAGCTACTTTGTCTGTGTGCCAACACTTTCCTGAGACAATGAGAAAGTGGGCTGTCCCTTTAATCTCATTCTCCCAAACCCCCAACAGATTGATTTGCTCTGTGTCCAGCAAAATCTTGAGCCTGCCTAGAGTCACCTGGAAACAATCTCTCAGAAAACTAGCTTCTTAAAAGCTACAGCCATTCACTTTGATAGACCCCAAATTGCCTCTCTTTTATTTTTCATAGGACAACCAAATGGTAAATTGGTCCTTGGTAATGTAGCGGAAGGCATTGGGAGCCTCTTAGGCTATCAAGAGGATATTATCCAGCCCCAGAAGTGCGGCTGTCTGTTGCCAACTCCAAGCAGGGGCTTGTAGGTCTCCCCACCTTCCGTAAGACAAAAAGATCATCCGAAGTGGCTTTGCTTTCCCTTCTTGAAAGGTGGCAGAACTCACAGACGGTTCTGATCATTGTTGCGCAGCTGTGATTTCAGTCATGGAAAGAGAAAACCACTGAGGAATTCCTTCTGCTGGAACCAGGCCATTTCCAAAGTGAGATGATGTCTATAGCACCAGACAGCTTCCCTTGCTTTTGTGACTATTTTGGAGGGAGGGAATAATGAGATGGTTTGCATGCAGTTTTCAAACAAAACACTTGTTTTGTTGCTGAAATTAACTCCAGGCAGGCCAAAAAAATGCACAACAGAAACAGCTCCTCTGAATGGGCTATGATGGGTATTGACCAGGAGACCCAGGAGCTGATTTCTTTCTTTTACTTGTCAATTTAGTATAGAGTAAGGGCTAGCCAAAGCTGAGACACCAGTCATGTTCTGCAGAAAGACAAGGGTAATCTGGGATCGTGCAGAGGACAGGAGGCAAAGGAAGAATGGACGTGTGTAGACAAAGCGGGAGCCTTAAATTGAAGCGGTGGGTTTTAAAAAACACCACTTCAATTTAGGGCTCATTAAGACTGTGTCATGCACACACATGTCATGTGTGTGCATGTCATGTGTGTGTCATGCACACACAACGCTGACTTACCTGCTTCTCCGCTGGGAAGGGGAGGGCAAGCTGCCGGCAGGCAGAGCAGTCCCTGGGCTGCGGGTTAGGCTGGTGCTTCCGTCCGTGGCAGCAGTGGCCCCCCCACCCCAGGCAGCACCCACCTGCAGGCACCCGGCTCGGGTAGTCTTGGGGAGCACCACAGCCATGATGGGCCCCCGCACAACTCAGGCAGACAGGCAGGCTCCAGCGGGGGGAAAAAAAAGATCAGGCTCGCCACTTTTCCTGGGCAGAGCCTGCTTTCCCAGGCTGCTGTCAGGCTGCCTGCAGGGTTTCCTGCAGAGCTGTGGAGTTGCATGGAGCCCAGTGCTTCGCTCTGCAGCTGTAGGGGCAACTAAAACTCTCAAAGGAGTTTTAGTTTGCTGCGCCCCAAGTCATTTAAGGCACATTACACAGCTGAATTTTCTACAGCAACTGGAATAAATGCACAATACACCGCCGAGGCATGCAAACACCAACACGATTAAAGCAGTGCAAAAGCATTTAGCCTGCTTTAAAGTGGCATGCACACACACCTCTCGTTTGGTCTACACCCGGCCAATGATGGCTGATCTTATCTGAGAAACAAACAGACACAAGGGAAATGGTGCCAGGTGTATCTCTAAAATCAGGGCAACATCTGTTTGAAAGTCCAGACTTAGGATCATGTGTCCACCCATGACAAAGGCATGCATTTACCTTCACCATCTTTTCTGCATATGTTCCAGTGACCGGAAGGAAGGACTCACGTTAGTCTTTCTAATGAGTCAATGGACAATTTTACATGTTGGTGCCAATTAGTGGCAGTGGTTATTGTACTCTGGACACTTGTCCACTAGGAATTGGACTGGAACCTATCAATTCTTTAAACATAGGGCACTGAATGGGCATTGGATGGCAGCATCTGTCAGTTATACTTGCCAAATGAGCTTGATTGGAAAGGGTGGTGGCCCAAAAAGATACATATCTGACTCTTGTCCCTTTTTAAACCATCCTGGACCCTTTCATAAGTAATCTGTTGTTTTCAAGCAACTGTTACTCAAAAACTGATTTGGGCTTTTAAGCTGTTTTTTTCTAATTATTTGTAGCATCTTTTAAGTTATAAGTTAGTAGGTTCATAGAGCTGGACAAAACAGATACTTCCCTGGATCAAGGAAAGATCTTTGCTACTACGAAGTATAACATAAATGCTGACAATTTCCATCCTCTTTCTTGATTCTCGTGGTACTCAATCATCCATTGCAAAACACAAAGACACAATTGTGTGTGTGTGTGTGTGTGTGTCCGTCCATGCATGCACATGTATATCTCTATATGAAGTCAAGATGGTCCTTAGCTACAGATTACAGATCCAGATCCAAATTTTGAATGTTTCACATTTGGAGGTTGGGTGTGAGCCTAAACCTCCTACAAAGCTGACTTTTTAATTTCTGGGAGGTTCAGCTATGAAGTGTGATTCCTGACTTGCTGCACCCTCAGTGATTCTTTCTCCCCTTGCTGAAAGTTTCCAGCTGCCAAACTTCTGAAAAGCACTGTTTTGTTGTTATGGCAGCTAATTCAATTGTGGCAATGAAAGGCACACAAGTTCCATGAGGTTGCGGTAACATCTCAATTCCTGTAAGTGATAAAGTTTAGAAGAATTGTACTTTTTGTAATCATGGCCTGTCTACACAGAGACATTGGCAATCAAATAATGAGAGCATCTTAGGAATTAAAATGAAATGTACTTACTTTTGTCTGAAGCTGAATGACTTTCGTATAAGTATAGTAATACTGGATTTGACTTTAGTGTTTGATTTTTGTACTATTACTGCATATATTTGCATAGAACTCAAAACATTTGTGGGGGCCGAGGGGAATCCGGGAAAGGGTCGGCTGGGTTGTAACCACAAACCCGGCACGTACAGATGGGTACTTTCGAACGCTGGAGTAGAATTAGGCACAAACGTGTACTGGTTCAAACAAAGATGGCTTTACTTACACTGTCGAGATGTACAGCGTAGGAAGAAAGTTAACTTCAAACTTCAGTTACAGTTTAAGCGAGGAGCTCTGATAAGATGAGATATCTTTCTGTCGCAGGGCACCTCGGTGCCCCTGCTCCTATAGAGGAGAAACTGCCAGGGAGCGAGGGAGCGCGCCCTGGCCTGACATAACGAGCCCAGCTGAGGCTTGCTCAGGTAATGTGCGCAGCTGCGGGTTGCCGGAGCAACCAAGCAGAGCCAGCTGCCTGTAGGGGGCAGGGCCCGGCCCTTATAAAGCTCAGGGCTGAGGCCAGGCTGGCAGTTCTCTGCCAGCAGCCGGAGAGGCAGGAGCTCCCTCAGCCAAGCTATGGGGAGAAGTCTGAGGGGCAAGTACAGCTCATGATAGCCCTGAGAGGATTGGGCACTAAAGGTTTAGCCAGGGGGCTTTATGTTTGTGTTACAGCCAGCAGGCTTGTGTTTGTTTGGCTCTGTTATTACACCTGGAGGCTTGGGTGAGGCTGTAGGGGTTGGAGGAGGCCTCAATTATAGGGACCCCAGAGAGTGTGGGGTGCCCTAGCGCCAAGAGGGTGCATTATTTGCATAGCGCCAGGGAAGGCGCAGCTCGCACTCCAGTGTGTGAGCAACTGGCGGCAAGAAGCGCGGCCAGTGGGTCGCGGGCGCAACCCATAGGTTGCGGACGGGGACCTAGACCCCGGATTGCGTGTGGGGGAACATAGACCCCGGCCCCAGGAAAGGGGTGGTATTATTGAGTAGCCCAGAGTGGGCACGGCGAGCCCCAAAGAAGGGGAGCGCCATTGTACATTATTGAGTAGCCCAGTGTGGGCACGGCGAGCCCCAGAGAGGGGGAGCACCATACTGAGCAGCCCTAGAGAGCGGGGCCATATTAAGGAGCCCGAGACGGGCATAGCGAGCCTGGCCGCAGGCTAGTGCGGTAACACCCCTCAGACTGAGACAGGGCGCTGCGGTTGCCCCGAGAAGACAGGGAGTAGCAGCGCGGTGAGCCAGGGTCAGAGAGGGTGCCCGTGCGGTTGGCCCATAGGACCGGAGGCCCGCTAGAGAGTCCCTGAGCGGAACCACACCGGCAGGGGAGGCCCAGAGTGGGCCAGACGAGAGTCCCAGCAAGAGGCTGGGCACGAGAGAGGGAGCCCAGAGTGGGCCACAGTAAAGAGGAGGCCCGAGAAGCGGGCGTACAGACCGGACAACGTCCATTACATCTGCGAGGCTTGGGGCATGCTATTAGGGGTTGGTAGGAGCCACGCATAGCCCACAAGGCTAGGGTGTCTGGGGAACACCCACCATATCTGGAGACCTCCAGGGGGTCCGGAAGAACCGCGGGGACAGAGGTCCCGAGTAGCCGTGCCCAGGGAAAACACAAGGCAGCTCCCCATCATTATATTTACCATCAAAGACGTGGCGGGCGAGAATTAGAGGGTGCCTTGGGCCGGCCTGTACACGGAGCAAGGGACCTCAAGGAGATCACGGCCCTCCGCGAGGACCCCGCCGTGACACTTTCTAAACACGAGCATGCAGGACACGGGGGTACGTCGGGGTCGGTCGGCGACAGGGAGTTGTCAGCGGTTGATCAGTCTGCCACGTTCACTCCGAGATGGGCACGGAGTTCTCCAACTTGGGCGGAAACTGCTCCAACCTTTTATACGGCTAGCGAGCCAATTGCTAGTCACCACATAGGAATAATTTAGAACCGGCCAATAATAACGTGTGAATTTGCATATGAGTGGCAGGAACCTTTCCACGCCGGGGTACTCCACCGTGCCAAGAAATTCCCTCATACAAAATCTCACCGTGTCTTGTGCTAGAAAGTTCCACTGTGCCGAGGCACTCAACCACTAAGCTGTGCTCTGACAACATTTATGCTAATTTTCACTCAGACCAAAATGACTGTCCTGTGTTACTTGTAAAGATAATTTTGAGATTATGATATTGAATTAAGGTTCAGGAGATCAGGGCACAATTCCTGTTCTTGTCACAGATTTGCTGTATGGCTTTAAGCAAGTCACTTCACTTAATCTCCATGTAGTTTTAACTTAAGGATGGGAATCCTTTGTTTATCTTCCATACTTCACGGTGTACAGGTTGACATGGTATATAAGTCGACCGCATTTTTCTGATCCAGAAAGTTAGAAATTTCATAGATCTGGTGTATAAGTTGACCTAACTTTTTGGATCAGAAATATGGGGTTGACTTATAATGGCCCCTGCAGGCCCTCACTGTGGACCGTCCACCAGGGGATGGACATGTGCCACAGCACCGCTCACAAGGGTTGGGGCTGGGCTTGGCACTCAGCTGGTGTGGCCCAGGCAGCACCGCTTGCAAGGGACTGGGTAGTGCCAGCCAAGTGCCAAGCCTGGCTCCATCCCCTGTGAGTGGCGCTGCCTGGGCCCTGCCAGCTGAGCATTAAGCCCAGCCCCATCCCCGGCACTCTCCTGGCACAGGCCCATCCCCTGTGAGCACACTATGGAGACTCCACTCAGTCGGACATTGAGCCTGACCCTGTTCCATATGAGTGACACTGCCAGGGCCAGCCCAGCCAAGCGCTGAGCCTGGCACTGCTCGCAGGGGACAGAGCTGGGCTTGGCACTCGGTCAAGCAGTGGCTCCATAATGACAGCAAGGCCCAGAGGCCGCGCTCAGGCTTGGCCTGGGACCCATGGCCTCCAGCGATAGGAACACTGCCAGTAGGTGAAAAAGTTTGGGTCGGAGCCGGGCTAGGGTTCGTCCGGAGTTGGGGGCCAGGCTGGCGCAGTGCTGGGGTGGGAGTCAAAAGTATTGATATAGTGTATAAGTCAAGGATGAATTTTAAGAGTTAAAAATTGGACTTCAAAACTTGACTTATATGCCACGAAATATGGTACTTAGATGGCCATTTGAGACAGATACTGTCTCTTGTTATATTGTTGTGTAGGACCTAACGCAATGAAGTCTTGATCATCTTGATCTTGACTACTATAATGCAAGTAAATAAAGTAATTATAATAAATGCAATTATTTATATTACATGTATTTAAGTATTTCATTAATATATTTAATATTATTTATATTATTATAGTTAATAACATTATTTAATACAGGATGTGAAACATTCAGTGTGTGGGCCAGATGTGTCCTTAGGAGCCACTGTATCCAACCTTCTGGGCTGCTAATAAGCCACCAGAACTTGGAGGCATGAGTGACAGGGGGTGGCCTGCCTCAGAACCAGGACCTTTGGTCCCCAGTGGACATAGCAATTAGCAGCCGGAGGGTGCATGACAGCTGACATAGCCAAGGCTACCTTTCACATGCTATGCCCAACTCCTTGGCCACAAGCTCCACAGCCACGAACACCCCATGCCCCGTGGTGGACCTGGGGCTGGAAGCCAAGCTGCTGCTTTAGCATGAAATGTGTCAGCGGTGGCAGCTCCAATTCTGGCATGGGGCATGTGGCATGTGGCTGGAGTTGGAGCTACTGCCATCGTCACCACCACTGCTGTGTACATTGGGCAAGAGCTGCTGCTGTTGCTGTTGCTGCTGCTCCAGCCCATAAGGAGCCCTCTGGGCTGGGGCAGGAGGTGAGTTTTACACCCCTGATTTAATAAATAAATAAAGTAAATAAGTGTAATGAAAAGACAGCCTTCAACAGGTGTTAGAAATAGTAGCTTAAAGCATGGCTCCAACTTTGTTCATTCAATGACAGTGTGCTTCAGTGACGACTTGCTTCTGGCCTGGGGTTTTACTGTCTGTCCATATCCTAAAGTGCGTTGGGGACAGTCTAATTCAGAATCCAACCAAGATTCTTACCCCCTGTGCAGTACAGTTCAGTTAAGCTCCTGGCAGACTAAACCTTGGATTTGCTTTGACAGATTTTTTTTTCAAATACTTTCAAATTTCAGCCCTAATTCACCCTCCAGTGGTATCAAGAAAGTTATAGTTGTTTAAACCTGAACTGAACTTTATTTGTTTCAAATGCAAAAACACACAAACCGTAAATTCTGATCCTTCTGTCTTTCACCCAAGATGAAAATCGATATTCATTTCCTTTTAACAAGAATGAGATGTTAAAAGGTATACACTTGGGCCTAGTTTTGGATGTACCAGACTCCAAATCATGCTTACCCTAACAAAGCAATAAGCCTGTTAATAACAGCATGTAAAGTTTTTCTACTGGCACCCACCCAATCATAATATAATCATTAATTAATTTTGTCTCACAACCTCAGTGACAAATTAGTATTGTAATCCATAGTTCATTAAGGAGCAAAATGAGTCACAGAGAGGTAATGTAACTAGCCCAAGATGACAAGGAACTTCCATAACAGAGCTAGAAATAGAGCTCAGATCTAGTCTATCCATCACAGTGCCCTAATCACACGATCATTCTTTCTCCAGTGTATATGCCTGCTCCCCAATAAGACTGAAATTGTATAGAGGGAACTAAAAGTTCTAGCCAAAGGCTAGATATAGATTTAGCTCCCACGGCACCCTTTGAAACATGCTTTTTTGTGAGAAAAGCTTCTTGCCGCAATGACACTCCACTGAATTTGATGGAATGGCACTGGCTCTACAACCAGCTTTAAATTAGCCCATCATGTCTAAGGACATCCATTAAAGTAAGCTAAAAGATAAAAAAGTACAACATGAGCATATGACACAGTCCTATACAAAGAAAGTCTTTTATAAGCCAAACACTGGTGAGCCTTATGAGGTTGTGAAACAGACCCCTCCCCGGGAAGTTGTAGAAGTTCTTTGACTTCAGACATTAAGAAGCAGCCTGGAAAAATGCCACGGAGACTTGACTCTCAGAATCTCTAAAGTGTTTCCTGGTGATGGACTGATGATCTAATTGTTTTTTCTATCTGGTAACCTAGGGGATTAAGAGAATCCCTTCTGGCCTGCAGAGTGACATGTGCCAAGGAGGAGGTGGTACCTGTACTTGATTCCATTAATTTCACTGGTTCCTCACAGCCCATTCACAAGCCAAAGTGACACAAATTAGTTAATTCCCCTGGCATTCTGGGACTAATTGGAAACAGTTCCTAGTCCCTGTAAAACAGGAAGCTGGTCTGTAAGTGATAATTGCTCACCTGCTGAATAGGCCTGTAAGAGGCTGTGTACTAACTAGCACATGGGGTTTTATCACTTCCCGGACATGGCAGGAACTGCACTCTGTTTCAGCATCAGCAACATTGAACACTATCTTGTCTGATAAGAGCCTAAGTTTAAGAGGTCCAGAGAAATGTGAAACCAGTTATCTCAGGGCAATTTCTGAACCTCACTCTGGACCCTCCTGAGCTTCTTGTGAACAACGGAAAAACTCCCCACCAATCTCTTCTTCTCTGTCTCCACACCACATTTGACCATTTTGTTACACATGCTTGTGCTCTTTTATTGTATTTTGCAAAATCTTTCATTGTACATGTGCCTTCAAAAAGTGGGCAGTGCAGCAGGTGTTGCACAGGCTGAGGCCCTGTGCTGCAGTCATAGGTGGTTGAACCAATGAGATAGCCCCACTTCCTCATTAGTTCCTTGAAGCGTCCAACTCCAGTGCGTAGCCAGTTGAGACATCCCACCTATGCCATGCTTCATCAGGTGCTGGTGGTAAAGACTTAGCTGCTGGAATGTCCAGTTTTTCACTATCAGGTGTTTTCTTCTGCCTCTCATTCCACATCTGTAGTCGTGTCTTCTTGGGTGTAGCAGCAAGAGGTTGGGTGCTGGTGAGGAAGCTCCTTCCCCACAGATGCTATGTGGAGATGACAATAAGTCACTTAATCTTGTCCTTTTGGGCCTCAATACAGAGGAAGAACTGGGCCCATATTTATAGCATAGAGGTCCATATACTTAGTGATATTTAAACACCTAACTCTCATTTATTTCAATGGGAATTGGACAATTAAATACCTCTAACGTTCTGGTCATTAGTGCTCTGGGGATTCTGGGCTGCAGAGTCCACAGGAAGCCTGGGGTTTTCTGTTATAGTTAGATCAGTCCTGAAATTATCCACTATCCAGCTTTGCCCCACCTTCTTGAGGACTAAGCCTTCAAAGCTTCCCCTCACACTGGACAAAGACAGAATCTAGCCCATTGCCTGGAAAAAGAAGTCAAAAGCTGTATATTATACTTCCTTGCATTTGACTTCCAGAGGGGCAGAGCACCCACAACTCTCCTTTCAAACAGTGAAGTCCTTCCAGGGATGAATTTGGTCACTTGTATCTGTGAAATTGGATAACAATATCTCATGACGGTCTTTTCCATGGCATTTTGACTTCTTGGGTCCCAGACAAGACCCAGGAACTCAGAGACAAATGTTGCAGAACCTGTAGAAAGCATTGGTTCAATGCCAGCACTAGAAGAGAGAAAAGTATAATGGGATGAGATGCTCTTCATTTTTCAGAACTACTTTACCTACCTTTAGTGGGTTGTTTCACTTTTCAGTCTGTGTGCCAACAATATATATATTTTTAAAGCAGGCAGGTGCTGTGCAAAATGGCAGGCATTTCTTTCTAGTAAAGTTGTTTAAGATTATCTTAATAAAGGTATCACTATTGGGAGAAAAAGAAGGAGTGTCCTATGACTCTGCACAAGTAGAGACCATTTTATGACTCATGTACCTCTCAGCAGTGACAAGTTTTTCAGGTGGTCTGAGTGTCAGATGCCTGGTTTTGATGGATGATGTTAAACACAGACGTAATCACCATCTCTGTTTCAGAACCAGCCAGTGAGACACTTTAAGGCTTTCCAAATGTTTCTCCAACAATAAAAGGAAATGTAAAGTTAATCAAATTGTCATGAAAGATCAGAGCCCAGCAAGGAAGGAGCAAGACTGACGTCTGAAGTAGAAGCACTAATAAAACAGACGGCTGGTCTCTGATCCTATCCGTGCTTGAGTTTAATTTGAACAAGTTAACGATGAATGGGGTTTGGAGAGACGGGACAAGGGTGCTGTCGAAAGCGATGTATGTACCAGCCACTTAAAGAAAGCAGAGGAGCTGTGGGTCTCTAACCACATGTGAATATCTTGCCTTAGTATAGAGGTTTGACTAACAGCTTTGTTGGCATACTTTGAGGTATTAGCTGCTATGTTCAGCTCTCTCCATTACCTGGGATTATTTGCTGCCCCATAATACAGACAGATACCAAAGAAAGTTAGAAACTAACTAGTTCCTAAATGTTTTTGCTCAACTGCAATGTGCTTGGTCAAATTAATTCTAGCTGCTAGAAATCATTAAAATAGATTAAAATGATCAAGCTTTCCTAGTTTTGCAATTAACAGTTCTTGATATCTTCAGGGGAGTTTATGTTTGTGTTCATCTTGAGCAGTTGTTACTCTTTGAAGATCTCTTCTGTCAGAAACCTGATTGTTTTGAAAAACCAGGAATGCTCCAGAAGTGAAAATAACTGGAGCTATTTGTGGTGTAAGGCTGAATGACCTGGCATATCTTTTCTGAGTGTTAACGATGAAGGTTCTGTATATTAAGACTAGGCCTGTCATTATTCATTGCTTTGTTTTGTCCCTTGGTCTCAGGCTGAGATGTTACTCCCATCCTGCTCTCTGCTGCACAGGGACCATTTAATACATAATGAGGGACACATTAAACTGAAGTACGTACACTTATTTCACATGGGGGTCCATTCTATAACCAACTACTGCAATGAATTTCAGTCACCACTGGTATACTGGTGATAGTCAAACCAGTGACCTAGACATGAGACAGTTCTGTCAACCATTCTTTGTCCCCCAAATCCCACCAGCCCTCACCACATTTTGTTCCAGCTGACTGATCAGTAAGCAGAAGTGCTGCTCTGTGTTTTCCAGTGCCTTTCATTCTACACCACCTTGCAAGCATAGTTTTTGTTGCAAGGGCAGCGCAAGGGTCAGGATGGGCAGACAGGGTGGCCCAGGGTTCACAGTGAACCCTATGGGCCAAACAAATGAAGCAACTGAACACTCTGCTTCCCTTTGTGCCCTGCAGCAGCCTAGGTCTATGGGCACAAAGCACTCTCTCTCTGTCTCATGGAGTGACCCTTGCTCGCCTGCCTTTTTGCTCTTATTCTTTTCTCTGCAGTTCCTTCCTTTATCAGATTAACTTTAATTAGTGAAATCAGAATCACATGGAGTGGGAAGGAAATGCTCCCAACTCCAGAGATTTATTTTCAGCAAAGAAAGAGTGATGTGTAAACATGGGCACAAGAAGAGTTGTGTAAGATCTTGTATGTAAAATTATGTAAGTAGGCCTGAAAATATATCGGGGGGAGGGGTGTGCACACGTGCGTGTGAGCGTGTGTGCATATGCGCACAGTCAGACATGTTCAAGAGAGAGAGAAGCTGCTCTTTGACATCTGCTAAAGCCAGGTATGATGCAGACAATTAATCCGGGTTTATATGGTGAATTCTGCCATAGACCTTCTAACTCTTTCAGAGGTAGTGTAAGCCAATGGTTAGCACACAGGACTGTAACTTAGAAAACATGAGTTCTATTCCTAGTTCTGTCACTATTGTATAATCTTTCTGTGCCTCTCTTTCCCCTCTAATCTTTTAGCTGTGTTGTATATTTAGACTGAAATCCTTAAGACAGGTGCTTTCTTATTTTGTGTAGGTACTCTGCCTGGCACAACTTTGGCCACCATCTTAGGTACAGACCTCACTCCTAGGATGATAGAAAAAATTATCTATTTTTTACATCCTGGGAACCACTTTGAGGCTCAGAACCCTGTTGTGAAGGAAATTCCTTCAATGACTTCTGTTCCCGCTGAAAATCCTATTCAGATTCCATACTCAGACCAGTGATTCAGGAACATCATTCCTGACTATAGAAAGAGCTGAGTTTCATCCTTGAGAAGTCAGGTAGCAGAGTGATTAAGGTCTTTGATTCTAGATCCTCAGGCAGGATTATAAGTCTTACTCTGAGAACACCCTTGGTCATCATGTTGGGTCATCAAAGTTTGAGTCTAGCCCTCTATAGATAAAATCCTTGTAATAGGATTAAAAGAATGATTTCATAGATTTCATAGACATTAGGGCTGGAAGGGACCTCGGAAGATCATCGAGTCCAGCCCCCCGCCCAAAGGGCAGGACGTCAGCTGGGGTCATAGGATCCCAGCAAGATAAGCATCCAGTTTCATCTTGAAGGTGTTCAATGAAGGCGCTTGAACAACCTCCGGCGGCAGGCTGTTCCAGACCTTGGGGGCTCGGACAGTAAAGAAATTCTTCCTTATGTCCAGCCTGAAACGATCTTGTAGTAGTTTGTGACCATTCGTCCTCGTCATCCCTTGGGGCGCTCTGGTGAACAAACGTTCCCCCAGATACTGGTGGTCACCCCTGATAAACTTGTAGGTGGCCATCAGATCACCCCTGAGCCTGCGCTTTTCCAGGCTAAAGAGCCCCAGGGCTCTCAGCCTGTCATCGTAGGGTCTGCTTCCCTGACCCCTGATCATGCGCGTGGCTCTTCTCTGGACTCTCTCAAGCTTCTCCACATCCTTTTTGAATTGTGGAGTCCAAAACTGGACGCAGTACTCCAGCTGCGGCCTCACTAAGGCCGAGTACAAGGGGAGAATGACGTCCCGGGATTTGCTTGAGAAGCATCTATGGATGCAAGCCAGCGTTTTGGTCGAGACAAAACGTAAGGTGTTTGTGACAAAACGTAAGGTGTTTGTTGTGGGAGACTCCCTCCTGAGGGGGACGGAGGGGCCAATCTGCCACCCTGACGCCTTAGCCCGGCAAGTCTGCTGCTTCCCAGGGGCCCGCATCCGGGACATTGCAGAGAGGATCCCCAAGCTCCTCAAACCCACAGACCGCTATCCCATGCTCCTTATTCATGTGGGCACCAATGACACGGCTCGGAGCACTCCCAGCCAGGTCATGAGGCGCTACAGGGATTTGGGAGCGGGGCTTAAGGGTCTGATGGAAAAGAATGATGGGAAAAAGAAGAATAAGTCAGATTTGGGAGGGGGATTACTTCAAGCTACAAGGAGATATAAAGCAACCTTATGAGAAAGTGCTTATAAACTGGTTTGGAGATGAAGAATTAAAATTGAAGAAAAATACAGTATAAGAGTAGAGATACCAGGAGTTCATCCCTTTATACAGCATCCATTGGAAGCCTATAGAATAGCCCAAGGAGGAGGACTTAATGATAGGAGGAAGGAGTAGTGAATCTGAAATTCACAAATCATTTACCTTCACCAAAGTAAGGACAATTAGAATATAAGACCAAGAATGCTGAGTATGTCATGGATAAACAGTCATGCTTTTGCCACAGAGGCCAAGGCTGGTAGAAGAGTATAGAAGCTATGGAATGGGGCCTTTGACTACAGGGGAACATGTAAGTGTTATAAAGTATGAGTTTCAATCTCAGTACTTCACTAGTCACTTCCTCACTTCCCAGTCCTTAATCAGTGGTTCTCAACCTTTTTGGACTCAAGGCACTCCTCATTAGACTCAAGGTATCCTTCAAACCATGCCAGCTCTTATTTTTCACTCATTTTTGACTAAGGAAGAATAATAGAGCAATTTTCTGTAACAGAACATCTGTATCAGCCATTATCATCTTACACTCATGTCTCTTAACTGCTCATCCAGTATCTCATTCTGACAGGTATCCTGACTTAGAGTACTACACAACTGATTTCCTGACCTTCCTTGTCCTTCATCAATTGATAATTGTGCACTATTTTCTCTGTCTTTGGGGCCCATAACCTGGGAACATTTGCCAATCCCCTCTCTCCTGTTATTTTTTTCTATACAGCAATTTTCAAATCCATCCTTTCGTTTCCATCTTGACCCACACAGCTATTTTTCTCTGCTTGAGCAGTGGTAGTTATAGATAAGGAAAGAGTTTAGAAGGATTGAAAATGGTCACGGCCCAATCCAAAGGCTATTAAAGTAAAAGGACAAACATTGCAGAAGGGTTTGGATAGCCAGCTGTAACATCCAGGTATTTTAAATAGCTTGTGGAACCCCTTATGGCCCTCACTGTCATCTGTGCTTTAGCCCCCTGTCAGAGCAACAGTGTGACCATGATTAGGCCTTAGACATTGTTTATGCTCAATAAACACATTTTTTGCCCTTCCCCATGCCTGTGAGTCTTTATATGTTGTAGAGAGAGTAAAATAAATCAGCAACAAAAAGATGAACTCCATCTTCTCCAACCAGTAACTGTGATGTCTCCTTATGGTATGAGCATCACTAAGCTTCCTTAGAGACAGATAACTTTCAGTGTGCTTTTTCTATTGCAGAGGCCTGTGACCTGTCTTATGCCCCACCCGCATTAGGGTGGTTCCTGGGCCTCTCACAGGTGCATCCCATGTAAAAGCACAGCAAACAGCCCCTAGGCCTTAGCAGAAATCAGTTACAGATGTGCAGTGATCAAGCTTTCCTTTAGAGGAAATGTATCCTCAGGTAAGACCCAGCCTTGGAAAACATGAAGGTATTCACATATTGGTGAATCAAATTGATTGTCTCAAGTGTCTTTATTTCAAATCTCCTCCTCTTTGACCTCCCCATTTCTTAGTTCCCTTCCCTCCAATCTATCCAAGATGTTGCAATACAAATCATCTTCCCCTTCTACTCGAATAAAGTTAGTGTTCATGAATCCTTCTACTGATTTTTTTTTCCACCATTCTTCCTCCTGCAAAGACCTGGGTTGCCATCCCCTTGGGATCTATATGAAAATCCTCTTTTCTGTCTATAGGCATTTATACCTGCCTTCCGTTTCTCCCCACCAGATCTTCAGCTTTTATGCTCTCTCTTTATACTTCTCCCACATTTGTCTTCAGACTGCCTTGATGCTTGAAATAATTTTCTGCTTCTTCTACAAATAGTTTCCTTCATTCTATTCAGGTCTTTCCTTAACACACTTCCCAGGTTTCTTCCCAGAAACCTGTTGACAATAATGCAGCAAAGCATGAGTTTTACCATACAATGTTTGCATAATTTTGACAATGAAACTTCATCTTGTTTGATGCTCTGCAATGCATTTGAATGGTACTTTCTGCTTAACATAGACAAAGCATAGCCAATCTGCAGTATAGGTGCCACAAGTGACATGGGCAGCCTCTGTGTGTAGTCCATTGTGAACTGGGGAGGGGACAGGCAGTATACTAGTAGATAGGGCAAGAAACAAAAAGACGAAGCAGAAAATTAGGCAGGGAACACAGGAAAGGAAGCAAAAAGTAGAGCAGCAGGTCAGGCAGGGAGCACAGGGCTAGGAGTCAAAAACAGAGCAGCAGATCAGGCAGAGGAATGGAATCAGTATCACTTGGGGAGGCAGGACTAGTTTGCAGCACAGCTGCCAAAATGGTTGGACCCACTGACATAGACTGTCAAGGCTCAAAGTCCTCCCATATAAGTAGTGCTGTGATCAGTTAACAATACATTAGACCCCTTGTACTACAAGAGTGCTGTTGCAATTCTGTGTATTGCATGACTGCACAAATGCCATGTCATTTGATGTATATAACCTGCTCCTGATCACAAAATTCTGCCATGATTTTTTTAAAGAAATTATAGGCAAATAACACTTCTGGCTTCTTTGGCTATGAAGCAATCTTCAAAATGAGAAATAAATATAAACGGATACAACTGTGTCTGCAGACAGCCATGAAAAAAATCAGCTCAGAGAAGTGCAACCTGTAATGTATATGATAATGAACTGTAAGCTAATAAGTGAAACAGTTTAAATGGTATTGTAAATGATTTTACGGAAATGATTTTGCTAGGAAAATCTGGATAAGGAGTTTCTTCCACAGGCTCATACTACCTTACCAAGCTAAGTCCAAGCTACTAAATGTTTCAGGTGTTCTTAAGCACCTAACATTTCAGTATAGGTCCTGACAGTTTCAGCACTGTCATTCTGCACTGTGAGTGCAAAAAAATGTGGTGCTCCATAAATTTTAAGAACCAAGTCAGAAAAACATAACTTCATTCCAAAATAATTACTTCTGAGGTTATTGTAGTGACTGTCTCATTAATTGTTAATGTCCTGAAGCTGTCGTGGAGTTCCCAGAATTGCCTCCAATGGCATGGGCAGCATAAGACCCACACAGAAAACTTAAAAATGTGTCATGAAGTATAAGGGGTTTGGGTTGTAGCCGTGTTGGTCTAAGGACATAGGCAGACAAGGTTCCTTGGGTGAATTTGATATCTTTTATTAGACCAACCCAAATGGTTGGAGAATAGTTATTAAGCAAGCTTTCGGGTTCAAAAACCCTTCGTCAGGCTAAGGACGCTGCAGCAGTTGGTGTGTGCTCTTATCCAGGAAGAGCACACACCAACTGCTGAAGCTTCCTTAGCCTGACGAAGGGTTTTTGAACTCGAAAGCTTGCTTAATAACTATTCTCCAACCATTTGGGTTGGTCTAATAAAAGATATCAAATTCACCCAAGGAACCTTGTCTGCTCATGAAGTATAATGCAGAGAAGACCTGGTTGGCCCAGTTACATATATTACATACTTAGTATCTCATTCCTGTCTTTTGACTTCTAAGCTATGGAAAGCCAGCTGTTTGCAGCGGAAGGTTTGTTTACTTATGGCTACTGTATCTCAGTGCCCTAAGAATGAGATAGCAGAGGATGGGTTTGCCTACATGGGGAGTCGTGCTTATGACCTGGCCTGTTTTTGCTATTCTAAAAAATGGATGTGTGTGTGTCTTACATCAAGATGTTTCATTTATCACAGAAGCAGAGATAAGAGACTGGTAACTTTTACCTTGATGTGGCAAGTCAAGATACATGTCCAGTTAAGAGATGTAAAGCTGAATCTGACTAGATACCTTAAGGTAAAAGCTCTCCCTTGTCTCCTTTTGTATTTTTTTAAGAAGATAGCCAGGGAGATAAATTCAGGTGTTGCATATGTTTTAAGCTGATTTAATGTGGGTGGGGGTGTGTTTAGGCAGGGGAGTTATTTTGATTTCTTGTTAATTTTTAAAAACTGGTTGAATTAAAACAAGCAGTCTGCAAAAATCCTCTCATACTGGTTTAAACAGGGCTTATTTTTATTTAAATTAATCAGGAATAAATTAAATGCAATCAGGACTCAGAGTAGAGATGATACCTTTTATTAGACCACCAAGATTTTTGCAAAAACATTTCTTTAATTGCAAGCTTTAAGGCACAAACACAAACAACCTGGATATCAGGAATAACTTTAAATTAAGCCAAAATAAGGGCACATTCTCAGGTTTCTTCTGACTGTATGTGTGTAAGAAAGAATGCTATCTAGACTGCAAGAGTTTCAAACTGTGTTGTAAATATTGGTGTAGTTTTCCAGCAAGTTTCAGGGCATACTACAGAAGGTGAAATCTTGCTACTACTGGAGAACAGTGAGAAGCATAGGACACTGGAGGACCTTGACAACAAAGTACAGGACCTGTGTGCAGGAAAAAGGTCGCCTCCCATCAAAAATGGTCTAGTTCTACCTCTGTTTCTAAAAAAACTGAACATAATTTTAGTTTAATTTGAAGGGGGGGGGGTAGGGGGTGGACCCCTGTCATCAGTTCCAGTGCCTGGGTACAAAAAATCAAGTTTTGGTTTTCAATAAAAAACAACATAGTCCCATGGGAAACTCTTGAAGGAAAAGTGGAATATTCTCTTAAACTAGCAGATTTCAACTAACTCCAAAAAAGTCCGTGTAAAGGAGATGCTGACTGCTTTTCTAAGTTTGTGAAAGCAGTGTATCTTGCTTGCCCTGAAAGCCAACAAATAGTCATAGAGAGTCTTTTTAAAATTATTTTTCCCCTCTTCACCACCCCAAGGGAAATGGTTACTGACAATGGGCTTTGCTAATATAGAATCCCTAGCATTTGAAACAGTCTGATCTGAAATGTTTTACTTCCAGCCCTGACCACCCACAAGGGTATGGAAAGATGGACAGGGCCATACAGTTTGCTAAAAAGAATTCTACAACAAAAGGATCCCTATTAGCTTTGCTGAATTATAGGGCAATGCTTGTGTCACTTACCAAGCTAAGTCCAGCACAGCATCTTAGAGGTCAAGAGATCAGAAAAACATTACCAATACTAGAAGTAAATCTTCATCTTAGCTGATTTCTACTAAAGAATATACAACTGAGAAGTACCAGATCTAAAAAGTGCTATGCTCTCTCTCTCCCTCTCCCACCATTGGAGGTCTGGCCCAGCAAAACTGTCCTGCAGATGTCATTGTAACAGTATTGTGCATCACAGCTATAATGTGATGTAGCAACTGTTGTTACCACAATAACTGTTTGCACCCTTAAATCCTTCATTGTCAGGATTTGTCCATGCCTAATAAAGAAGAAACAGCTTCTTCAAGCATCATTTAAAATGATGCTGTAAACCTTATAAAAGTGGTGTGTTACCACTGCTGTTTTGAGTGAAAGAGGATAATGTTACTAAGAATGTCCTGACCTACTGAAAACCAGCTACATGTTTGGGACTTAATCCTGGTATGTTATATGCACAAACCTTTAGCAGCAGGATATCTCAGTTAAAAAGGTCAATGATTAAGCCAATACTTGTGTGATATTACTGGTTTTTGTTTTTAAGTGTTTTAATCTTTGGCAAAGGCTGGTCATCTAGAAGACAGAGGGCAACACTTTTTCATGACAGCTGACATGGTGGCTCTTTCACACTGTGGGATTATAAAACAGACCACCAGAGCAGGATGACCGACTCTATTCCATCCTCTAACAAATTAATTTGGTCATCAGATGATGTAATCTTCAGTAATACTTTTCACAGGGATCTTGTCTTAGATGGGAGTGACCAGTTATATTTAAACCTGCAGCATGAATGAGGAATTCCCCTTACTAACTTATGTGTAACGAAGAGCTGATGGAATAATCTGTTGACTTTTTCACCAGCAACTTTCATTCTCTTACCCTTGCTATGCAGTCTCATTGTTTTATCCACTGTGACCAACACATACAGTTTCACAACCCATGACCCCAGAAGGCGGGATAAAGAGCACAAATTTACAACCAACATCATATTTACTCTTCTAGAAATAATGCTTTATAGATATTGGCACTATGCAACATCATCCAGCTGAACTCAGTGTTCAGGCTGTACATTTGTGTGACCTTGAGGAAATGGAAACTGTAGTTGGTTGTCTCTTGGAGTAGTAAGGAACTCAGCTGAGATCTGAACATGCATGGACACTCAAATATTTCAGTGGGAAACCATTCAAAACAAGGTTGATACGTATCTGCATTTTGTTATGGAATTTCCTCTCTTAATAGTAGCTGCATAACTTCCCCTTAGTAACTACATTTATGTGGGGTATATTCTAATAATCAGTCTAACCATTGGCCCGTCATGCTGTGCAGGTACTGGAAGTTTTACAGGTCTAGAATGAAGTCTTCTCTATATCCTGAGAACAAGTACAATATATATGGTAGTTGTTCAAGTTTCTAGGCAATGTGTCTACCTGTTGCCCTGAAAGAATTCCTCATAAGAGGTATAAGAGGCTGTTCATTTTGTATGACTCTCCAGTCTTTGAGATAGGGAGAAGGGAGACCATTAATGTCACTCTTGCTGTTGTTTCCTGTGGACATCTGACAAGTCGTACATTGCAACAAGGACAGACACTTCTGTAAATAAATGGAGAATATAAAACTGATTTCAGATCAGACTACAAACTGATTTTTCAACCTAAACTGAAATGCAGAAATTAGGAAGTTTAATAATATGTGCCCCCCCACCTCTATAATTCAGCCCCTTTGTGCCTAACAAGGATTTAGTCAAATGTTAGTTTTTAGTAGCCAGTTATGTAAATATATGGGAATAATTAGTTTTAAAATAAATAAGGGATGGCAATGCTCAGGCTTCAGGCTACAACCCTTTTTCCAAGGTTAGGTAGAAATGTTCACTTGGTGTAGCGGTCCATTATGGGGGTTTTCCATCTTCCACAGGAGAGCCTATTACTGGCCTTTACTAGAGCCAGACTATTGAATTAGAGGGATGGATGGCTGGTATGACCTGAAGTAGCCATTTCTATGTTTCCAGTGATTCTTATTCCCATTCCATCAGCTTAGATAGCCAAGCCTTATTTATTGAAGCCATAGCTGTTAACAACCAGACTTTTGTAACTCAGAAATAGGAAAGCAATGGAAGGAAAAGATTGAATTAGATGAGACAGGGAGGAAGGAGGAACCCAATCAACAGTGGAAGAGAGAGAAATTAATTTTAGGAGACAACCCTTAGGAAAATGCCAAGTGATATCCATACAAAGGTCTTTCCTCTAGCCCAACACTCAAATAACATAACTCCCCTATGGGGTGCCTCAGAGGAACATTTAATCTTCTGAGGAAGCAGCACTGTTTGGACAATCCCATCCCTGTTCACTGGAGCAGCATGGTGATTTATTAGTAGAGATAATCAATTGCAATTCATATCCCTTTCTCCTGCAAAATACAGAGATCTGCTTCAGCGCTTCACAAATGGGGCCACAAAAAAGGATTAAAAAATAAATATTTGTCTTGAGAGGACTACTTGAGGAGATAGTGTGTCTGAACAGTCACAGGGCAGTGTGCTGTTCTCTAGAGAGGAAGAAAAGTTCTCTGTAAAGATATACCACATGTATGCCATATTTTCTGGGATTCTGCTTGCTCACTGATCCCTAGACCCCAGATCAGACTTTACCATTGATAGCAGTGTCTTCTAGATGACAGCGATGCTTCTATTTTGTACTTTCTGCACCCTACAAGAACCAAGGCCTGAGCTGAGGTCACTATAGGCACAGTTCTACCTGGTAAATTAAGTAATCTGTCCATGGGCAAGAGTTTGTGAGATCTGTGCTGATCTTTCTTCTGCTCTGAAGAGCTGCTTACCCATGATGGAGCTGATAGGAGCTGCATTTTAGCTGGTGTCACTCTTGGTGTATCAGTTTTTAATGCTATGATTTGCAGATCAACTCAAGATTAAAATGTTCAGATGCTTATAACTATCACCTATTACACACTACCTTGTGCACAAAGTAATCCTTTTTTCAGCAAGAACTGAATGTTATATGATTCTTCAGAAGAATCTGTAGCTCCTTCCTCCTCTTGGAACTAAGTGTGCTGGAAGAGTCTTCAAACTGGTATCCATCACCTGGACCCTCTGCTGTGGTGGCTCATCTAGAGGCCCCAAGACTGTGCCATGTGTATACTTTGTCTTTCTTGCCAGCAGAGCAGAGACCTCCATTTGCTGCTGCCAGATGCCCCTGAACTACCTGATGATCTGGCATAAATAAAACAGAAGTCCTGCACCCGTGGTGATGCCTGCACTGGTAAATGATTCCAGATACAGAGACTTTGGGGGACAGTGTAGCTGACAGAAGGCTATTCTTTACTCTCTCTCTCTCATTTATCTAAACAAACCTAGATTAATCAACCATATACAAAAAGACAAGAGAACCCCTCTCCAAAGAACCTTAAGGCTAGAGATTTGAGATTCTTCCTTTCTGATCAGCAGCCCCATGACTGTGTATAAATGAGAGGTGACTGTGATTTGAAAGGAAACTCCCAAGGAAAATGTCTGGCAGGAACATTTTGTCCTCTCAAATGGAAAAAGTAGGTAGTAAGCAAATTCTTGGGCCTGGTTTCTATCGCCATAAAAAGAAGCAGGAACCAGTGATAGCTCCACACTAGGCAGCTCTCTTGCTGGCTTGGGTACATGGCGTCTGGTTTGATATATGATCTTCAGGGATTTCTTTTCTTTACAGGCTCCAAACCAGAGAGGCTCATGTCAGACCTTCAGAGATGATCAAACACAGAGCAGTGGGAAATCCTGCCTCAAAACCTGGAAAATGCAAGACTTCATTTGTATACTTCATGTTCACTTGTATTCAATAAACCAAATAACCTTGGCTGCAAGGATTTGGAAAGAGCAAAGAGTCTACGGTGAGCTTTGTTATACATTCCAATAAAAGCCAAAGGACTAGACTTAGATTAGGAAAACTTGACTCAGGTAATCAAGTGGCTATCTGGACTTTTATGTGACATTTTTGGGTGCTGAGAAACCTCTAGGAACAGAGAAAGCAAAAGAGTATTCCTGTCTGTTTCACAGGAAATAAACAAGGTATCTATTTATTAAACTGTTAAATTAGAGCTGCCTTCTACTAGAGCCCAGGCACCAGCAAGTCTTCTCCCCACCACCACAACCCTCACTCACAAGGACTACTGTAAATGTATCATCTTAATTATATCCATCAAATCTTAGTAGGACTCTGCTAGTCATTCTTGCAGTTGTCATCTCCTTCTGCCATTGAGAGGTTCTTGTGTTCAATGAAGGTAGAACCCATCTGGATGCAGCCCAGGCTCCTGGGGAGGTGGGCACTGCCTCCCCTACAGCAAACCCTGGCTGGGGTCTGGGACCAGGAACGGGGGTTAAACACCACTTCCCCTGCTCAAGCATACTGCTGGCTGCAACCATGGACTACAAATCCTAGAGGCTCCTGGAAGTAGGAAGAGGAAGTGATAAGCAACCCTGTGGAGTCCCGCTGCTGCTATTCCAGACTGCAACTCCCAGAGTCCTCAGGGGCAGCAGGAAGAGGAAGTAAACACACAGCCAGACAGCCATGCTCTAGTGTTCCCTGGCTTCTGACCTGAGCCACAGTAGGCATGTGTCAGCATTTCCGGAATCAAAGGTAAATGTCTGTTCACTTCTATTTTAATTTAATCTCTGCCACTTAGACTAACCCACAAAGACTGAATCGAATTAGCCTCAGGCTTTATGACTGTGTACTTAGCTCAGGGGTTGGCACCCTATGGTCTGCAGGCCAGATCCAACCTGCATAGTTATTGGATCTGGTCTGTGGAGCTTTAGTGGCTTTGTGGAAAGGGAAATTTGCCACACTTCAGCTGAGTGCTGGGGATAAGTGACAACAGCAGCATCAACTGGTTTCTAGTACTGGCCACCCTCAGACCTGACCTGGGTCACTCCAACTTGCTGCCAAAAAGATTGCCAACTGCTGCTCTACAGCACACTCCACTCATCTGCTGCTGCTTGTATATGCCCAGAAATGCAGCACAGAAACTGCTCTGAACATGCCTATACACACTGATCTCAAACAACTGGACATGGAGGTGTTGAAAGCAACAAGCTTGTGACAGCTTCCCCACTGTGTTTCTGTGTTTTGCCT
This sequence comes from Alligator mississippiensis, assembly GCF_030867095.1. Classification (NCBI taxonomy): domain Eukaryota; kingdom Metazoa; phylum Chordata; order Crocodylia; family Alligatoridae; genus Alligator; species Alligator mississippiensis. The sequence continues at coordinate 224,890,178 of NC_081825.1, read as the reverse complement.
CCCTCCCTGAGAGCTCTGGGGACTTGGTGCTAATACACTCCATGCCAGGCTGAGATCTGCAGTAAACAGGTTTCTGTCAGTGGATTTCATCTGTTTCCAAAAGACCTTTCATTCCCTGAACATGTCCTATACATCCCAGTTCTAGAGGGTCTTTAAGTAGCATTTTGTAACAGGGATTTTTCTGGCAAATATCTTTTTCTATATAGGCCATACATCAGTAAAAGTCCTACACTACCACTCACTGCACCTCCACACATACACCCTATACATCACATTCAGTCTTTATAGCCTCTCCCCTCAAATCACGCACCATAGCCTGCTGCATCTTTGACATACACTCACAGTCACTTGTCAAATGCTCTACCACAATCACCAGCTTCTCTCTCACTATTACATGCAAGGACCTCTGAAAGAACAAACTCAACAACCTGTATAGAATTGGGATTTCTGCTGCTTTAAAGACTCAGAAATATTCATCTCTTCTAACCCATAGATCTTCAAATCTTCACACAATCGAGGGTTACTAAATACTTTGTAGCTCCCCCAAAATTTGGTGACCTAGGCAACTAACTGGTTGGTTTGTTCTTTTATGTCTGAGCAACCCTTTTACATATGCTTATGAACTATGCTCCTGCTTGTATAGATACACATATGCTCGCATAACACATGCATTCCTTCACACCCACCCAGAACATGCACTCAAAAAGCCCTCTCTGCCTAGTCCTTGTTTTGATAGGTGACTTAGATCTCCAAGACTCCACAAGTGTTCTGCACCTGCTCCCCAAGTCCCTGCCTCCCAGCTGCTGCCTTAGGAGCCTTTTCTTTTCCCATTGGCTGAGGGAAGCAGCCGTTGAAAGGCGATCTGGCTGAACTGATGTGAAAGGGATTTTACTGGTGTTAGGACACTTGATGACAGGGGGAGGGAGGACTGAAATGAACTCCTTCCATCCTCCTGATGCAAAATGAGTGCAGACACATTGCTTTAATATTATCTTTGTAATTCATTTCCTCCAGTAAAGGCTGAAGACTCAACGCTTTATGGCTCTGGGTTTGTGCCAAGGAATCATTTGCAGGCTTACCCATCCAGAACAGACAAGGGGCACTAATACCTCTTTGGATACTCTTCTGGGTGGGAATTCATACAAGACAGAGCCATGCTGTAGTTTGAAGGTATGTTTGGTCATTTAAGGGGTGGCTTGGCTTGTTCAGGAACAAGTCACTTGCTGTGCTGCTCATTGAGACTTGGTCCTTGGGCTGGTGGAAACTGTGAGTAGTAGCTACATATGAAGTCTTATTTATTGTGAGCAGGAAACTATGTGTAACAACCTGAGACAGAAATGGCTCCTGTTGAATCATATGGCTGTACACTTGGTCACCTAGCACAGATAACAAGCACCTGGATGTATGGGAAACAGACTCAGTGGAAATACTTCCCTACAGATAAGCAGGCAGACCAACAGTAACCATGTTTTGTTTGTAGCATGGGCTTGATTTCTTCTGCTTCCAATTTTACCACAAGAGAGGGGCAATCTCTGAGGATCCTCTTATAGATCCTCATTTTGTAGGAGTGGGTTTCTCTCTCATAGAATAAACTGGGATTGCCTCTCCATTCTTCTCCCAAAGTAAGTGTATGTAGGAGGGCAGGGGGGGAAGTTCCCAAGCACACATATACATCTTAGGGAGTTCACAGAAGAACAGAACTATCTGTATGAGGTTGTCCCATTACACTAATGACCATGAAGCAGTGCCCTCTTTACATTTTTCTACCATATGTAGAGTGAAGAGTATTATTAATGCTGCTGATGAGTATTGTATGTGGGTGGATATTGCATACTAGGTTTCTCTCCGACTTTTTTCCTTTTCTGCGATTCAGTTGGCCTGGTTTATGTAATCTGTGTTCAGGTGCCTGGGGAGCCTTGAGCAAGAGGTTCCCATAAATGAAAGCCTATTATTAGGATTAGTAAAGCTGAGTAAAACCTGTAAGAATCCTACTGTATAGCATCAGCATATCTGTCCCCACAGGAAAAGGACTTGGTAGCTGCATCCCAAAGCCAGTGTCATCTGGTTTGGAAAAAAACATAGATTGAAAGTTTTCCATTATAGTGCTCTCTGGGCATGTCTATATGAGATGTTTACTTCAGAATTGCCTAATTAGCTCTACAGTAAAGCCTCAACGTCTACATGTGTGGCCCTATTAGGCCACAGTAAACTAATAAATGCCATCATAGGATAGTACTTGCAAACACAAGTACTATCCTGCGGCGGCGTTATTTACTCTGCTTCAGTGCATGCATAGACACTGATGGAGCTGGGCAGGGCACAAAGGAGGTTCAGCCAGCTCCTTCACAGCACATTGAGCTGGGTTGGAGCAGCCCTGGGCTGGCAGGTTGGCCCCCTGAGACCCCTGCCAACCAGGGATGCTCTGACCTGGTTCAACATGCTGCACTCCCAGGTGCACATGTAAATGTGATACCCAGGAGCAATAAACTGTGGGGACCAGAACTGGGCATCTATACTTTGATTACTCTACCCAGTTACTGCCCCCACACCTCAGAAAGGATATAGAACAACTAGATAAAGCACAGAGAAGGATAACAAGGATGACTAGTGGTATGGAGGGGCTTCCATTTGAGGAGAGATTCAAGAGGCTAGGCCTATTCAGTTTAGAAAAGAGATGCTCAAGGGGGGACATGAGAGATGCAACAAGGGGTAGAGTGATACTTTATGTTTTGTTTACAATTCTCTTCTTAATAATCCCTAATGTTTTATTTGCCATTTTGACGGCTGCTGAGCAATGACCCGATGCGTTTATCAACTGTCCACAATGACTTCCAGATCTGTTTTCTGTGGGAACAGTTAATGTAGTACCCATCCTAGTGTAGGTATAGTTTGGGTTATTTTTTGCCCATATGAATTACTTGACACTTATCTATATTGAATTTTATCTGACATTTATTTACCTATTTACTCAATAGTGCCAGGTCCTTCTGTAGATCCTCACAGTCTGCCTTGTTCTTTACCACTTAGAACGATTTTGTGTCATCCACAAACTTGTCCACTTCACTTCTCACCCCCTTTTCCAGATCATGTATGGATATGCTGAACAACACTGATCCCACCACAGATTCCTGGTGGACCCTGCTATTTACTACTTTTCATTCTGAAAACTGCATTGACAACGAAAATCTATCAAAGACCAGAATGTACCCAATTACCTGTAGGGACACATTTCTCACAAGAAAATCACTCTCTCTCCAATCTCTCAGTTCTAATCCTCAAAGGGAATTTACAAAACACTTTCTGCAGACAAGCCTACAAACTTCACTTCATCAACCTACTGGATACAAAAAATCATGGAGTAAATATAGACATTGGATTTATGACACATTATAACCTGCCTAATATCTGATACCCAGGTAACCTCTGCTATTTACCAGCTATATTGTTATCACCAGCTCTACATACCCTCCCCCACACCTGTTTCTCACCCATTGACTGCCTCAATTTGCATTTGTACTGACTGGCATTCTCACATACTGGCCTCTGGTTTCTACTCTATTCCATCCTGGAAGAGCATAGCCTACCTGCAGATGCTTCCTCAGCCTGATGAAGGTTTGCAAAGAAGATTTTTTTCTAACTGTTTTAGCTTGTCTAATAAAAGATATCAGATTTACCCAAAGAGCCTTGTCTGCCTATGTCCTTACACCAACATGGCTACAACTTATACCCCTGGAACTTTTAGAAAGAAGCCTTTTTCTGCTTATTGCCTCTGTAACTCTGCTATTGAACAGTGCTGGCTTTCTTTTGGTCCAATGGAAATTTTTTTGATTTGCAGAATGAATTTGCTCTGTGCCTCCAATATGGTGTTATTAAGCAATTCCCATGCTGCTTGCAAGTTCCTCCCCTCCTTAGGGGGCCCTTTTAATTGCTGTCTAAATAACCTCCTCATTTTGGTGTTGTCTCCCTTTTAAAGTTAAAAGCTACTATGGTAGGTTTTCTTCTCGTTTCCTTTCCTACTTGGATGTCAAGTGCAATTGCATTGCAGTCACTATTGCAGAGAGGCTCAGTAACTTACCCTTTGCACCAAGTCCTGTGCACTACTTACGACTAGGTCAAGAATGCCTTTTCCTCTTGTAAGTTCCCAGACCATCTTTCTCCAGGAAGCAGCCTTTTATAACTTCAAGAAATTTGGTCTCAGTATTTTGGCCTAATGTTAGATTGACCCAGTCTATTTATAGATAGTTTAAAGTCACCCTTGTCCTGATCTAGGGGTTGACAGTATATCCCCAGACATACTTTTTTTTTTCTATTTAAACTGGGAATTTTATCTACAGAGATTCTATAGTGCCTCTCAGTTGAAAAATTTACCCTATTTGATTTGATGTGGTCTTTGATGTAGCGTGGCACTCCCTCACCAATATGAACCACTGTATCATTCCTGTCTAATTTCTGTCCTGATATAACAGCATCCCATTGATTTTCCTCATTCCATGTTTCAGAGTTAACCTATTATGTCAATATAATTACATGCTAAACATTCAAGTTCCCCCCACTTTTGTTCTTAGACTTCTAACATTAGTATAAAAGCATGTATACTTTTTATTGTTGCCTGGTTGACTACTCTGTGACCTTTTAATCATTAAAGTTCTTTGCTTGTGCTCATCTTCTCCGTGTTTCTTATCCCTGTTTTTTAGGGTGTCAGTCCAAACTGTGCGCTGTTCTACACCTGTCAGCTTTCCCTCATTTTTAGTTGTAAAGCTGCAATATGCATGTTAATGGAAACCTTTAACCCATGACTACAGGTTTAACATGAATCTTTCTCAAAGGCTTCACTGAAATCGTAGAGTCAAATTTATGTATATCAACTGTGCCACCTCTGTGCCCAAGGCTAACAGCTAAGTTTAACTTTCTTTAAAAAGTAGCTGCTTCTGAAATCTTGGGCTGCATAGGGTTGCAGTGGTAGACAGGGCCATCTGCACACTCATGGACTTCACATCATATGATTGAAAAAGGCTTTGGACCAGTTAATGATAACAGGAATTACACAGCAATGAGAATCCTGAATTGTTACATTTGCACTAACTAACATTGTTAACATCGTGGTATTTTACTTAAGAGCCACAGATCCTGGACACAGTTGATTACAAGAGAATCTCAGCTGTAATTTTTAAAAAAAGGACAAAAAATGTAAGTTTCAAGCTTAGCCCTACGTTAAAAAAAACAAACTTTCACTATTTAAACCATTCTTTCTTTGTCTCAGGCTTGAATTAGAATTCTTGTAATGTTTTGAATTGGCCTCTAAGCTGATCAACCTAACCAGAGGTAGATCTGTATTTTACCCATTTTACTGATGAGGGAATACTGAGGTACACAAGGATTAAGTGACTGGCCAAAGAGTTTCCTGACCCCTCCCCCAATCTGTTCATACTGCACAGTCTTTTAGTTCTTGTACTAGTCAGAGAATCTCTGCAAAGCAGCTGACTTGAAAAATGCAAAATGATTTGAAAAAGGTGGAAGTGGATGGAGAGTCTGCAATGTATTAAACTACAGTGGTATATAAGATTTGGTAAGTCATGATGGGATCCCAACAATGGATCTATTTACAGTTCTGGGTGGTTATGCTGACATCTACTAAGCAGCTGAGCTTTCTAATGGTAACATAGCTACATAGGCACAATTGAAACTCTGGATCCAACCTCAATCCAACTCTTGATCCAGCCAGGCTGATGGGATCTCACCCATTCCTGTCTGAGAGATCATTCTTCATCACACATTCAATTTTAGCTCCCACACTCAGATTTTATGTTATGTTCCAGGCTTTTCTGGGATAATAATCAACCCAATACTTGTGAGTTCTAACACTGAACTCCTCTGGAGAGATGCTTAATACCCTGAGCTTTCACCGATACCAGTTGGGCATAAAGTTACTGAGGCTGTGATTGAAAACATTCTACCAACTGCAGGATACACACCATTATATGTCCATAAACTTCCCAGTAGGTTGGCACTGACTAGTGTAGGTGAGCTGTTTAAAATGGTTCTTGCTGTACAAGAACTGTCAAATAAGCCTTGTTTTTGCTGTGATTAGGTGAGATTTCCCTTCTCATTTCCTTCAATGGTCTAGATTAGACCTTCATGTTTGCTTCTGGCAGCACATCTATGAAGGGGATGGATTTAATGGAAGATCGGTTCCCTTTCATTTCCTTTTTATATAATGTATCTTATGGAAAGTAACTTCCCAAATCAAACTAACATCCTTGTCTTGGACCAACTGCAATGGAAACTTGCAAAAGAAAAGAATCACATGATATACTAGACAAGGCCACTGGTGGTCAAGACCAATATCCAAAAGCTATTAACTCATGTTTCAGTGGAAGATTAAATATTAACATACTGTCCAGCTTAAGTGTACAATATGGTACAGTATTAGTAGTAGAAATTCCTTCCTGATCCATATATGATTGGCGTCATAGCAGGAAGTATAACATTTTGTTATCCTAAGCATAACTAAATTCTTTGCTATTATTATTATCCAGCCTTTTTAAAAATCAAGTTTTGTATTTGACTTGTAACTTCATGTGGTTGGGACTTCCGTGGACTGACTGTAAATGAAGTTTTCACAAGCCTCAGCAAATGAATAGAATTTATTGGCACGCTAAAATATAAGGAGTCATGATTATCAGAGGTAGAAGGGCAAAAACACTGACTATTAGAGAAGTTCTGAAAAAGATACTACACATGGATTATGTAAAATAGCTAAATGTATCAAGTGACTCTTCAGGGGGAAAAAAAGTCAACTAGTTCTGTTGCTACATCTGCATTGCAAATCTTCTCAACAACTAGCTAAGAATATTCTCAGCTGAAACTACTCTCAACTACTCTCAAAATTATCCACAGAAGAAACTGATATGTTTAATTTAATTATAAATAAACTGGAAAAGTTTGTGATCTGGTCAAACAGACAAAGGCAAGTAAAAAATGTTGAATTAAGGTATGGAAACAATATATTATTATTCTCAATGGCTTGCTTAGTTCCACGTCAGATACTGCCTTGATCATTGTTATCACTTCTTCCTATAGCATCATAGATGGTCCATACTAAGTGGCAAGTGTAGATGCAGGTTGAGGCAGATTTACCCAAATTTACAGAAGGTGATCTGGGTCTTGTCAGAAAGTTGGAAAGAAAAAAAAATAATAAGTGTAACAAAGGGTGGAAATTCAACATATAATAAATGTCCCTGGCAGCCAGGGTAAGGAAGGATAGGCCATATGAAGTCAGTCCTGCTTGTCCACATATAGGAAAGCATTCAAAATGATCAGTGATGACCACATTAGGCCCCTGTAGAGATTTCTTCAAGAGCAGCTGCTCATGAAGCTACTGCTTCCATTGCTTCTCTGCTCCCCTGATCTTCAACGTTGTTAAGTTCTCTGTCAAGTGGACCTGAAACCTAATGAGGTTTGGTGGGACAGAAAAATTAGAGGCTTTGTGGTCTTGTTTAATATTTTCACAAGCATGGGATGGATAGGGAAAGTTCCTCCTCGTGGAAAAAATTACATGAATCTAGTAATAGACACCTGTTCAAATATGAAACCTCCGAACCCTGATTCACACAAATCCCACATACTTATATGGTGATGAATGTGAAATTAGGCTTTTAAAGCTCCAGAATCCACAACCTTAAAATGGAAAGGAGTACCTGGCATATTTCCTAGAGATCTGCAAAAAAGAGTTGCTTTTCTCACAATGTGCCTTCTCATCTGAAATAAATAATTTTGGATCAAAATAACAGCATTCCCAAATGGGTAAGAAGGGAAGACTTTTGTGATTGGGCTACAGTTTCAAAGTTCTCTCAAACCAGACTCTTAATTTGTGCACATAAGTTCTCATGCACAGTTAACATTAAATCTTCAGGAGGAATACAGACTGTTTTACTTTCTTTCTTTTCTTTTTTTAAGGAAAGAAAATTTCAAATCTAAATAGGAGTTCTAGTATGGGGTTCTTATTTGAGTCATACCTACTTCCTAGAACCCATTCATTGCCTTGAGACCTTGTCAAAAGACCATTCAACTCAATGGAAGTCTTTTCATTGGTTTCAGTAGGATATGCAAGAGCCTTGTCTGAAGTTTCCATGACATTTACACGTGATATTTGTGTCATCGGAGTATCCCCATAGCTGTATGTTAAGTTGATTTTTCTGACCCCTGTTTGGAGGCAGTTCAAGCTTCTCCATTTTGCCCACTCAAGCTCTGTACCTGCAGAAAGATTTTCAGCAGTTTTGATATTCATCCTAACTCCCTCCTCTAGTTGTGATTGTCATATTTTTATTTGTGTGGCTCTTGGTGTTTCATTCAGTGGCTGGGCTGTAGAGAGGAAACTGTTCTGTGATTTTAGCTTCTTGGGAGCCGCAGCATGGCCATGCAATGCATGCCTCTTGTCTTTGATCTGCTGTTTGCATTCTGTTGTACTTGCTACTGCTCTCCTGATGTCTGATGGGGCAATTCCTGCAAACAGATAGAAACATTTGTTGGTTTAAGGCACCTAGTAATGAGAGCCTTAATAATAGGTAAAAGGAGGAGTAGAATTACACCCAAAGAAAAGGTGTGAACAATAAATTTGTGAAGCTAGAAAAAAAACCCAAACGCAACCGCCTAGGGTTAAAATGCAGCAGTTGGACTTGCAGGGGTGTAGGTTGTAGCCGTGTTGGTCTAAGGACATAGGCAGACAAGGTTCCTTGGGTGAATTTGATATCTTTTATTAGACCGACTCAAATAGTTGGAGAATAGTTATTAAGCAAGCTTTCGAGTTCAAAAACCCTTCATCGGGGGCACATTTCTCACAGGAGGGCCACTCTCTCTTTAATCTCTCAGTCCTGAACCTCAAGGGAAACTTACACAACACTTCCCAGAGACGAGCCTATGAGCTCCATTTCATCAACCTGCTGGATACTAGAGATCAGGGACTAAACATAGACATTGGATTTTTGATACATTCTAATCTGCCTGGCAACTGATTCCACAGCCCAGCCCAGCCCAGCCCCTGGCTTCTTTACTTTTCATTCCATCCAGGAAGAGCACACACCAACTAGTAATTGCAGTAAGTGATACAAACTATGTACCTGGATCCCACTGTTACAGTTATGTCCAGGCAAGTGAAGAGTCTTCCATTGAAAAATCCAGTTGCAGGTTTGTAGGCTTGCTATTAAAATGTTCCAGTTTTCACCTCTCCTTACCATTACTAAGGCAGTACTTAAGGAAGGAACTCCATTAGGAATAATTTTTATAGATGCTGTACAAAATCATAGAAAATTACTTTCACTGAACTGTTGGCAGAAGGAATGAGCACATGCCATATTCTGTTGAAATAAAGGTGGAAGATAATTGATCCATAGCACATTCCATTAAAGGAAAAATTATTAGAAAATAAATTTGAAAAAAATTCTGTGTTCACTTCAAAAGGTATAAAACTAACATATTTCAAGGTTTCTTTAATTGCTATTTTTATTTATGAAAACCATTATAATGATGTTTTGAAAATTCATCTTTGTAATTTTAAAATCAAAACTAAGTTTTTAAGGCATTTTAATGTTTCATTGGATCAACTGTAAAGTTAAAAGCTAATTTGTTACTTGACTCTTTTTTATTATTTAACCTGAGCCTCGTTCTAGTTCTGTGCATAATTACATCTAATATTTTTTATTACTTTATTCTTTTCTTTTTCTTTTCTTTTTAGGAATTTTTGGTAGTTTTGATTCTTTAATTCATATTTAACCCTAGCTATTTTCTATGTGTGATAGTGTTTTGTTTTGTATAATATTTAGTCCTGGCTATTTCTGTGTAAATATTTTTAAAATATAATTTTAAAATCTTACTTTTTGCTATAATTTTTTTTTAATTCTGTGTTTTGCCTTGGTAATTTTAAGTTATTTTAAAGTGTTTTGTCCTTTTAAATTTCTTATGTCATTTTATTGCCAAGATTAAGTAGCTTTCCCCAGGCAGCAGCAAGGAAAATGCAGCTTTACCATCACATTCACTTATCTGCTTCTTGCTGGAATTAAGATTAATTATAGTTGTCAGCGCATAACTAAAATCACAAATGTCAATTTCCCCTTTTCACTTTTTTGCTGTCAAAATAAATTGTATAATCATCACTTAATACCAAGCTCTTGTTTCCCTAATAATACACTGATGCCAAGGGGTTAGCAAAGAGAACTCAAGGAAAACATGTGAAACCTGAGATAGTAAACACTGCATAGAAACACTGTCTTGATAAGGCTCTTTCTATTCCACAAAGACTTTGTGGTTTGGTCTATGATGACAGGCAACCTCTGACTTTGAAGGCCATAAGGGTGGAATATTGCCCAAGGGAGAACAATTAATATCTCTGGGTGGTCACTCATCGATTGAGCTTGTCGGTATTTTTCCAATAGTCATTTTATTTTTTGGATAATGTCAATTCATCAGAACCAGAACTTTCTATGAAAAGCTATGCTCTGATCAAAACTTTTGTCAGGAAAGATACAGTTAGTCTAGAAGGTGCATCTTTACCCTTCCACTAGATCTAGTATGTAATCCAGGGAAGGATAACCCAGGTTAGCCAATACCCCCATGTGGCAGGGCACCTATTTTGAACTCTAGAGATATAAAGGCAGAGTTACTTGCTGCCAGGTGAGGCAGAAACATCACCTAGCTGAGCTGCAGCAGGAACAACCCAAGAGGTAAGGGCAAGAGCTTATGGGGATGGATATGAGGCTCTTGGTCCTGGGCATGACCTAAAACTGCACCCTGCCAGGAGTAGGTGGTCTGGTGGGGCTCCCAGTGGCACGGGAGCCCCCAGGAAATACCAGGCCAGTTACCACCCTGGTGAAAGGTGGGTCAGGGTGCCTTAATAACCCCAGCTCCCACATCCTTGGTGGGTTCCACCGGTTCATGGGGAGCCCAGGCTCATGAGTGTCCTGAGGCAGGGCCCAGGTCTGTGGAGGGACCTGGAGCAGTGCCAGGCTCTTCGTGAGTCCTGTGGCTGCAGGGATCCTGAGAGGGGGCCAGGCACAGCTGTGGCCCTCTGAGCCTCACAGGGTGTAATATCCCAGGGCAGAGGGCCAGTCAGGGCTACGGCCACCTGAGCTGGATGGGGTGGCAGACCCCAGTAAGCCCCAGTGAAGGGGCAGTGTGTGGAGCCCCAATGAGGGGGTGGTGTGGGGGTGTAAGACCATAGGGCCAGGCAGGGCTGTGGCCATCTGAGACCCAAGGGGTGGCAGATCCCAGTGAAGGAGCCAAGTTCTTGGAGCCCAGTATGTATTTGTTTGTGTGTGTGACGGCGGTGTGCTGCCATTACGGGCACAGGGTGAGGCAAGGAAAGGTTGCAGGGCAGATGCAACCCTTATACAGAACCCCAGACGGGATCACTTACCTCCGGGAGATCCGGCGGCATCGGAGCCGAGACCACGGCAGCAGCCGCAGCCGCAACTACAGCCATGTGAGCCGGCATTACACTGGTTATTTAAGCAGCTGTTCCCAGTAAGGGAGACAGCCGAGCCAATCAGCCGCTGCGGGCAAGTTTAAAAGCCCCAACAGCACACGTGGGGAGGGGGAGCGAGAGAGAGAGAGAGAAGGCGGGCAGCACAACAGGTGTGCTGTGGCTCCCTCTGGGGAAAGGCACCAGCTAGGCTGCACCGTACCCACACAGAAAGCAGGAGAAGGCTCAAAGCCTCTGACAGAGGCAGGAGAAGGCTCTAAACCTCTAACAGAGGCAAGCAAGAGGAAACTTCCTGTCTTGCCACAGAAAGGGAGCCAGTGCCCCTCTCAGGAGGAGGGAAGCAGGGAGAACAAGGAGGCACCCTGCGCATATTAGCACAGCCCCTTAGGGAAGTAGAGACGGGGACAGGTGCGGCAGTCCCTAGTAGCCACTGGGCCCAGGACGTCAGCCCAGGGAGTCTCCCGGCACAGGCGGAATATTATTTCTAGGAAAGTGAAGGAAGAAGGACACTAAGCTATAACAGAAGAACCAGCGAGACTAGAGGATGGGCTGGCAGAGTGATACAGTTAGGCCCGGGTCCCTGCATTTGTGAAAACCAACGGCAAGCAAGCCCATAGAGGACCGCAGGTCATCATCCTACCAGCACGTGATTGGTTGGCGAGTGGACGGGGTGTAGGGGTGGCGGAGCCCCGTGGAACACCATAGGTGACAGCTGTGAGTACACCCATGTCGGGGAACCCCTCTGGTAAGAACTCCACTGAAACCCTCTCACAATCATATACCAGCAAAGTCGTGGCAGGCGGGACAAGGGGAGGGGCTACCTAAATGACGGGTGGTACTAGACTCAAGTCATTGGTCATCACAGTGTGTTTGCGTGCATGTCTTATGAAAAACCCAGTGCAAACCACTGGTGGATGCCATCTGCAAGGCTTGGGCTGTGGTGTAGGGGAGGAACAGAGCCACAGATAATGCCCCCTGGCATCAGGGTGAGAATGGGCAACCTCCCGCCTAATTAGGACTAATTGAGAAGCAACCAGTGGCAGGCGAGTGAAGCAGGCAGTTAGCCCAGGCGCAGGTGGGCAGGCGGGCGTGAGGTCCGGCCTCAAGCATGCCCCTATCACACCCAACAGTTATGATCCTTTTCTGTAATTCAGGAAGCACAGATTCAACTCCCTGCTCTGCCACTCATGTTCTAGCTTAATGCCTTAGTCACAAACTTATTGAGTTACTCTCAGTCTCCTGTTGGAGCTGTTGCACTTCATACAAATCAATATTCACTGAGTCAGAAAATGATGCTTGGTTGCTCAGCCAAGATACTCACATGGAAGACTGAGGTTCAGGGCTCTGCTGTGAATCAAGCAAAGCAGGGACTTGAACCTGAGTCATCTATTTTCCAAGTGAGCACCTTACCTGCTAGCCAAATAGCTATCCTGGGTTGGGTGCCTCATTTTTTTCCTTCAATACCAGAACTTAAATAAACACAACTTTGAAAAGGTCCCTAAATTGGCCAGATGTGCGATGTCCCAAATTTTCCTTCCTTCAGAGTGTTTCCATGCACTTTATTTCTCAACTTGTCTCTTTCTAGAACCATGGCAGTTAGTTGCAACTTAGCTCAGGGGAGCAGTAGGAACTATATGTTTTGTTAGTTTGTAGAGAAAAGTTACCCCCTTTAGGTGGACCTACTTCTGCAAGGAGTAACACTCCGAAGTGTCATTCACCTGCATTCTTATTTAATATTCTTCTTTTCAACCATTGTCTTGCGGTAGTTCTAATGCAAAAAGGAGAAAGAAAAAAAAAATAAAATATGTTACTCTTCCTTCTTCCTGTTGTCTGTCTCTCATTTTCTGCTTCACCTGATTCTCTTGAAAAGCTTCCCAGTCTTATTTTTTAACATATGGTCACCATTTTTGGAATGTGATCAAACTGAGTATGTTGACAAATGGGTCTTTGAAAGATAACAAATAGAAATTGAAAATACAGTTGGTTAATATATGTGTTGAAATTTCATGTGTGCTAATGATAAAAAACCCACTGATGAAACTAAACCCAAGCATCACACTGTTGAATTTACAGTAATGATTTAGGGCATGCTTTTAGAAAAGCCAGTGGAAAATACTAAAACATCCATCTGGATTGGGATTACAGCCCTTGTGGGTAGGTCATACCAATCATGTTCCTTGTATGACTGTAAAATGCAGCCATGCTGATGTAGTTTTGTGTAGTGGAAGGAAAGCTGTGTTATGCTCCTAGGCTAAGTACAGACAGTCAGAAAGCCTGAGGCTGAATCAATTCAGACTTTGCAGGTTAGTCTAAAATGCAGAGATTAAACTGAGAAACAACTGGACAGACCTTCACTTTTGATTCAGGAAATGCAGCCACATGCCTGCAGTGACTCAGGCCAGAAGCCAGGGGGCACTAGAACATGGCTCTCTGGCACACAGCCAGCATAGGCTGTGTGTTCTCTTCCTTTTCCTGCTGTCCCACAAGGTCTCTGGGATTTGCAGTCCAGAATTACAGTAGCAAGACTCTGCAGGGTTTCTCATCACTTCCTCTTCCTGCTTCCAGGTGCCTCTGGGATTTGTAGTCCACAGTCGCAGCCAGCAGTAAGTTTTTAACAAGGCAGGCCAGCTCTGTACTCAGGGGAAGGAAATGTAACTCCTCTCTCTGGCCCCAGACCCCAGCTGAGGTTTGCCTGGGAGGAGGGTGGGGAGAGTCCTTGCATCCCCCTTCCCCACCCCACAACCCTTCTCTGCTGGAGCATACAGCCTAGCCCAGCCCAGGGCTGGAAAGCATACTGGGATGATGGGGGATTGTGATTTAACTTGAACCAGGAAAGGGTCTAGGACAGAAGTTTCATAAACTGGTTTGACCTAAATCAGTTAAGTCTGATACTACATTCAACCAGGTTTATCTTAAACCAGTTTCAGCCATTTTGAAAATGGTTTATATGCACTGAGCTTCCGTTCTGTTACAGGTTTAAACCAGTTTCTGATGACTTAAACTGGTTTATGTGTAACTTTTGTCCCTAGCCCTAAACTCTGCCTATCAAATAATCTCACCCCCAGAATATCAAGTCATGAAAATGAACCACCAGTTATAGGCCAGACAGATATGCAAGCACAATTATCCAAGCTACTTCTGTCCCATAAGCACCTTAAGCTTAGTATCCTGTGTCTGTGTTGTCTGCGCCTTCCCTTGTAGTAACTTATTCAGGGTGCTGTGTGTGGGCAAGGTGCATCCAATTAAAGATGACTGGTGATGTTGACTGTTCCCTTGACCTTTAACTAAATATCTGCCTTCTCATGTGGCTTAGAAGAAATTACTTAGAATTAGGGCTGTCAAATGATTTAAAAATTTGAACACGATTAGTTGCACAATTAAAAAAACTAGTCGCAATTCACCATGATTTTAATCGCACAGCTAAAAACTCAAAATTATACGCAGAAAAACTCAAAATTCTGCAAAATTACACAGGTGCTTTGTATGGTTGGGGGTGAGGTGTGTGGGTATGGGGGAGGTTTGGAGCCTGGGGAGGGGGGTTCCCACACACCCTGGCAGGAGGTTGGGGTACTGATGGTCAGGAGTGAGGGGCAGCAGCAGGGCCATGGGGGCTGTGGCTTAGGAGTGAGAGGCAGACAGACACACACAAATAGACATACGCACAGATGAAGACACACATACACACTTACACGCTGTCCAGCAGGTAAATCTATGGGGGGAAGGGGTGGGAGGGCAGATCGAGGCCCCCATGGTGAGGTGAGTTGGTGCCTTGGGGCCAGGGCAGGTCATGGGATGGAGCTGCAGGCAGCAAATCCAGGGGTGCAGTGGGGCTCCTGCCACTGCATGCACCCCGGGGGAAGCATGAAGTCATGAGCCTCCCAGATTTGTGTGCAGGGCAAAGGTTGGCTGCCACTGCATGCTGAGCTCGGTGCCCCTCTACCATTGCCCTGGGAGCTGCACGATGCCATGCTGTACCTCCTGCCTCCAGATGAGCAGGGGATGTGGCATGGCCAGCGTGCGGCTCCCAGGGCACAGGCAGTGGGGCGCAGAGCCCCACCCCTCAGTGGCAGCCCACCTCCACCCTGCACACACATCTGGTGGGGCACGTGCCCCCATGCCTTCCCTGGGGTACACGTAGCAGCAGGAGCCTCCTCTGTGCCCTTGGGCAAACAGCCCGCAGCTCCATCCCACAACCCATCCCAGCTTCAGGGCCCCATTCACCCCAGCCCCTGCCCCTTTCTCACTCCCTCCCTCACTATGGGGGCCTGAATCTGACCCCCCAACCCTTCTCTCCCCCATGCTCCTTCCCTTTCACAGACTTGACTGCTGGGCGCTGCTCCACATGCTGCCAGGATTCCTGGCCACCTGCAGGGTGTGTCAGTATGTCTGTGTGCCCCCCCCCCCAGCTGCAGCTGTCCGGAGCCCACACCCAGGCTGCCCTACAGTCCTCTGCACTGCTGCCACTGCCCCGTGGAGTGGCCTGGAGGTGGCAGTGATGACAGTGGAGCGGAGCCCAGCTGCAGGCTCGAAAACCATATACATGATTAACACATGAAAAAAATTAACACTAACAACAATTAACATGTTAGTCATACATATTCATTGACAACCCTACTTAGAATACTGGTATGATGCATACGTGGCATTGCCTGCACAGTCATTTATCAGTATTTAATATGTGCATCCACCCCTTGAGTTGTATCTCCTTACATGTTTGCACTGTGATGTAGTATAAGGTCAGTGTACTGGAGAACTGTGTTCCAAAGCTCCTTGCATCCAATATGGAACTTATCATGTTGGAGGCTTGTCCAACATTTTTACCTTATTGGTTGGTTGTCCCCCTTGGTTATATTCCTTGTCACATTTGATACAAAGTCATAACACCAGTCTTTTTTATATTCCTAGGGCCTGTCAACACTGCTTCTGTGTTGCACCTGGGAGCTCCCTTGTGAAACACACCTTTCCCTTCTATTCCCACTTTACACATGTCAAAGCCCAGAGGAGAGGCAGTGAAGCTGAAAGGGGCAGTGATTGCCTGTCAGTAAACATTCCCAAGACAGAGAATCTACCAGAACGGTCTCAGGACTACCTTAAGACAGCTACGTTGCCCCATTTTCAGAAGCTGGCAAGCCCAGAGCAGAGTAAGCATGCAGGTCATGGCTCATGGCAGCACTCTTAGGCACACCACAGAAGCAATAAAAATACATCCCTGGTGGTCTTTTTACATCTTGGTTGTTCTGTGCACAGCACAGAGGAGGAATTGAGAAGGAGCATCTTGTGTGGCCAAGGGGATGGTATCATGGAGGTCCCCTATGCAGGTTCTAACACCACTTCTGGAGAAGTGAGATGCCTCTCCTCAAATGATCAGGAAAAAAATACTTTAAATTTTTGACATTTAAATTGCTAGCATTATTAATGCTATTGAGAGGTGTCACCTAGCTGTGACTGCCTTCTTGATGTGGCTTGGGATGGCTCAGTGGCGAAGGAGAGACAAGTCCTTAATAGAGTGGTTGCAATTTATTGCTCCAGTCTCCACTCATTCTCTCCTGCCATGACTTTGATGGAACATTTGCAGGAGGTGATGTACAATCTTGGAGCTGACCAAACCTCAAAGGGGAAAACAGCTATTGCCCACCAGGCTTTTGCACTTCCAAGCGTTCTTGGTCAGCTTCAGGCCCCCCTTAGCATCCTTCAGCCCCTACACTCCTGCCTCAAACCTCTCTGTCTCTTTTATTTATATATATAAAATATGCATGCTTCATGAAATTGCAGACCCTCACAAGGGTCTGCAAATACTCTATGTCACTTCAAAAGTCTTGTTTGGGTCCAGCTCTGAGGTCCAAGCACCAGGCTTTGCCCCAGGGATCCCCAGTAATCTGTTTTGGATGAATATAACAAAAGGTGACCAGCTTACCTGCTCCTCATCTGTCTACCACCCGGCATCTTCTGGTGTCAGAGCCCCTTTGATCTCAGTTTCAGGGGCTTCTTAAGTTCTGCAGCTGATCCTCTGTACCAATCTGGCTCTGCCTTGACTCCACAGCTGGAGCCCACAGTTCCTGCCAAGGTAATAACTGAGCTTGCAGTAGCCATGCAGCTGTCCTGCATCAGAGCTGGTGCAACTTTCTGGCTCCACCCCCAATCCAGGGCCCTGGCCATAGCTTCAAGTGTCTCCATTACTTGCTTCTGGCCAGCTTGGACCCTTCATTGTAACTGGAAGTGCAGATCAGCTTCAGGCCAAGCAGCACGGCTCCCAGAGGAACCCACTGTCCGAGAGGATCCTGGACACACCAGAGGCAAGGGGGGTGGTATGAGTGGGTCTCTCCTCCCTTTCCTCCCTACTGCTCTGTCACACATCCCCTACTTTAAGTTGTGAGTACCCTCTCCCCCATTACCTATCTGTGGGGGGGTGGCCCTTGAGGAGGATCACCATGATGTTTATGTGTCCCCTTCATCTGTAGCACTCTCCAGCTCCTGCTGTCAGAAGAAGAAGTTTGCGACTGTGGGGTTTTTTCAGGTCAATATTTGATTGTGAACCTATAGGGCTGGAGAACCAATGCCCACCTCATAATCCTAGCATTATCTGTTTTACTAGTTTGCAGCCATTTAAGTGGGGTGTGACCTGTGATGAGTGTAAATTCGTGGCCCATCAGGTAGGACTTGAAGAGTTCTACTCCCCACTTAATGGCCACGCATTCACGTTCTAACTTAGCATAACAGACTTCATACCCCAGGTGTCGGCAGCTAGCATAGGCCACAGGCCTGTTGTCTTCACCCACCTTTTGAGTTAAAACTGCTCTGAGGGCTACTCTTGAAGTGTCCGTCTCTAAGAAAATAGGCTTATTAAAATCGGGTGTGAACAGCACGGGCTCTCCACATAGGGAATTCTTGATTGTCTCAAAATCTTTCTGTGCCTCCTCATTCCATGAGATCTCAGCCCATTGAGTACCTTTGGTTAGGGGAACCACCATCTCCGAGAAATGGGAAATAAACTTCCTATAGTAGTTAGCTAAACCTAAAAACTACCTCATCAGTTTCTGAGTTCTGGGCTTAGCATAAGTTCATAGTGCCTCCACCATGTCCATTATGGGCTGTACTCGTCCTTGGCCCACCATCAATCCTAGGTATTTGGTTTCCCTCTGGCCTTGCCAACATTTCTGTGGATTTGCAATTAGTCCTGCTCCCAATACCACCTTCAGGTCAACCAGGTGCTGTTTCCATGTGGATGAGAAGATAATGATGTTATCTACATACACCCCCACATAGTTTTGGTATGGGTTCAATATCTTGTCCACTAGGCATTGGAAAGTTGCCGCAGACCCATGTGACCTGAAAGGCATATGTTGAAACTCAAACAGACCCCAAGATGTTCCAAATGCTGTCTTCTCTTGATCCTCTGGGGCTATTGGGATTTGCCAGTAGCCTTTTGTCATGTCCAACGTTGTGATGTACCACACTTCTCTGATCTTTTCTACCATCTCCTCGACACGGGGCATTGGGGAATGCATCAGACTTGGCTATTCCATTGACCCTTCTAAAGTCCATTCAGAGTCTCAGTGTCTCATCTGGCTTAAGGATTACCACAAGTGGACTCTGCCACTGGCTCTGGTATTCCTTAATGAAACCTTTAGCTATCATGTGCACGATTTCCTGTTGCACTGCCTCTTGGAGCCCCTGGGGGGAGTGCTGCCAGTGCTCTCAGATGACCACCCCTGATGGAGTATGTATATAATGGACCACCTCCAACACTAGCCCCAGTTCTTGGAAAAGACTTTAAAATCCTTCTATCATTTGGGCCAACTGGTGCTTTTGTTCTTAAGTCAAATGTTCCCCCAGCAATGGCGTTCTCTCCTTCTGTTCTCTCTGACACTTTCTAATGGTAGGACCTAACTCCAGGGAATCTGGTCCTGGCTCTAGCAAAAAATCCCCCTGTTCTTGCCATGCCTTCATTAAGTTTACATTAAGTACTTGTTTCTCTCAGCACTGTCCTGGTTGTAGAATTTTGTAGTCCACTGGTCCCACTCTCCACATAACATCGTATGGGCTTTGCCATCTAGCCAACAGGTTGCTGTTATGATCTAGTAATAATAACAATACCTTATCTCTGGTCACAAATTCCTGGGACTTGGCCTTCTTAACATATGTTCCTTTTTGTCTGGCCTGTGCTTCCTGCAAGTTCTTACCAACTATCTGCTGTACTATTTGCAATTGATCCCGTGGTTTTATCAAATAGCTGGATAGCATGGTACTGGCAGCCTCCTGTCTCTCTCAGTCTTCACGGACTATACCGAACAGTCCCCGGGGTTGATACCCATAGACTAGTTTGAATGTGGAAAAAGCCAGTGATGCTTGTGGTGATTCTCACACTGCAAACAGCAGAGGATCTGGTCTTAATCATTCAGGTTGCCTGGTATGGTGGTCCTCAGTATACCTTTTCGTGTCTTATTAAACCACTCCACCATCAGTTTGCAGACAGTAAACTGTGGTTCATAGGTGTTTAATATGGAGCATTTTACAAAAACCTTGCAGGACCCCCGACATAAAATTCATCCCTTGGTCAGTTACTATTTCTTTTGGTACCTCAACTCTGGCCACCCATTTCATTAACCACTCTGGGGGCTATCACTGGTTGCATAGTAATTGCTTCTGGGAACCTGGTCGCATAGACGATAATGACTAAGATATATTGATATCCTGAAGTACTCTTTGGAAAAGGTCATGTCACATCCACAGCAATTCTATTGAATGGCCATTCAAATATCAGCATAGGCAGCAATGGGGCCCTTTTCAGAAGTACTTGAGAAGTCTTCTGACAAGGTAGACATGCCATGCAGAATTTCTCTACCTCTTTATATATGCATGGCCAGAAGAACCTCTATAACAGTCAATTCTCGGTCTTGTCCTGGCTCAGTTGTCTGTCTGTGGGAAGGGAATGGGCTATCCAGAGCAAGTCCTCCCCCTGTCCCCTGATACCCACTAGGGACTAGTAATTGGACAACTTCTTCCACTTCTCCTACCCCCTTAACTATTCGATACAAAAGATCTCCCCTTACCTCAAAGCGTGGGTAATGCATCACCATCTCTAGTTTTCTAACCTCCTCATTCCACCAGACCACAGTGTCCTCATAAGTGTGTTAAAATGTTTCCTCCCATATTTGATCTTCTAGGACCTGACTTTATTCCCAATCTATTTCTTCAACTTCTGCCTCTCCTTTGTTAGCCTACCCCATCACCGCCTCACCTTTTCCTTTTTTACTCCTCCAGTGACATGGGGTTTCTGATGCCTTGTAGGCCTTCCAGAAGACTGTCTGCAACTCAGGCCAGTCTCATCCCAAAATCATGGGGCACAGCAATTGGTCCGCTAAACTCACTGGCGTCTCTCTGGTCTTTCCCAATACCATCAATTTAAATTTCCTGTGGGGATATACTTGATATTCTCCATGCACACATTAATTTCTTCAGGCCCATGGGTACACTAGCCCCCAGAGGAACAAGCGGTGCCCTAATCAAGGTCTGTACACATCCTGTGTCGACCATATCTGGGTACTCTCTATCTTTCAACATTACCATCACCATTGTCTATGGCAGTGCCCCGTTGGTGTCAGCCCTGAAGCTACAGTCTGTTGGTTCCAACTTCTTGATGTTGCTTGATCTTTCTTTGGGGAGGGATGGTTTATCCCGTGGCAACCCCCTCCCATCTTTAAACTTCAGACACATCCAAACTCTATGTCCCAGTTCTCCACAGGCAATAGTATCACTAGTCTCTTTGTAGGCCCCCTGAGCAAGGGACACATCCTCCTTGAGTTCCTTCTTGTACACCCCATCCAATGGGCAAAACTATCTTGGAGCTTCCCCTTGAGAATCAATTCTCTTGGCTTCTGAAAGGGCTTCAACCAGTTTTAGCACCTCCAAGTTTGGGGTTGGTATCTCCTCATGCATTGTTGGGCCCTTTCTACCAGATCCTCAATAAATTGTTCTAACACAATGGTGTCCACTGTTTTGGCCAAAGTCCACATCTCTGTTTTCAGCCACCATTGAGCCCAAGTCTCTTAGGAAATATAGCAGCACCCAGGGCTGTTTCTCTTCTTGGCTCTTTCTTACTTTAAATCATAGATGTTACATCTCAGTCAATACCTCCATTGGATATAATATCTCCTTCAATTTTTTGGAATTTCCCACCACCTCTCAGGGCATGGCCCTGTAGGCTACCTGAGCTCTACCCAGTAAAAAAGGACCCAGCTGGTATGCCCAGTGCTCTGGGGCCCATCCAGCTGCCATGGCCAGTCTTTCAAAGGCCTCTAAATAGGCCTCAGAATCATTGCCCTGGTCCATCTTGGGCATCCTAAACCCTTCTGCAGGTTCTGTCCTAGCGCCCTGTCTCAGCTGTAGCTTCTCATTCAGTGTCTGCTGCCTACTGAACAGTGCAGTCTGTTGCCTGTTCTTCAGCCCTTGCTCACAAAAGCTCCTCCATTTGCCTCTTCTGCTCGTGCAGAAGCTGGATGAGTAAGTCCTCTAGCTGGATGTTGCCAGTGTCTTGTGTTGGCCCCTTGCCATCCTTATTCATTTTGCCACTGTTTTATTTGGCCCTGAAGTTCATCACTGGGAGAAAAAGGAAAGGGAAAAAACCCTTCTTAAATTTCATGCTTTTGGCATTTCCCAACCATTGCACCAAAGTTGTCACCAAGACATTACTGCCATCTTGGTGTGGTTTGGGGCAGCTCAATGGTCTAAGAGAGACATGGCTTTAGTAGGGTGGCTGCAATTTATTCTTCCTTATCAAAGTTAGAGTGCTCCAGTCTCCACTCATTCTCGGCTGCCACAGCTTTGATGGAACATTTTCAGGAGGTGATATATCTTGGAGCAGTCTAAACCCCAAAGGGAAAAACAGCTATTGCCACTAGTCTTTTGCACTGCTGAGCCTTCTTGGTCAGTTATGAGGCCTTAGAGGCCTGAATAGGAGATCCTCCATCCCCTACACTCCTGCCTCAAACCTTCGTATGTATAGGCTTCATGAAATTTCAGACCCTCATAAGGGTCTGCAGACACTCTTATGTCACTTCAGAAATCTCGTTCAGGCCCAGCCCCATCGGTGAAAGCACCAGGCATTGCCCCAGGGATCCCCAGTAATCTGTTTTGGATAAATATAACAAAAGGTGACCAGCTCAGCTGCTTCTCACCCATCCACCACCCGGCATCTTCTAGCGTCAAAGCCTGCTTTGGTTTCAGTTCCAGGGGCTTCCTAAGTTCTGCAGCTGATCCTCTGTGCCAACCTGGCTCTGCCTCTGCTCCACAGCTGCAGCCCACAGATCCTGCTGAGGTAACAACTGGGCTTGCGGTAGCCACCCAGCTGTCCTCTGCATCAGAGCTGGTGCAGCTTTCTGGCTCCACCCCCAGTCTGGGGCCCTGACTACACCTGGAAGCTCCCAGCCTGATTGACCCCTCCATTGTGGAGCAAACAAAAGGCATAGAAATGTAGAAGAGGCTGTCAAGTATTGCTGTCTGACTTTCTCATTTTGGTGGCTAAAGAGGGAATTAAAAAAAAAATCAGATCAACCTAAAGAGAAAGATGACATCAACACTGAAATAAGATGAAATGTTTGTGGTTATCTGACTTTTATCAACCCCTCCACTCCCTCCTCCCCCGCCCACTTTTTAAAAAATTAGGTCAATTTTGAAATGAAAATGTTATTTCAAAATGGTATGTCAAAACATTTCAATTTGAAAAGGTCAACAGTTTGTCATTTCCATTTCTTCATATTTTTTGGGCTGACACTACCTTTCAAAATGCAAACTGAATGCTGAATTCAGTCCCCTCGAAACTGTGCTTTTCCGTGAATTTACTAGTTGCCAAAATATTCACTTAGTTCCACTGCCAAATGCATTCTGTTGAGAGGTCTGTTCTTCATAGTTAGAGCAATATAAAACCTTTGATACATCAGTGTATCAATGGAAGGTTTGTACAAAGACTGAAAGGAAAATACAGTTCTAGTGTAGGCAGTATATTTTCAGTTAGTAAAGTTTATTATTTAGCATTACTGATGCCCGAGTCCCTCAGATCCATTGCAATACCTTCCCTATTCTATTTATCCAGTTGCATGTTACAATGTTTGACTTCCATGCATAATCACAGCACCCTTATGTGCTAATTAGGTGCATATTTGCACATGCAATTTTTTTCAAAATCTATCCCCTTAAAGAGGTTTTGTTTAGCTTCTAATATAACACTTCATTGTGATGAATAGAGGAAATCTCTCTGTGAGCTATTGTTTTAGGTAATGTGAGAACACTGCTCCAGGGCCACAGTTTTAAAGTCTTTACAACCAAAAAAACTAGAAACCTAATTCTCTAAAAAATGGAAACTCAGTTCCTGCAGAATGTAGACCTGTTGTGGGGGGCTAGACAGAGCAAACCAGCAGGTCTGAGGTGCCTGACAGTCTGTGTACTTGGCCACCCCATATATAGAGGGCCTAAGAAGTTTTAGCCTGGCACATCAAGCAGTACTGGTTTAATATGGCCCATATTTAGCAAAAAGCAGACATTTTACGAGCTGGTTCTCCTTGCCAGGTGAAGTTATCCTGTATGAGTTTGGGTAAACGTTTTTGTTATTCTTGCACAGGACTTTGCAAGCATCAGTGAGTGCTGATTTTAACTGCAGGTATCATCACATTTTAGAGATGAAGGACAAGTGAAGCCAACAGCAGAGAGAACTGATGCCAGATTCACACTGTCCTTTTCTTTCTTGTTCCTGTCTTCCTGAATGCTCCCAACCAGTGTAACAGTGCTATGTGTCATGGGTTTTGCTGGTTGTCTGTCTCAGGAAGAGATTTTTTCCCCTGGAGAATGCTACTGGTTCCTGGGGGTTTGGCTTGTTTTCCTCTGACACATTGTGACAGTGGCTAGAGGAAAGACTGGAGTTTTTGACTGGGGTGTGGTGGTCCTCCTGCTGGTACTTGGGAAACTTTGAGGCTCCTGACTGGATGGTCTTTCTCTTCCACTCAGGGTCATGCTAATCACCAAATTTGGAGTCAGGAAGGAATTTTTCCACATCAGAGTAGCAAGGGCTCAGGATGGGGGATCGCTTTCCTCTCTAATGTGAGACACAGTCCTCTTCCTAGGATGCTTTATCCATATATTAAACAAATACTTCTCTTCCATTACACTGGCACTGCCACTGTCTCCCTTGTTTTAACATAGGGCGTTCCTGGTATTGCTAGTTTTGTGCCTTCTAGTTCTATGTGAGGGTGTGAAGCAATGATTGGGGAAATCCTTAGGGAAGCAGTTGCCTGTAAATGCATGGTACTGGAATCCTTTATAGTCTTTTTATGTTCCAAGCCCCTGATGAAGTACTCTTGCAGGGGGGGAATAGCATTTTGAAGTATTTGTGTCAGAATGTTAGTTTTGACTGCCAGCAATTTTTGTATTCCCACAGACAGCACTCTCCTCAATCCACTCCACCCAACCTCTTAATCCCTAGCCGAGTCTGAGGGCTGCGGTGTAACAGTGGCACCAGTGGTGGTAAGACTGGTGAGCCAAGACTTTCCATTCGTGATCTCCAGCAAACTGAACTGCCTCCTTCTCGCCCTCCCCACCCCACCAGTCTGTCCCATCATCCCACCAAACATACCCTTGTGATTAATAGAAACGGACAAATGACTGACTCCAGAGTCTGGGGAGTAGATCATGGAATTATTTCTATAGAGGCAGCTAGTCAAACAGAGTAACTTTATTTGTCTTGACATATTTTCTATGGCTTCACTTTCATACAGAGCCGCGTATGTGCATGTGTGTTTTTGGGCATGTGCTTACTGCCTGGTGTTGCCAAGATGCAAAAGGAATCCAGAAGGGTCTCTTTTCTTGGGTTGTGACAGATGTACCAAGTTGCTGCAAGAAACAGATCATAACGAATGCCAGGTTCTGCTGCTGTTCTCTCAGGTCTGGCTTGCATTTAGAAGCAGCAGCCTCCAATATATTTTCCCTCCAAGAATACAATATGTGGGAGGTGGGGGGCAGTGGAGGGAAAGACTCTGGAAGGGGATTATTTTCATTCTTTCTAGCTGGATTTCCTTACAGGAATTGTTTATCTACAGGAATCATGGATTACTCAAGGCAAACTTCCCTTCCAGCAATTGCTTACTTGGGTCAGTTAGTTTAGTATTAATGTAATGGTCACCTTTTGTAACTCATTGTTACTGCGTCCCCAGTGCACCTATGTCAGTGAGTATAGGGCAGCCCTTTACTGTTCAATCTGCTATAGTTCTTTCATGTCATCATTGGAGGCTCTCACAGCACTTAAATGCCAATAGAGCTGCCCAAACAATTTGTTACCAATATTTTCAAAGAATTTTAGTCCTGTTTTAGATGACTATTCATTCAATACCTAAACCTGATCCCACTTTGTTATTTACGAGTGTTCACCAAAATCATTTGCAAGATAATTCTCTGCCTCTGGGAGAAGCTGTTTTAAAGTTCTCTGAACTTCATTATGTGTGTTGTAATGTTGGTCAAGTCACCCAGTATTGTTTCCATTCCCTGATTGGATGACTTTTTTTTTTTAAGAGGAGGGTAAAAAATAACAAAAACAATGCAGCTTCCAGGACAAATTTTTGGATGAGCAATCAATGCTGAATGTTGATAAATTTTAGGGGTTTCAATATTCATAGTGCTGTGAAGCATAGCTAGTGATGTTGGTGCTTGTGTTAACAGAGTTACTTCTAAATCAAGTATTTAATTTGTAACCAGCTGGATTAATTAGCAAAACTTAATTTAATTAATTATGAGTCCTGTTTTGCAAAAGGGAAAATGCACTGCAGAATTTAAATGACTTGCTCAAGTTCTCTCAACCAGTCACTGGCAGAAACCCGGAGCTCTCACCAAAGCTGTTTGCTTTAACTATTTGGTACCTTTGCTTTCTGTATGAGTCTGAAGATGCTGCACAGATAAGTATAAAGTTTATACATGTATAATATAGGCTAGGCTAAAGTAGTGTGAGGTCCTCAACACCCCCAAGTTCTGCGTTCAGCCATATCCATAGCTTTCAGTATTCTTCTTTGTAGATTGGGTTGATAACACACAAAGAAGACTGTCCAAGAACGTATTTTTTATATTTTTTATATGAACCTCATGTACTGTAGAAAATGTGCCTCTGCCATCTTTCAGTTTTGATTTTCTGATAAGATTTGAGTTACTCATGACCTGCTATTCTGAAAGAGGATGGTGGGTATTTGGATGCTTCTTGATTTCCTGTTTGAATAACTCTTTGATCAATTTATGAACAACTTGGTGATCGATTTAAAGGATTATCATATCTGGGACATAATACTTATTTTGCAGTGTGTGAAAAGTCATCTACTGTGCTGTTTGAGCTTATATGGATAAATATTTACATGATGGGCAAGATTTTTAGCTAGTGTAATTTGATATGACTCCTGTGAAGCTGTGCTAGTTTACATCTAGTGAGGCTCTCTGCCTTAATATATTTAAAATGTCTTCCTGACTGAACCTAACATACATAAAGGATAGAATAATTCATGCATAGAAGGCCAAGTTCTTGCATGTTTCTCCTCCAAAGTAAGTGCTGTAGCAGCTTCTGGCAGTTACCACTGGTAATATGAAGGTCTTTTATCCTAGGAAAATAAAAGTAAAATAACACTTACACATACAAACTAATCCTCTTAGTCTTTCATAAACATGACCTGACATCTCAGGGTGTGAATACACAATATGTTTATGCCATAGTAAATTGACTTTATTAATTAGTAAAGGTGAAGCAATCAGGCAAAACATAAACCTACTATGGAATAAATCAGGGGTGTCAAACATGGCCCATGGGCCAGATCCATCCCACAGAGCTGTGTCATCTGACCCACAGGGCTTCTAGAGAGGCCAGGAATTTGGGAGCAGGGCATCAGGGACATGGCCCAGCACCAAGACTTGAGGTACAGAGCCCTGTTGAGGGTAAACATTGGCAGCAGAGGGTGAGCAAGGGCTATGTTAACCCTTGTGGTTCCCTGAAGCTTCTCACCCCATTGCTGCCTCTGCTCACCCCACTGCTGGAAGTGGATCCATAGTCATTAGCCAGCCTTCAAGGAGCCCTGAGGTTCAGATCCAGCACAGGGAAGCCAAACCAGTTTGACATCTCTGGAATAAATCATTCCAGTTAAGTGAAAAAAGAGGGTTGCCCCTTGAAAATACTATCTTAACTTAATTAGGTGGGAGACTTACTGGGCGTGTCTAAATGAGACCTGCAGATGCTTACTGCACAGCAATTGGCTCTAATCATGAGTAAATTTGCTACCTGCAAATACAAGTAGCAAATTTACTTGAGATTATTTACTGTGCAGTAGTGCATGTGTAGACCCCTGACTGTCAGCAAATGTGCTCCCAGTAAGCCAGGCAGCAGGAGGCAGGAGATTGCTCCTTGCCCCTGGGGAGCTGCCTGCTGCTGGAATGAGCTCCATCACTGGATCCTAGGTGGGGACAATGTCCCTCTGCCCCAGCAGCAGGGAGCTCCCAGACCCAGTTCCGCAATCATGGGGCTGAGAGCTCCTTATCTCCCACCCTGAGTCCCTCAGTGGCAGGACCCAAGCTGAGACCTCCTTATCTCCTAGCCCAAGCCCCACAACTGCAGGGCCAGCCCTGAAAGATCCTTCTCTCCCAGCACTGGCCCCATGACTGTGGAGCTTAGGCTGCGGGGGAAAAGGATGTTGAAGCACCAGCCCCGTGACTGTGGAGCTAGTGCTGGGACTGAAGGATCTTTCAGCACAGGTCACACCACCATGGAGCTGGTGCTGTGAGAAGATTCTCCCAGCCTGGGCCCCACAATCATGGAGCAGGGACTGGGAGCTCCATGCTGTCAGGGTAGGGGGACATTTCATAGATTTCATAGATTTCATAGACATTAGGGCTGGAAGGGACCTCAGAAGATCATCGAGTCCAGCCCCCTGCCCAAAGGGCAGGAAGTCAGCTGGGGTCATAGGATCCCAGCAAGATAAGCATCCAGTTTGCTCTTGAAGGTGTTCAATGTAGGCTTTTGAACCACCTCCGGTGGCAGGCTGTTCCAGACCTTGGGGGCTCGGACAGTAAAGAATTTCTTCCTTATGTCCAGCCTGAAACAGTCTTGTAGTAGTTTATGACCATTTGACCTAGTCGTCATCCCTTGGGGCGCTCTGGTGAATAAACATTCCCCCAGATACTGGTGGTCACCCCTGATAAACTTATAGGTGGCCATCAGATCACCCCTGAGCCTGCGCTTTTCCAGGCTAAAGAGCCCCAGGGCTCTCAGCCTGTCATTGTAGGGTCTGCTTCCCTGACCTCTGATCATGCGCGTGGCTCTTCTCTGGACTCGCTCAAGCTTCTCCACATCCTTTTTGAATTGTGGAGCCCAAAACTGGACGCAGTACTCCAGCTGCGGCCTCACTAAGGCCGAGTACAAGGGGAGAATGACGTCCCGGGATTTGCTTGAGAAGCATCTATGGATGCAAGCCAGCGTTTTGGTCGCTTTACTAGCCGCAGCATCACGCTGCAGGCTCATGTTCATCTAGTGGTCAATGACGACCCCCAAGTCTCTTTCTTGCATAGTGCCAACATAGCACTGCCGAGCCTATAAGGATGCTGCGGGTTTTTCTTCCCAAGGTGGAGAACCTTGCATTTATCGGCGTTGAACACCATCAGATTCTCGTCCGCCCACTTGCTGAGCCTGTCCAGGTCAGCCTGGATCACCCGCCTGTCTTCTGGTGTGGATGCTTTGCCCCAAAGTTTAGTGTCATCGGCGAACTTGGCCAGTCCGCTTCTGACTCCAGTATCCACATCATTAATGAAGATGTTGAACAGTATGGGTCCAAGGACAGAGCCCTGGGGGACCCCACTGGTCACAGGACACCACGATGAGTGACTTCCATCAATTACTACCCTCTGGGTCCGACCCCGGAGCCAATTTTCCAGCCAGTGGATTGTGGAGGACCCAAGGCGACAATTGGCCAGTTTCTCCAAGAGGCGATCATGGGAAACCAGATCGAAGGCTTTTTTGAAGTCAAGATATATGACATCAATCTCTTCTCCCTTGTCCAGGTGATAGATCACCTGGTCGTAGAAGGAAATGAGATTGGTCAAGCAAGACCTACCCGCAACAAACCCGTGCTGGCTATCCCTTAAGATGTTGGTGTCGGCCAGTCCATTAAGGATGGCCTCTTTAATAAATGTCCCAGTCCAGGTTCTGGTGGTGGAGCCCACCCTGGCAGCAGGCAGCTCCCAGGGGCAGGGAGCAATATCCAAGTCCCCAATAGGAGACGGCTATCTTTGGCTCCTGGGCTAGCACCCAGGGGGAGCTGAGAGCTCACCTTGGCAGCTGTAGGGGCCCATAGCTGGGCCACAGGGAGTAAGAGCAGTCTGCTGCTAGAAGCAGCAAATCTCCCACATCCCTGCATGTGTAGATACATGTCCAAGAGTTTACTCTCAAGTAGTTTACTGGAGAGTAAACTGCTCCTGGATTATTTGCGTGTTTAGATGTACTCACTATGTAGAATGTGTCATGTGTCTACATCTTGGTCAATGCCATCTTCTTCGCTTGATGAAAACCAGCTCTCCATTCACCAAAATGATACTGCAGTTAGCATCTTCTGTGGGTAGCTAGCTTGGGAGAGCTGTTTATGCATCTCTCCCTTATGATGGAATAATTTTACTACAGTGTAAAATCCAGGGTAAATTACTGCATAGTATTTATGTCATGTGTCTGCACCCTCCGTGCCTGAATTATCTAGTTACTTCCCCATTTAACCTATACATTTTTCATATGCCTTTTATCTTGCTTTCTGGGAACCTGTCTTTAGGAACAGCAAAGTGAAAGGGGTTTTGCCAGAAACACCTATCTATGATTTGCTTTGTGTATACAAATATATTTTGTCAAAGCATCAAAACATTTGGAAGCAATGACAGAATGGACCATCTAGTCTTCCTTACTACCAGACTGACTTCATGATGCTTAACCTTTCTCTGATAGGCTTGTCCTGGGATCCCTTGGAGCAGATGGCTTATAGCCTTTCCTTCTCCCTCTACAGTTTATGGTTGTTGCAGCTAATTCTGTTCTTGTAGAGTAATGAGTACAACTGATCCTTGCTTTCTTCACAATATAAGTTTTGCTGTCTGTAGACAGATAAGCCTTGTCCTCCTGGCCACTTTTTCCCAAGACTGAACTTTTCTGCAGTAGTCTTAGTTCCCTAACCCTTCACTGTCTTTATGAGCCCTTTCTTCATTGAAAACGACTTTCTTGGCAGAGAAAATTTTCTAAAAATAATTATGCTTTCCTGTTTGGAAAGAGTAAACATAAAGAGAAAAAAATCTACATCTCAGGCCTCACAAGAACACAATCTTTTATGTAGGACTGAGTTCTTCCTTTGGTTTAGACACATGTCACATGGTTTTGCATAAATGCAGGCTCTCAAAGTTGCTCTGTTTGGGCGGACAAGATGCTAGAGAGATTACTTCCCAACTAGCCTTCTTTTTTTGCTTTAAATCAATCCCAGACCCTATTAATTTGAACAAGTGCCCTTGGTCCCATTGCCTGGCCATCCCGAGCTATTATATAACAACTAATTGGTCTGTGTGTCCCCTTTAATAAGGGAAGCCTGCCACAGACATGGAACTCAGCAAGAGCCTAGGAGAGCAATACAATTTAGCAAAGCTCTGACACAAAGAGGGGTGGAATTTAGTGCAGTTCTGACTTGTTATGTTAACCTCTGTTGGCCACTTGAGGCAGACACACAAAGTGGAATCTCTCTGGAATTTACACACAGCTTCTTGGGAAGAGGGGAGGGGGCAGAAAGGAAGCAAGAGGTTGAACAGTTCAGAAAGATTATGAGTCAAACCATTCCCTCCCCAAATCTTTAGGATGTGGCCAATTTTACATTGCAGTTTGAGATGGTAGAAGTAAAATTGGATTCTGTGTACAGCAAAAGACCATTCCTAATATTTTTTGCCTGATATTCAATTAATATGCTAGCAATCCTTTCTGGAGGGGAATGTGGAAGTTGATTAATAGCAACATGACATGACCACTTACTATGGAAAGTAAAGAATAGCAATGCATAAAGTTGAGGATGCATGTGAAATTTAGGACAGCAGCATGTAGCTACTGAAATCAGAATTTAACCTACAGAAGGAGCTACAACATCTGTAATAATGAGTGATAACAGTCTCTGTTATATATAATAAGCTAAACATATCTTCACGGTTGTATGAAACCACGGAAGAAGCTGATCCTACACATTTTTATGCTCACACAGCATCACAGAGAGACGTGGGGCTCTGCAGGGGCACAGAGGTCTGTCCAGATAAACCATGAATTAATGTATAGGGTTGGAAACTTAAATTAGGTTTGCATCTCATTCAAATGCTAGCAACTTATACATTCTGAGGCTTTCAGTTCTATATAACCCAGAGAACAGAGCAACCCATGCTCAATCAGCAACAACTGTACTTATCCTACTGGACTTTGACATACTCATTTGGGATGTTCAGTGGAGATGAGTAGGATGCAGGCGTGAATTCACAGCACGTTGTCCATCTGCTTTGCTGCTGGATCTCCTAACAAGGTATGTAGGAGGCCAGGTTAGAGTTGTCTCCAGTTTTCAGTATGACTTCTTTCTTAAGAGCCCTCTCCCATGTTGGCATGAGGTAGCCCACCATTGCTGTAGTTGTTTAGTCAGGATAACATTTCCTCTTTGAAAGAGGCTAGCCCAAGAATATATAAAGAATACACAGGGTGTCTACACAAATGACTTTTACCCCCTGGGGAACAGGTCTCCATTCCCTGTCCAGCTCTGCATACTTGAACACTTCTATAAAATCCCTTTGTGCATCAAAGCCTAAGGCTAAACCATTTCAATGAGACAAATCAGAGTGAGGCAAAGGATGCTACAGTTTCTGCTTACCCCAAACTAGAAGATCCTTGTAAAAGGAAAAAGCCCTCACTGGTCAGGAATTGAAGCTTGCTTAATTCAGGTTTACCAGGCAGAATTCTGAATAATTAGTAGCTAGATCCACATGATAGGTAGGTTAATTAGCTAATGACTGTATGGTGGTGTGGTGCTGCCACTAAAGCATTATATTAAATGATGAGACATGTCATTTTTGCACTGAGGCATCAACACAATGCAAAGAAACGTAGACTATGCCACAGCATCAGGGTGGCCATTTGGTGTGGCAGGAGAAGAAAAAAAAATAACTGCTGACAATAAGCTGTGCTTTCAGGGTAACACCAAATTGACACTCTGTCCATGACCCCTTAGATGAGACACCATTTTCTCCCACATTTGGGCCTGCCCTGAGGAGTTGAACATGTGATGAATCTGAAATTAATAAATGTCAGGCTGAAGATTGAAGATGTCATTTATTGGAGACAGATTTAGCTCATCCCAGTTGAGTGAGACTGTTTGGCAGGGGAGACTTGATGGAAGAAATGAGAAGAGGCATATATGATGAGAGGGAAAGGAAATGCGGGGGAAAGGAAGAAAGATGCAATGAAAAGGGGATAAAAATGTCATGGGGGAGAAAGCATGAGGGGGGTGGTAAAAAGTAAAGGTAGATGGGGTGGGAAGAGTGAGGGAGAGAGGATAAATATAGGATCAGAGGAAGAAAATGGCCAAAAAGAGAGGTGCAAAGAGGAGGAATGGGAAAAAGGTCAGGGGGAAACAGATGAGAACAGTAAGAATGTGTTTTCCGCAGAGGAATGTCATGTTAATTCTCAAAATATGCCAGGCCCTTGCATCAAGAAGGAGGGTGGTGGGGGGCAGCAAAGCTCTGAGAACCCTATGCTCTCAGGGTAACAGGCCCTTGGCATTTCCTCATCAAGAGACTGAACAGAGACGGGAAAATGTGCCATGCTGCACCTCCTCTGAGAGTTATCATTTCTTTCCTTCTCTTTCTTCTTTTCTTTACTTCGCTCTTTTTTTTTTTAAATTAAAAATCAAAAAAAGCAAGCGAGTAAAACAAAAGCCCCTCTGCCTTAATTAAATTACTTAGCCGCCCTCTGGGGTTGACACTGGGATACATGAGGCTTTTGTGTAATATCTGGAGGAATTCTGCAGCCTTCCCTCCCCCAACCCCCCTCTCTTCCCCAGTCCTTGGGACAGAAGGGAGGATTTCAAAGGGGAAGGAAAGGGAAGGGGGAGGGGGCAAAGTAAATTAATAGGGATGGGAATTATTCTGCGATGGCTGGAGGGATAAGAGAAAAAAGGGGAAAAAAAGTCACTGCAGAAATTGAAAGCTGATTCCCTATAGTAGCTTGAGGCAATGCTCTGACCTGGGGTAACTGCCCTTTTGCCAAAGATACAGGCAAAGTTCAGGACACAGGGAAAGCTGGATAAATATGAACTCCTTATCGAGGGGCTGATCCTGTGGCAGCAGGACACGCCTGTCTGTTATAAGTGGAGCGCTAGAGTTTTCTCTGGGGACCCAGGTCCTGCACAACTGTTGACTCAAATGAGTTCTGATGGACATGCAGCGTCTCGTCCCCGGGAGCTAGTGCAGCTGGGCCCGGCTGACCTCAGCCTGGCTGAGCAACCAGACAAGACAGATCCCTTATTTGTGTACTGATGCCTGCAGTGTATCTCTCCAAGTAGGGAGCTAGGTAAGGCACACTTGCAGTATGTACTGGGGAAGTTTGCAGAAGATGCACTGCAAGTTGCTGGACGTGAAACCTATGGCCGAATAAGAGGTTCCATAAGGTGCCAATGAAGGTCACCTTGGTGAAGAAGGAGAGTAGGAGGAAGGGAAAAGCAGAGCCTGTCACTCTCTAAGACAAGGGAAATAAGCACACACAGCATGAATAATCCAGTCCCTTTTTTGAGATTAGCCAGGATCTGTCTTTTCCAGATATCCACTCCTATTCTGGCCAGTACGTCTTCAAGTTAATGTCTCTCTTGAGAGAATGGCGCACCTATCTCCCAAGGATATAAATATAGATATAGGACACACATATCTCCCAAGATGGGTTCTGTAAAGCTTATTAAGAGGTTGGCAGGAATGACATTAATCCAATTCCTTTGAGCACAAAGCCTTTTACCGGAAGTCTTTGAATGGCGCAGCTTTGCTGGTGGTCCCACAAATATAAGTATTGGTGTGAGATTTGAGCACATAATTTTCTGAGGTGAATGTGCAAGCTTCTATGTGTTTCTCTGGTACCTGACCCATAAATCAACCTCAGGAGTAGAAAAATGTGAGTAGGAAAGGAATGCTTCTGGGAACAAAGAGCATCTGGGGTGTAGGTCTCAACTGGGCTTCTCGCAGAACAGAGGCTCATCTGGAGAGCAGCTTCTGTGAGGTCTCTGGAGAGAGCATCAACCATAAATCCATTCCTTTAAGTATGACAAGCGTGTGTCTTATATCCCAAAGAGGGGAAGAGGAACAGTAAATGGAAACATTTCTATCTGTAGTGAACACACACAGAGCTAATTAATGCCCAGCTAATTATAACTCCATGGGAAGCTCATAGGGTCCTGATGAGCTGAGTCTAGGGATACTCCTGTAGTAACAGTTACATTCACCAGTGCCAACTTAAAACTGTCTAGGAAGCTCTGGACCTGGGTCAGAGCACATCGCAAACACAAACTCTCTAAGGCTAGAACTGTGGACAATTCCCATCCATTGTTTGTGTATGTGATTTTGCAGCAGCAAGAGACAGACGTCATGAAAAGTTTTGTGGGTTTCCAAATCAGTATTTTATCAAATCAGTATTCAGTAAACAACAGATACTGATTTAAAACAATTATATGCAGAATGGTTTTGCCAAAATAAAAGTTTTGGGGGTGGAAGGAATATTGCCAGTAGTACAGAAGAAGGTTTTTAAACAAACAAGAAAAAATCAAATTAAACCTCCACATTCATGTCCTGTGAAAACAGCAATAGCTTTCCATTTAACGTCACCAGCAGGGTACTTTGACAATGATGTGTGTGCACTGAACACTAATACTAGTTGTGCTACCCATGATTTGGAGGAAGGTGAAAATGTGCCTGTATGCTTTCTGTGTTGTTCATGGCTTCAGCATAATCAGTTTTCAGGAACATGTTAGACAGTATTAATAACTAACCTAAAGGAGAAGGATAACTGGGAGACAATTCTTTTATGCTGCTGTTTGGAGCCCCTGCTCCTTAACAACTGCTCACAGCCAGTTCTTTCCAGTCCACATGGTTACATTCATACCAGCCTCTTAAATGGCCATTATGCTTCACTTTCTCTATTGCTGCCCCCTATTTGTAATTTTCATCCCTGTGCCAGTATTTTGGGAGCTTCCAAAATATGGAAGCAGCACATGGGCCATGTGGTGGCCCATGGTACTGGGATGAATTCCCCCCACTCTTCCCAACATGACAGTCTTACTATTCGGAGAGAGAGAACATGAAGGTGGGGCAGGGAATGAGCAAACATACCTACAGACCACTGGCCCCACACAGACTAGTTCTGATCCAGCCTTTCCTCCCTCCTCTTTTCCAGCATATTGTGATAGATGTGCCAGAGCTCAAACATATTTTTTCAGGAAATTATTTTAGATAGAAATTATTTATTAGAGGGTTAATATTGCTCCATATAGACATTAAATGAAACAGTATTCAGACGTGCCATTAAAATTTACTGCCACTTGCTATTTTAAAACCCACATAATCATTTCAAGTAATCCTGATTAAGGTCTTACAAGAAGTTTAAAAAAAAATTCTGACAGCTCAGGCATCACTACTGTGTCTCCACCTAATAGCTGCTTTATTAACATACAAGTCTGGAACCAGGGGTGTCTGTTAAATTTATTTTCCATTTACACAGCACTTCTGGGTTGTGGGTTTTTTGGGTTTTGTTTTTTTTTTAAATCATTAACTTGATGGCCTTTCCATTTTTGATGGATTGCCTGACTATATTGCATTTAATGTTTCACTCATCTAACCACATTTATTTCCCACCAGGTGTGATAGTTTTCCCCTTATAAACCTGACTTTGTGTTTCCTTGCTGTCTCTGAAGTGACTACATGTGTGTACCACATGTATGTACATATGCATGCATATACACAAACTTACACACATGGAGTCTCTCTCTCACACACACACACACACACACACACACACACACACACAGGCACACCCACTCCTTCTCCCATCTCCTCCCTCTCTCTCATGCACACACATGCATGCACATGCAGAGGAAATACACACAAACACATAAACACATATGCAGAGGTGTAACAAGAGGATTCTCCACCCTGAGTGGCAGTAGCAGCAAGAGCAGTGGCAATGTTGCCATCCAGGAGTCTTGCCCTAGTCACCCACCCATACATACACTACTAGATGCATGCACGTGAGGAAACGTGTACCCTCCAAGTCAGGTTGGCCTCTCTTCATTATCTCTAAACACAGAGAATGCAAACTAGGGCCATTTTGATAAAATTTTAGGTTTACATTTTGGGTTTTTAATAGTTCCCTAGATGAATGGATATGAGAGCAGAAAACCTAGATATGGCTAGGGATATCCAGAGTCCTGTTCTTACTGATCCCATTGTTCAAATGCAGCAAATTACCAAAGGCAAATTACCAAAGATGTCCTGAAAATGTACTCAGAGAGCACTGTGCGTCTATCTAGCAGTACTATTTGACTAAAATCTCTTCAAATCTTTGAGACTTTATTCAGTCTACATACAAAAAAATGTCCATTGTTGTTCAACTAAGTAAACAGCAAGGAAAAACTAACTGGAATCTATTCTAGATAACTTACCAATTTGTTGTTTTCTGATTTCTTCTCTAATCTCTCATCTAGAGTCTAAAGGATTCATTATGTTTACTGATATCTGCTCTGATTAATTAGAAATAGATTCAACATCCATTTTAAAGACATCACTTCTTTCAAGCAACAGACTAATTGATTGAAAAATGTGAAGACCTCCAAACATCAATGGTGATCACAAGTCCCCAGTTACAATAGGCAGTTTCCACTTTTCTGCCTCCAATCTCTTTAAATGAGTAATGAAAGGGAAGAGTGGGATGGGAGCAAAGTAGCCATCTGGTATTTCTGACACTAGTCCAAACGACATTACTCACCCAGTAAGTTCTAGGTTTTGAAGCAGGATTTCTGTCTTCTCGATCCTGTAGGGTAAAATCATCCACGTAAAAGGAGCATCATGACAGGTCTTTGCAACACAATGTTGTATCAATTCCCCAAAGCAATGAAAGGTGAAGTTGTAACAGTCTTTGTCCTGTGAAGTGATGTCATTCTCATTAAAAGACATATAATTATAATGTGAAGGTGCACCAGAAAATTGAGAGGCCTGAAATAAATTCCAAACTGCTCTACAGCCTGGATTTGAAGGAAATAGGACAGTGGGGATTTGGAAGTCACATGGGTTTTGTGGTGCGTGGCAAGATCAATCTGGGAAAAGCATTGCCAAAGTTTATGACATTCTGATGGGCTCACGGTCTCAGTGTCCATATAGGGTTCCTTCTAGGCAGAAAGACACCCCTTTACAATCCTACTGGATACCCAGGTATTTGGGAGTGCCTTTTCCTACTAGCAAAGAGCTGCTATTTCAGTCCTGACTTCTTTCTAGAGATTGTTTTTGTTTAATTAAATAGCATTTTCAAAAGGCTATATGTATTTTAAGTGCAGATTCAGTAAATCGCTGTCATACTTTTTATGAAAGGCTTGACACATCTTCAAAATGGTACATTGATTCATGGATTAGACTTGGTTACCTTGGCTAGCAATACTGACTACAGTGCCAAGGTAACTAGGTCAATGGGCCAAAAGCATGAATATTAGAAAAAAAAAAGAAAAACAATGTTTGACTGACAAAAGCAATTTAAAAGAGATAGGGGGAGAGAAGAACCCTGGTTTACACTAAAACGTCTGTTATACAATTTAAATATTATAAATGTTGGTTTTGTTTTACCACCCACTGTTCTGCCCAGATGGAATAGCCTGGAGCAGGTATTTAATATTTATAGTCATTGGAGAGCTCTCAAGTTAATGCTGATGGGTGCAGATATCTGTCTGGCATTATGTGAGTCACAGTATTGCTGGTCATTCGCCCACATGCGTAGAGTTAGTGGAAGGAATGTTTTCCCCCATGAGTATAAAGCAGGACAGCAACAATTCTTCATTTCTCACACCAAGTTGCCCCCAGCATTGTAATAAAGGCAATAAAGCTAACTCAGGCCCCCTTGATATGTACAGGTAAATGCACCATGGGATCTAATGCGGAATCCACACATTTGTGCCTCTTTGCTATCTTACATGTACAGGGCAGGAGGCATGATTGTGAATTGCACATTAGATCCCATCATACCTTGCTGGTGGTGGAGGGGGAGCCCAAGCAAGCTCCTGTGGCTGGGAGCCCCCTCAGCTGATGGGCTCCCAACCACAAGGGAATCCCACACGCCCCTGCGGCTAGGAGATTCAGTTCCTGTGATCTCCCAGATTCGGACCCCCACCCTGCAGCTGGGAGATCACAGCAGCAGCCATCTCCCAGCCACAGGGGCTCCATCCCCCCGGGGCTGGGGGATTATAGCCACAGCCCAGCAGTACTGAGATCCATCAGACACTGGCAGGATCCAGAGCCTGCAGCTACTGGCCACTGGGGCAGAGAGGCCCCTCAGCTGTGGCTTCCCCCAACCCCTGCTTGAAAGGGAGTGCCCCTGCCGCTGGGAGCTCTGATGGGGGCTCTCAGCAGCAAGGGAGACCCTGCTGTACATGGAAATTACAGCTGGTTGATATCCAGCTTTAAAGCTAGTACACATTTTAAAGGTCTAACTTTACAGTTTGTTGGTCCTTTTTATGAAAATAGGTATTCTGTACATGTTGCTGGTGCCAACCAGATGTTAGGCTTTTGAATCATTCTCGGCTCACAAAGTGAGGTGCCCAAATCCTTTATGCCAAGGGCTAGACTATGAAAGTGGCTGATAGGTTGAGATGCTATGCCCCGGCATCCCTAACTCAAAATCACCTCTCTTCCTTACATTAATGAACAGAAAAGTAAATAGTAGTCAGTTTAACTCCAGATTAATGTAAGCCATAAAGTCAGGCTCAATAACCTCTCAATTAGCCAAATCAACTCCAACTGTAATTCATCAACTTAGTCAGTACAACTATCTGCCCTGATAGTCTCTTCAAGCAATTGAGGATTAATAAATCAATTGAACTCTTGCTTCCATGCTTATTAACTCAAATGCTGGTCTCTCTGACCTGCTCCTCTGAGCTCTCTCAATTCATATATGAAACAAAGGTTTGTTGGTGCCACTTACACACTATGGTGAGATCCCCAGGCATGCCAGTTGCTGCAGCAAGAAGCCTGGATTCTCTGTTCGTTGTCTAGTGGGGAGCTGGGGAACTTCCACAGCTTCCCATTCTCTGCTGCTTCTCTGAGGTTCTGTGCTCCTCCGAGCTCTTGGACTCCCAAGCTGCTTCTCTTGCACCCGGGGCATGCCATGCAACACCTCCACACTGCGCCATCTCCACGCTACACCATCTCCCCTGTCTGCTGGCACCGGATGTCCAGATATACTGGCTGCTCCAGCATGCCCACCTATGTGCAGTGAGCATGCACGTACGAAATGGGCTGCCACTGCCTCTGCTGTTCCTGGCGTTCTGCTGACACCACTGACATCCCTACAGAAATTGCATAGGAAACACCTCCAGCACTTACTGGGCCACACCAAATTTCCCCAGTGCTCAGAAGTGGTTTTCTGGGGGTTCTCATCCCTAGGTTTCCCGGGAAGCCATGCCCCATGTTCCCACATATCCCCCCCATCTAACCATTTGGCATACCTGGACCTTCAATATCATGTGTCTTTGTCTTTGCTCATCCCGTGTCTTCTAAGACAGCATTTTTATGTTTTTCATTGTTCTCCTCACACCTTAACAGGAAATCAGACACTTTGTTATGGCCCCTGGTCTATAATCAATAGTAAATTTAAAGGATTGTAATGCCAGAGCCCACCAAGGATAAGCATTGTCAGTCTTGGTCTTACATAACCATCTAAACCAGGGGTGGGCAAAATGTGGCCCGTGGGCAGGATGCAGCCCACCAGGCCATTCTATCCAGCCCTCTAAAATCCACACAAAACATAAGGTCCCATCAGGCTTTGGAACTGCCACTAAAGGGCTCCTCCATGGCCTATGAGAGTGTACTGCTATCTTTTTTTATAGCATCTTTTGGAGTTCCTACTGTATGGACCCATATAAATGATAAGGAA